>NC_141622.1:16931475-17249478 GCF_047967505.1 Dipteris shenzhenensis
AAGATGATCAGGATAAACTCAGATCAATCAAAAATCTCAATCTACGTCTTAATAAAGCAGTAACAAATGATGATGTGGGATATATCTGGGGTCAAAGGATGTGGTTTGTGAATGCCAGAGATGTGGAAGCTGCAGCTGTCTTTACTAATAGCCGAAACCTTGATATATCCTATGCACTGCAAATATGTGAGGCTTTGAGAGATGGAAAGAAACCTATGGCAAGCAACGTGGTCCTGCATCCAATAATGTTTTGTCCAATCAAAAATAGCTTTTTAGATCAAATTACATTTACAGGGCCTAAACATTTCGAGGAAACCTTTACTCAATTCTTTAAAGACACTCTTAAAAATATTCCACATGAACAAGGCCAAGACACACAAGGTGAGAATATGTTGAAGGAAGCAAAGAAGGAATTCCTCCTTAATTGTAGATTCCAGCCCATTGATGGTCAACATTGGGCTTATGCTTGTCATCAGATTGCCAAAGAAGCAAAGGGGGTCAAAAGACTCACTTCAAAATAGAGGAAGGAGAAGCTCTGTGGGAAGCTTTGTGGGTGACTTTACTTACATCCGAGTGTGCAGAGACCTTGGAGAGACCTTTGGAAAAGTCACTTTGGCTTTGCGAAGTGGTTTTGAGAGCCTGTTAAGAGCTTTCAAAGAAAAAGTCGTTTTTTGAGCTTTTTCCTGTTCCGTTCGATGACAGAGACTCCGTATTGACTTGTAGAGGCAACTATTGCTTGCTTTTGATATCCACATTACTTCAGGAGCCTGGAAACACCTTCATTCCTGAATCTGGGATCATTTCATTGGATTTCTGAGTCACTGTGTCAGTTCCTGCGTTTTTTGCCCGGGTGTTGGAACTCAAGTTTGGAGCAACCATTTGAAGATCTGTCAGTTCCGGTGAACTCAGGAGGTCCTAAAACTTCTATGTTGCTCATCATTCGCACTCCGGTGGAGTTTACAGATAGCTCTGTTTCAAAAAACGTTTTTCAGTCCGTGTGTTGGACCCAGTGATTGAGACCACGGTTTATAAAACCGTCTGTCCCATTGCGTTCCGGATGCCCAAAAACCCCTACCTATCAGTTCTTGCGCGATTCGGTGAAGGATTTTCAGAGTTATAAATCTCTGTGTATTCGATTTCGTCTCTCTGTTATGCATTTTTCATACTAAGGTTTTGAAACCTTGGACTTATGCCACATGGCAGTGGATAAGTGTTGACTCCCATTTCTCACTCATCAGTTGGGATTTTGGAGTTCTGGCAGAAGAGAGATATTTGCAGATTTTCTTGCTGAGTCCGCTTATGCAATGGCGCCCATGTTTTGAAGCATCTCAGGTTCTATTTTCAGTAGCGCTCATTACCGTGGGACTATGATTTCTTGAGCATACCTTATGCAGATCACTTTGGTTGCAGTTTGAGCAGTGTGCGCTCATTCGTGGTATGCATTGGGTTGCAATGGATGATTTATAGGCCATTTAGATGCATTGCGGTCCTTGTTGGATGCGCTGATAGGCCCAAATTGCCTTGTGGGATGCTATTTTTTATGGACGCTTTGCACATGGATGCTATTTTATGCCGAGGGACAGCTTTGACACATTGTTGGTGATGCACTGATAGTGTTATGCTCTCTTGGATGAGATATAATTGATGCATATGCTAGTGGACGGTGTTTATGCTTGAGTCATTTGGCACTTATTGGCATTTTCTTTTGGGCCAGATTTGCTCATATGGATGCATAGTATATGCACATGAGTCAGATGCTTTGAGTTTTGAGTTTTGGTGATATTTCACTCTATTGTGGCATACACATTTGGGTGCACCTGGTATTTGGTGTGATTCTCTCTTGCAAGCACTAGCATTTGGGATTTTGCTTTATTTGCATCATGGCATCCTCTTCCATGTCTGAAAAGGAGTTTTTCAACATTAAAAAGTTTGATGGGACAAACTTTTCTTTGTGGAAAGAACAAATAAGGGATGTGCTTATTCAAAAGAAGCAGATTAAACCCTTGGCAGGTATTGAAGCTAAGCCTGCAGATATGTCTGAGGATGATTGGAATGAGTTGGATGCATTAGCAAAGTCTACTATTAGACTTCATCTTGCAGAGTCAGTTTATTTCACAGTAGTAAATGAGCAGACTACAGAAGATTTGTGGAAGAAACTGTGTGCCACTTATGAGAAGGAAACTGCCTCTAATAAAGTTACTATTAGACTTCATCTTGCAGAGTCAGTTTATTTCACAGTAGTAAATGAGCAGACTACAGAAGATTTGTGGAAGAAACTGTGTGCCACTTATGAGAAGGAAACTGCCTCTAATAAAGTTTACCTCATGAAGAGGTTGTTTGAGCTGCAAATGAAGGAAGGGGTCTCCATTGCTTCTCACTTGAATGAATTCAATATTATTTTCAGCCAGCTTCAGGCTCAGAAAATGAATTTTGATGCGGAGACTAAGGCAATATTTCTCTTATGTTCATTGCCATCCTCATGGGATACCTTCCGGACAGCTGTCAGTAACTCTGCACCTGGTGGAGTACTGAAATTTGATGATGTTGTGGGTAGCTTGTTGGCCGAGGAGATTAGACGGAAGTCTATGGATGGCACCAAGCAGGATGCAGCCTTAAATGTGCAAAGGGGTAGATCACAGTTTAGGGGGAAGTCCCAAGAAAGAGGGAAGTCTCGTAGCAAATCCAGGGCACGGAACATTGAGTGTTACCATTGTGGCAAGAAGGGCCATATGAAAAAGGATTGCTACAAGCTGAAAAGAGAGCAAAAGGATAAGAAAAAGAATGCAAATTGGGGTGCAAATCAAAAGGAAGAGAGTCCAAGGGAGGACAAAGGAAAAGTGAAGATCGAGGAGATCAATGCAGTCACACGTGATAGTGACAATGATGTTCTCTTCATGTCTAGTTTATCTGTAAAGTTGCTTACCACTTCAGATGATGCATATTCCCAAGATTGGATTTTGGATTCTGGTGCTTCATTCCATGTTACTCCCCATAGGGAATGGTTCTCCACTTATGACAGTGGAAAGACAGGTTGTGTGCATCTTGGAAATGACTATGCATGTGACAAAGTGGGAGTAGGTGACATAAAGTTTTCTTTTGCAAATGGGTCTGCATTTGTTTTGAAACATGTGAGACATGTGCCTAAGTTGACCAAGAGTCTTATTTCAGTGGGTCAGCTAGATGATGCTGGCTTTTTAACCACTTTTGGCTTTCAAAGTTGGAAAATTCAAAAGGGCTCTATGCTTTTGGCCAGGGGTGCCAAGTGTGGGACTTTGTATCCCTTACATGTATCAGGGGTATTTGATCATGTTGTTGCAATAACCGAGCAGCCAAGCACTTCTTTGTGGCATTGCAGGTTGGGGCACATGAGCCAGAATGGAATGAAACTCTTATGCCGTTTGGGTTATGTACCGCATTTGAGTTTCTCTGATTTTGAATTTTGTGAGCACTGTCTCTATGGAAAGCAGACTAAATCAGCCCATAAAAGAAGGGGAAAGAAAGAGTTTGAAATGCTTGATTTGGTGCATTCAGACATATGTGGTCCCATGCCTACACGGTCATTAGGCGGGGCTGAATACTATGTGACATTCATTGATGATGCAACTAGGAAAGTGTGGGCTTATGCTATAGCTCGGAAGAGTGGTGCGTTCCAGGTATTTTAGAAATGGCTGGCCTTAGTTGAGAATCAGTCAGGTAGAACGCTTAAATGCCTATGGACTGACAATGGTGGAGAGTATCTCTCTCATGACTTTCAGCATTTCTGTGATACTCGTGGGATTAAGAGGGAGCTTACATCCCCTCGTACTCCAGAGCAAAATCCAGTTGCAGAAAAGATGAACCGTACCATTCAAGAAAGGTTGCAATGCATGCTTTCCAATGCAAGTCTTTCTGGTGGTTTTTGGGCTGAGGCAATGAAGACTGCAGTGCATGTGATCAATAGATCACCTAGTAAGAGTTTGGATGGTGGTATTCCTGAAGAGGCATGGAGTGGCAAGAAGCCCACTTACTCTCATTTGCGTATATTTGGGTGTGAGGCATATGCACATGTGCCAAAAGAGCTTCAAAAGAAGCTAGATCCTAAGTCTAGGAAATGCATCTTTCTAGGTTATGGTGAAAGTCGAGAGATGGGCTATCGTCTCTGGGATCCAGAAGCAAAGAAGATCA
Source organism: Dipteris shenzhenensis (assembly GCF_047967505.1). Classification (NCBI taxonomy): domain Eukaryota; kingdom Viridiplantae; phylum Streptophyta; class Polypodiopsida; order Gleicheniales; family Dipteridaceae; genus Dipteris; species Dipteris shenzhenensis. The sequence goes on from NC_141622.1 coordinate 16,935,640, forward strand.
TATGCAGCCATGATTCTTCAATGAGAAGAAGATGCATAAGGCACCCATGAGGGATGTGGAAATGAGGAGAATCACTTTCCAGGATGTGAATCCACCTGCCTATGTTGATAGATAGCAAGCTGTCCATGCACCAAATGTGCAAGAAATGGTACAACCAAGTACTCCCACAGGCATACAATCAAGGGTAGATGATGGATCATCTATTGGTGGAAATGATGAGCCAAATGTGGCTGATATGCAAGTGGGACAGCAAGCTGAAATGCCCTTGAGAAGATCATCTAGAGTGTCTAGACCGCTTGATAGGTTTGTTCCAGGGGTAGACTATGTGATGCTTACTGATTGCGGGGAGCCTTCTTGCTATAGAGAGGCTATGATGCGTGAGGATCAACGCAAGTGGGAGTATGCTATGCAATCAGAGATGATTTCACTTATGAAGAATAAGACTTGGGACTTGGTTTCTTTGCCACATGGAAAGAAAGCATTGCCATGTAAATGGGTCTACAAAATGAAGGTCACAGGTGATGATGTGCCTAGGTACAAGGCCCGTTTGGTTGCTAAAGGGTTCAAGCAAGAGAAGGGTGTGGACTTTGATGAGATATTCTCTCCGGTTGTGAAGATGACCACACTTAGATGCATGCTTGGACTAGTGGCAGTAGAGGATATGGAGCTTATGCAAATGGATGCCAAGACAGCTTTCTTGCATGGGGATTTGCATGAGGAAATTTACATGGTGCAGCCGGAAGGCTTTGAAGAAAAGGGCAAAGAGCATTTAGTTTGCAAGCTGAAGAAGAGTCTCTATGGTCTTAAGCAAGCACCTAAAGAATGGTATCAAAAGTTTGATGCTTTCATTCGGTCCCAGGGTTTTAGAAGGAGTGAAATTGATCACTGCCTCTACACTAAAAGGGCTAAGGATAGTAGCCTGATAATCCTGGCACTATATGTGGATGATATGCTATTGGCTAGCAAGAATACTTATGAGCTAGATGCATTAAAGGCCAAGTTGCATGAGGCCTTTGATATGAAGGATTTGGGATTTGCAGGTCATATTCTTGGTATGCGCATCACGCGTGATCGGAGTAGGAAACTCCTTTGGCTTTCACAAAAAGAGTATGTTACAAAAGTATTGCAGCGTTTCAATATGGAGGGGGGGAAGGCAGTGAGTACTCCATTGCCTCCATATGTGAAACTGAGTCATACAGATAGTCCCAAATCAGATGAGGAGAGGGCCATGATGGCCAAGGTTCCTTATGCATCACCAGTTGGGAGTCTTATGTATGCTATGATAGCTACTAGACCAGACATTGCATTTGCAGTGGGAGTTGTTAGCCGGTATATGGCTAATCCAGGAAAGAGGCATTGGGAGGCAGTTAAGTGCATCATGAGGTACATGAAGGGTACCAAGGAGATGTGCATTTGCTTTGGTAAAGGAGACATGCGTGTACTTGGGTACACAGATTCAGACTATGCAGGGCATGTGGATAGTAGGAGATCCACTTCTGGTTATGTGTTCACCTTTGCAGGTGGTGCAGTGTCGTGGATGTCTCGCGCACAGAAGTGCGTTGCTTTGTCTACCACAGAGGCTGAGTATGTTGCAGCCACAGAGGGTTGCAAGGAGGCTATATGGCTTGATCGGCTAGTGGGAGATTTGGGGATTCATACAGGTGTACCGACATTGCATAGTGATTCCATGAGTGCTTATTCAGCTAGCACGGAATCCGATCTTTCATGCAAAGACCAAACACATTGAGGTCAGGTACCATTTCATCAGAAAGGTACTTGAGGACAAGCGCATAGAGCTTGTCAAGGTTCATACAAATGATAACCCTGCAGATATGCTGACGAAGAGTCTACCTAGTCAGCGGTTTGAGTATTGTCGTGTATTGATGGGCATTGGATAGTATGCTCACTCGTTATTCTCCCTTAAAGGCACATTGTCCTTTAAGTGGGAGGTTGTGGGGGTTAAAGGTCACTGTGCCTTAACCCCGGTTATGTACAATACTCAAACACACATATAAATGAATGAAAAAGAAGATTAGGGTGGTTCTGCACCCACCAAACTTGTGTGGCTCTCTGTCTCTCCCTCTCTCCTTCTTCCATTCTTGCTTCCGTTGAGAGCACTCTCATAATGTGGTCAAGCATATAGCTTCTTTGTCAACACCCAAGGTAAAGCTATGGGCAAACAAGTGGATTAAAAAGGATGAAGATGGGTTAGAAATAGTAACCTCTTACATGAGAAAAGAAATCCCACAACAAGTGGTTGCATATGTGGAAAGATTGATTAGCGAGATAAGGATGCCGACAGATATGCACCAAAGCTTTCAATTCAATGTAGAGGTTACATCAAAGTCTGGAAAGCTTGTGAACTTTAGGGGAGTTTTAGAAGATGACTTCATCAAGAATGAGTCAGCATGGGACAAGCCACAACTATTCTTTATCAATGAAGTTTCTAGCGATGATATCCATACCTTCATTGATAGAATAGTATATACCACCATTAGCAAAGTGGCAATTTGCATCATTGTCATTTTTGTTGATAAACAAGACAAAGAAGCCATGCAGGTTACTCTAGAGCGAGCATATTCATTAGATTTAAAGATCTATAGTGGTGTTTATGCAACAAAGAGAGGCAAGAGAGAATGTGGCATAGTGATTCAATCTCTTGAATCATTCTTCTTGAGTATGCAGAGTCCCAACCCTGATCACTTCTTACAAAAGAATATAAGAGGGAATTCAAATAATTTGAGATTGATGCTAGAAGAGCAAGATATTCCCAAGTCCATACATTATCAAAAAAACAACTATGGAAGTCCGGCAAAAAGTGGGAGTCTCTTGCTTACCATGGTGGAGAATTTGCTACCGGTAGGTTGGGAGGTCACCTTGTGCACGATAGGATATTTATTTGAGGATCTCCTAAGAAAAGGGAACTCCACAAATATTATTGAAAACAAGCATTTCATGGCCTATTTTTAGCTTCAAGCAGATCTAACCACAGGCTATGAAAAAGAGGTAGAGCACAAGGAGACTGATGACATGGATGATGACCTTGAAGATCATAATGTCCCAGTTGATGATGATGAAAAGATGGACTTACATGACCCGCCATTCAGAGAGAGGTTGATGGATGAACAGAAAGATGATGGTGCCTTCTTTGATAATTATGGCTTGCAGGGTTATGTAAAAAGGCCACTATGACAATACTTAACGGTATGAACTCCTATTTCTCAATGAAATACCATTTTTAAAATAAGATTTAAATTTAAAGATAATGAATCTAATCTCTCATATTTGTTTATAGGCAATAGAGGGAGAAGAAATGGATGAAGTCAATATGGAGGCACTCCCTTCTTTTCCAGCAATTCAACCATCTCTAAATTTGGTTGAAGAATCCCATGAGTAGAAGAGCTTTGAAGACACCATGGAAAAGCAGAATGACTGCAAACATAGAATACAAGCAATGACAGAGACCCATCCTACAAATTTAGCTGCATTGGATAAAATGGAAAGCTCATTTGAAGTTAGGGTTATTTTGAAATGAGAACCCCAGTATTTGAGCTTTGGTAGAGAGGAGGTTTCAATCCTCTCCAATCCTTTAAAAGAGGTTAATGACAATGTTATCCTGGCCATTCTCAGGTAACGTTTGTTTATTTATTGCTACTTTAATGAGCTAACATTTGTTTATTTGTTTACAGTTTATATCTCAGTTTCCTAGTGCAAAATGCAGAATCAATTCTATGAGCTAACGTTTGTTTATTTCTTGGTGAAGTGTAGTTATTTCTCAGCTTCCTAGTGCAGTGCAGAATCATGTCTACATGCTCGATTCTCTCCTTTCTTCTATTCTTAGCTCTCCTCAAAAGACTATAGAAGATGTTTGTACCTGGTTAAGCCCTTTGAATTTAGATGGGATGCGAGTCATCTTTATGCCTTATCATGAGGAGTAAGTATCAACTCCAACCTTATTTTTACTATTTCTTTGGCAAGTTTGTGTTAAACAATAATCATTTTTTATCTGGTTGTGTAGCTCACATTGGAGTCTAATCACTTGGGACCTTGAAGTCAACCATTTGTGGTTTGTAAATTCAATGGAAGGCTATCATGCCAACTCCCCAAGGTAATTATTCTCTTAATATTTTGTTACTTGCTTATTTTGTATCTTATGATCATGACATATTAATATATTTCATATGTCATGATGGACAGTGCTGCATATCAGCTAGTATCTACTATCAGAACAACCAGGGAGCAACAAGACCAAGTAGAATTCAAACGACATCTACCAATGGAGCAAAAAGATGGGCACAGTTGTGGGTGGAGAGTTGCCGGGTGGAGAGTTGCCTACAACTACATGTTGTTTCTTAGAGAGATTTTTGATTTGGAGTTACCAGTCAAAATGGAATCATATACAGAAGCCGATCTACTAGTGTTTCGAGCTGAGAGTATTCAACATCTAATTGCTACCATATTGGGAAACAACTTGCAAATATGACTACATTGCAACATGTATAAAACCTTATCTTTATACTTGTATGCTTGTTCAAGCCTTTAATTGGGATGTGTAAATTTCATAACTTTTTTATATTTTCCTCCAAGAGGAGAAGAGATTGAGTCTAATGAAAGCATGCTATCTTTATACTTCTATGATTATTCAAACCTTTATTTTTATTTGCGATGTGTAAATCTCATAACTTTTTAAATTTTCCCTCAAAGAGGAGGAGAGACTCACTCTAATGAAAGCATGTATGAAACCTTATGTGTATACTTCTATGCAGTCTAATGAAAAAACCATTATTAATGTTGGGGAACAACCTAAAAAGATGACTACATTGCAGCATGTATGATATCTTATCTTTTATATTTCTATGATTGTTTAAGCCTTTATTTGGGATGTGTAAATCTCATAACTTTTTTATATTTTTATAGCAGGAGGATGTAGAAGACATAGCAAGTGAAGAAGAATACGATGTAGACTACTCTCTCTATAAGATGAGTCATGAAAATATGACTCTATTGCAGCAGATTGGAAGTTCATTCACCGCTATGTTGTTAATTCGACAACAACCTCATACTTTTGAATTTGATGAAGAAGAGATTTTAATCCTCTTGAATCCTAAGAAAGAGATTAATGTCAAAGTCATTACAACCATCCTCAGGTTTGATGTAGCCTTTTCCTTGGCTCTATATTTGCGTATTTTGATTAAACCCAAAAAGCTAATACTTTTTTTTTTAATATAGTAATGTTATAGCAGATTTTCCTCAAAATATGCAAAGAGTTTCATATATGCTCGATCCTCTTATTTCTGAAGTGCTTAGCAACAAAAAAAAACAAACAATAGAGGATGTTTGCAAGTGGTTGAAGCATGTTTCTATGAATGAGGCACGAGTTATCTTTAAAGCGTATTATGAGAAGTAAGCAAAAAACCCTACTTGTTTTTTCTATTGCGTTGCTAGAATTATCGCAAACACAGTAATTATTCTTTATTGATAATGCAGCTCACATTGGAGTTTGGTGGTCGTGGACATCTTTGCTAAGAAGTGCTTCTTTGCCAACTCAATGACATCCATCCATGGCATTGTGTTAGAGTAAGTATAGACTACACTTGTTATCACTTCTTGACATGCAATGCACATATTCACTCTTGTTACATGTTTTGATGTGCAAATCGGCTCGAAAGTTGGTAGGTGCTATCGACACAGTAATGCGGCAATGTGACTTAGCACAATAAATAGAGTATATAACATGTCAGGTATCACATCAAGAGGATAGCCACATCTACAATTGTGGATGGAGGGTGGGCTATAATTGCTTTTTGGTACTTGGTCAAATTTTTGAGATACAAAATGACACCACACTATCAACATATACGAACTTGCATCTCTATGCATTTATAACATGTACCATTCGAGTAATCATTAAGGGCAACATTATGGACCCTCCCACAAGTCAAATAGATAATGGCTCAGAGGAGTGCGAAATGAATGCCGTCAAAGGGGATAGAAGACCTCAACTCTACAAACGTGGCTTCATTGGAAGAATTGGGAAGCTCTTTTAATGTTAGGGTTATGATTCAGCATAGACCTCAGTATCTTGAATTTGGTGGAGAGGAGATTTCAATCCTCTCTAGAGCTTCAAATGAGGTCAATAACAACGTTATGATGGCCATTCTTAGGTTTGATACAAACTTTTTCTCTGCTTGATAATTCAATATTTTGATTAAATCTAATAAGCTAATATTCATTTATTTGTTAGTGCAGTATAGTTATCTCACAATTTTGTAGATCCGTACAAAACCATGTGTATATGTTGGATTCCCTCCTTTCTCCTATACTTAGTGATAGCAGAAAGACGATAGCCGATGTTTGTAAATGGTTACAGCCTTTACATTTAGATGGCGTGTGAGTCCTATTTATGGCATATCACGAGATGTAAGTATCATGGCAACCTTTATTTTCATCTTATACTGGCAACATTGTGTTAAATAATAATAGTTCTTAATTATTCGTGTAAGAAACATTGGAGTTTGGTGGTTTGGGACCTTGAAGACAACTATTGTTGGTTTGTCAACTCGATTGCAGGCTTTCATTGCTCAGTGCAAACATAAGTATTCTATTAATCTGTTGTTACTTCTATATTATGTACCTTATGTAATAGACACACTAAGTTTTTTTAATATGTCATGATGAGCAGGTCGGTTGAGAAGTTGGTATATGCTATCAGAGAAATAGGATAGTACAAAGACTCACTAGACTTCCAAAGGCATTTAGTAGTAGAGCAAGAAGATGGGCATAGTTATGGGTGGAGAGTTGCCTATAATTGCATGTTGATTTTCAAAGAAATTTTCTCACTTAAGCCATAGGTCTCATCAAAAGACTCTTTGGAGCTCAAATATTCAGAGGAGGATATACAATTGTTTAGGGCTGAAATCATTCGAGACCTAATTACTGCCATTAGAATACAATGTGCAACTAAAGCAATATCAGAGCTTGCATTTAAGGAAGAGGAGACTGAGTCTACTGTGAAAGCACTACACACTATAGAAGAAGTAGAGACTCAGTGTACACCTACAACACCACAGCCTCCACTGGAAGCATCAGAAGAGTTGCCATAGCCTTGGCTTGCATTTAAGGAAGAGGATACTGAGTCGACTCCGAAAGCACTACATACTACAGAAGAAGTAGAGACTGAGTGTACATCTAGAGCACCACAGCCTCCATTGGAAGCATAAGAAGAGTTGCCACAGTCGCCACTAGAAGCGTTAAGAGTTGTGATGCATGTATGATGTTGTTTTTGTATATATGCATGAGGAGCATATTCTCATGATGTTGTTTATTCCATGAATATTATGGTTGACATTTATTTGTTGCAATGTATGAATCATGATGTTGTTTTTGTTGATTATACACCAATTTGTGACTTATTACTTAAGTGGCATTAAGTCATGATATTTATATATTTATTTCATGCACACAATTTTATGATATGAATGTGTGATGATGTGATTATTTGGAAATATAATCTTGTGTGATGAGAATTTTGATATGAATATGTGATGATGTGATTATTTGGAAATAAATGTGTGATGAGAAGAACATAATAATTATTTGTAATATATTTCACTCCAAAGTATCAATTCCCAATGCTCCACTCACTTAAAGTACATCATTCCCAATGCTCTACAAGATTTTATTCCAAACCTTTCATTACACACTATTGGTTAAAGTGTCAGTTGGACAGTCTCCACTCACTTAAAGTAGAGCATTCCCAATGCTTCACTCACTTTATTCCAACCCTTATCGTTATCATAGCGAACACATCGTGCCTTAGTGCACTTGTATTCTTCCATCCTAGTCCTTCCACAAACACTCTCTTATTTCTTACATCCTAGTCCTTCTCATTAACTTGTATTCATCTTTCACTTTACGTCTTCCCTCACTTTCTATCACTCTTGAAGGAGGGGTGTGATTGAGTGAATCTAGGAGCAGATTGAGGAGATGATTGTGGAGCTTTGAGGTCATCAGTGATGTCAGTGACCTTGTATGAGGTGCCTACTTAAGGACCTCTTTCTTCTTCATTCTATATGCAAGTATTCTGATTTTGTGTCCACTCTACTCTTTCCTTTCAGTGTTCCAACATGGTATCAGAGCCATTTGATCCCCCTTGAGCCCATTTTTGCCACATCATCATCATCTTCTTCTTCTTCGTCTTCACCATCTCTCCCTCTTCTTCCAAAAATTTGCTTAAGCTTGTTCTCCTCCGATTCTCAGCCATTTCCCACGCCCTTCCAGCTGAAGATCCACCTAGTTGGGGCAAACTTCTGGCTGCAAGGAATTGACGAATCATTGCGTCTGCTCGTCGCCATTACAGGAAGATCGTCGAAGTTCTCTGCTGCGTTTTCTCTGTGCCTGCTCCTTCTTTGTCTAATTCCTTTCAGGGCAAGCTTCTCCATACCTAGAGCTACCTTGTGCTGAAATCTGAGCAGCAATGGCTACATATTAAAGGAGAAAACAGAGAAAAACCAATCGACTTTGTTCAAGAAGGTGAAGGCGACCTGACACATATTTTCACCTCTTCTTCCCAGAGGATCTACTGTGGTATACCAGCTTTCTTTTGCCTCAGAAAGCCCCCTTTCTTTTGCTTTGAAAAGTGTGATATGAGCCCTCCAAGTTCAGCTCTCTAGTTTTGACAGTTTTAACATACTTTTGAAAATGATGCTACATAAAATGCTACTCTAGCATTTCTGGTCTTTTGAAGTTTTCAATAACTTCACTACAAGTGTTGCTTCAGTTTTGTTTTGACTTGCTAGACCTGGTTGTGATTGGAAAGTGTTTATTTCATCCACTTCTATGAAGCATGCAAAAAGTAGCATCATTGTTTGAAAACTAGTCACTACTATTTGCTACATCAAGTGCCTATACTTTGGAAGTATTTCAGTTCTTTTTGCCTTGTAAGAGAGATAGACACTGCCCAATATCTGGGTTAGACCCTCTCATGGCTACCTTATATAATCTTGAGAAGTTCAATGGAAAGGGCTTCCATACATGGCAAATGAAGGTAAAATTTGCATTGATGCGGGAGAACTTATGGGGACTTGTCAAACCTACTCCTACCGCTTCTTCTACGGCCTCAAATGCTGGAGAATCTTCAACTCCGACACGACCAGCAAGGGATCCAGCAAGAGAAGAAAAAGCATATGGTATAATTGCTTTAGCTTTGGGTGATGATTACATACATCATATATCTGACTTGGAGTCTCCATCGGAAGCATGGCAGAAGCTAGACTTGATTTTTGGTGCAAGCTCTCACATATCTAAACTATCACTTAAAATCTCTTTCTTTGAATTAAAGATGGCAAGTGATACTACTTTAGCTGCTCATGTCAACTATATGCGGAGTCTTATGACTCAGTTAGCTTCTATCAACTCTCCTATCACCCCTGATGATGCTATGGCAGTGCTACTTAAGAGTATGCCTGAAAGTTTTGATCACATTGTTAGCACTTTAAAGAATCTTCCCAATCCAAACCTTGAAGGCATTATCTCAACTCTCCAAGAAGAAGAAAGACATATGGAGCTAAGGAAAGGCAATGACACTGCTTATGTTATGAAATTCCAGAAGGGCAAGTATTCTCCTTGCAATCACTGTGGAAAGACAAATCACCTTTCAAAGGACTACTTCAAAGTTAATCCATGCAAGCACTGTGGCAAAAACAACCATAGTGAGAAGTTTTGCAGAGACAAAGCAAAGACAGAAAATGCAAATCTACTTACAGTGAATTTGCCTCCACAAGATGAGGCATCCCATGAAGATTATGCATTTTAAATCATCTCTATGTATGCTCCAGATCTCTCTTTTTATGTCAAGGTACTCAGCCTGGATAGTCCTCCAAAATGAATGAAAATAAACTATTGTGTCTTGTGTGTTTTGTAAACACCTCTGGTCACCTTATGATGTAGGCCATGTGTATGTTTTGTTCCATGGTACCTCCTGCAGACATTGTGTGCATGTACATGCAGGGGAGATAACCATTGGAAGGTCTGTTTGTATCCCTTTCTGTTTACCTTACACCCAAGGGAACCCTTGCTAGCATGAGAACCTAGCCATAGATTAATCCTTGACCACCATGAGATGGCATGAGAAACTATGAGACTAGATGTATCCATGACATAGCCTGAGGCATTTCCTTGAGGGGGGGTTTGTTGGGATATCACAAGGTGTATGCCTCAGGCACACCTTATGTTTCTATGTGTGAGTGCTAGAGGCACAGTTAGGTGCCCACAAGCACAGTTAGGTGGTGGAAAAGCCACATAGGATGATTGAGTGAATCTAGGAGCAGATTGAGGAGATGATTGTGGAGCTTTGAGGTCATCAGTGATGTCAGTGACCTTGTATGAGGTGCCTACTTAAGGACCTCTTTCTTCTTCATTCTATATGCAAGTATTCTGATTTTGTGTCCACTCTACTCTTTCCTTTTAGTGTTCCAACAGGGTGGCTCACTGTGCATCCCTCGCTATCGCTCCCTCACTCTCCTTCTCTCACTTTCCCTCTAAGACAATGACTAAATGAACTCAAATTTTGTCTACGATCCCTTTTGTATGGACCAATGAAGGGAAAATCATTCAAGGAGGATATGTTATGCACATGGCTGCTTGATTTGAACTCAGCAGAAGAGGTGAATATCCCTAGCTTTCTTTTTTGCTTCTTTTAATCACGTACTTCTTATGCTAACGAGTTAAATTTTTGTACAGGATATGGCGGTGGCTAGAAGCTATATTGAAAAAAATGGTGAAGATGAGGAAAGCCAAGAGAGAAAAGAGGAGTTGTTGAATGCTTACAAGTTGGTGGAAGATTTGAAATAGGTTGTGAGGAGAGTCTGTGAGGAGATTTGTGATGCCAGCCCTGGTTACACATGGCCTGCAGGTTTAAAGTCTGCTTGTTTTCATGAAGCCAATGCCATAGTAGGCACTTTCGAGGACATATGCTCTCTCTAATGACGTAATAGTCAAGTGATGGAAATTTAATTCCATAGAGACTTATGTGTTTTCTAAAGTTGTAATAGATAAGAAATGAAACTATAGTTCCACAAAGACTTTTTAGTTCTCTAATGTAAAGTTGTAATAGACAAGAAATGGAACTGCAGTTCCACAAAAACTTTTAGAGAAGGGGTCAAAGTTCTACAAAGACTTTTAGAGAAGGGGTCAAAATATACTTCACTCTCTCTTACACTGACTCTCTCTCTCTCCCAACCCTCCATATCGCTTTCTTTTGTACACTCTCTCCTCTCTCAAACTCCACTGTCCCTATCTCTCTCTCTCACTCTAGCTCTTTTTCTTGCCACCCCCCTTCCATCCTAGTCCTTCTCAGTAACTTGTTTTCTTCTATCCTAGTCCTTCCACAAACACTCTCTTCTTTCATCCATCCTAATAACTTGTATTCTTCTACCCTAGTTCTTCCACAAACACTCTCTTCTTTCATCCATCCTAGTGCTTCTCATTAACTTGTATTCTTTTATCCTAGTCCTTCCACAAACACTCTCTTCTTTCTTCCATCCTAGTCCATCTCTCTTTCTTTATCATCTCCCCACCTATGGATGTCCTTGGCATCGTCAAAGACATGGAGTCCAGAATTAAGAGTCTCAAAGAATGGATTGCTGACCAAGGAGCATAGAGAGAGGTCAGAATTTGACAAGGCTCTCCATTGATACAGATGGAGAGAGAGGAATTTGATGCACATAGGCATGCAGAGAGGGAGGAGACTCTCAAGATAGTAGAGAGTGAAAGACTTTTAAGACATATTATAAAAGCACGACAAGATCTCTTAGACTTATTAACCTTTGTTATCGCAGCTCTCATCATGGGCGATTTGATGCGGATGCTGAGAGAACAATAAGAGCCTCATAGAGAAATTATAAAGAAATAGTCTGTGACTACTTAAATTTCTTTCTTGCATGTAATTATATTGAGGATACAGATGTGGAGGCAATGGAAGATTGGGTTATTGAGAAGATAAGAGAGACCAATGATGAGATCTTCTAGAGTTTGGGTTATTGAGAAGATAAGAGAGACCAAGATGAGATCTTCTAGGCTGAGCTAATGTAAGGAGTTTTTTGACACAATATGGCTTTGAGTTATATGATCTACTTCTTGTACAAATGTGTCATGCTTTTTTTTAAATGTACTCTAGTTTTAATAACATATCACACCATTTTTTCTAATTTAATTTTTTAAAATCTTCCTTTTTGACTCAAAGTTTTGTTTTATAAGAACCTCTTTTTTTTTAATGTTTTATCCAAAATTATCTCACAAAACAAATTTGGACAGTGCTAATGAAATAGGTGTTTAAAACATTTTTTCAAACTCTAGCAAAAAATATCAACCACAAGCATCAACCTTTGGTTATTACCTTAAGGTTTTTTTTCCTTAAAAATAGGCCATTTAAAGAACAAACGAGGCTATCTAATAAACATTAATGTGTAGAGCTCAAAATTTTGAACGTTTCACCTTCTTACAGAATGGTGATCTGAGCTAATCGTGAAAAGTTATGGCATGGGAAGATTTTAGGGTTAAACCCTAACCCTAAACCCCCCATCTCCATTCCTATAGCAACCCACTCCATCCCCTCACTCTTCTTCTTCCACATCTAGGCTCCATTTTCTTCCCCATTCCGAGCCCTATGAAGACCCCCTTCCCTGTCCATCGACCACCACCCTACTCCCATCCTTATTGTCAAGTTGCTTTGAGCCCTTCTCACACCGATAACCTAGCCATCTACCCACCGTCCATTCACCCTCAACAATCTCATTACATCAAGAAAGGCTTAGGAGAGCATTTTAGGTGATCATTGCCTCCTCCCCTTTGAATTTCCATCGATTCCATCTGTCAAGTTTCCATCAACCCCCCTCCCCACCCCCCCCGCCCCCTCCACCACCCACCCCACCCCCTCCCCTTCCCTCCACCCCCCTCCACCCCCCTTCTCATAATGATAACCGAGCCATCTACCCACTGTCCATTCACCCTCAATGATCTTGTTACATCAAGAAAGGCTTGGGAGAGCATTTTAGATGATCGTCGCCTCCTCCCCTTTGAATTTCCATCAATTCCATCCATCAAGTTTCCATCAGCCCCCCTCCCCCCCCCTCCCACCACCCCACCCTCCCCCCCACCCCAACCCATCCCCTTTCCTCCACCCCCCTTTGCCCCCCACACTCCCCCCCCCCTTGCCTCTCACCACTTTCAACCCAACAGTTGCAAACTTACCAACACCTCATACCTAACATTTTGCCTTCCCTTGTTAATCCTACCCCCGAGTATTACTAAGATTCTCAAACCATTTTCCTAGTTCTTCCCTCCCTCCCCTGCAATTCTCCTCCCACAGCTAACACTCTTCCATATTGCTCCCCCATGTCCCTAGATTCTTGCCCGACATCACCTCCCACACTACTTGTGCTGCCATAATTACCCAATATTTAATTTTGAGTATGCAGATCCAAATAATCCAATTTGCACTCTCATGCCAAATTCCAATGATGGGTATGATTTTTATGTAATACCACTTCCCAATAACCCCATCAAGGATTTTTGGAACAAATATCTTGATATGACAACTTGAGGCAGATGGACTTTGGACAACTTTACTACCTGCCTTCATCAACACCAAATTAGTGAAGCTTGGATCAGCAAGTTGGATCCCCAACCCAAAACCTTGGAATACATTTTGGATGTCCCCATACACATCGATTGCCATTTGCCTACACTGAGTTTCAATCCCAATGGATGGATCGATGCGCAGACTCTACAAGCAGACTCTATCAAAGAGTCATCTTCTTGGAAGCACACCACATATCTCTATTTGAACAAATGGTGGATACAAGCTTCCTAGAAATAGAGCGAAAATTGTATGGTTATAGCAAGATTGACTAGCATGCCACTAGTTCCATAGCCACTGGGTTACGTGCATGGCATCCCAACTCCATGATCACAATAAGCCATAACTCAAGGATGGGTAATAAAATGGATCCGATGGTATGTTGTCTCTGTGCCAACATGGACTTAAGTAGCACAAAATGTCTGTGTAGAGTAGCAACAAAGCTCCGCTTGTACTTGCATAAGGATAGGAATAATCTCTTTAGGAATCCAACATGCATATTCTGCATGCGAGTCCTACATGCATGTTCTACATGCAAGTTCTATATACAACTTCTACATGTAGTTTCTTCATGTAACTCCTACATGCATGTTCTACATGCAAGTCCTAGTACATGCAACATGCAACATGCAACTTCTATATTCACATCCTAGATGCAAGTTCTACATGTAGAGAGAGAATGTCTTACAATTAATACATGCAAAGAGAGAAGCTCTCCAACTTGTATAAATACCCCATAATGGAATGAATCCCACACTCCTTGGGGCATTGTGTTGAGTTCTACTTTAATATTCCAAGAAATCATCTCCAAGTGTCCATGCTTCATTGCACTCCACATCCAAAAGCACGTCCTAACCTTACCTCCTACTCCGGTCTCCTCCAATCTTACAGCTCCTCCTCTCCCTCTCATCCTCCCTTCTCCTCCCTCTCATCCTCCCTTCTCCTCCCTCTCCTCCTCCCTCCTCCCTTCTCCTCTCTTCTCCTCCCTTCTCCTCCTCCCTTCTCCTCCATTTCCTCCTCCTTCATGCTCTTACACCTTCTTCCTCTCCCACTCCTATGCTCCCCATAAACCCTTCTCTTTTAGTTTATTCCCTCAACCCTTGACCTCCATGATCTATGAGGGAGACGATGATGAGACTATTAGAGCAACACTGAAATGCCTTTATAGCTGGATGAATAGTCACGTTTGCAAACACACCAAGAGGAAATGCAATCCCAACACAAACTCAAATCACCATAGATTGGAAAAACACTGAGAAACACCATGTACCAATGGATTCTAATAATTGTCGGAAATACAAAGATCACTGAAATGTATAGAGATCACAATCTCCAAGCGACCATCAATTCATAGATAGAACTCCTTGTAGGATCAGATGAAACCTTGCTTGCCAAAGACTGACTAGATGCCAATGAGCCTAAATGGGAACTAGGACCTGTTCCCAACTTTATACTCTTCTATAACACTTGAGTAAATCAACAAGCCTTTGTCCTATGGTCAGATTTTCCTGACACAACAACAAGCTCTCACGAGCTCACGATCACTAGACCAAGCACAAGGCTGCAATCTAGATTAGCAACTCTCTCTGCTCTACATCAACGACCTCTAAGGCAACTCTGAACTGATGAAACAAGATGGGAAACTTGTGAAGATAGTGGGAGAGAAGGAAGGAGTCTCACTTGCGGCTTTCTCACATACACAATGGGGGAATACACACAAAGGTGGAGGCTGAAAACAGTTTTCTTATTCTTAGTTGTGAAAGCCAAAAGAATTCTTGTACAAAGAAATAGAAGAACCCTATATGTGGGTCTCAAACCAAACTCAGCTAACTAAGGTGGCATACTAACTGAGCCACGAACTAGAGTACATAAGGATAGCTGTCATCCAGCTATTATTCATGGGTGGTGTACCAACCGCATTTGTAGCTAACAAGTTAGTGACATAAATGCACAACGGTCACCCTAGCATATCGCGAGTGGAGCTCCATATCTCAACACTCCCCCTCGAGCTCAATCCCAATTCCTGCACACCAAGCAGGTCTCTAAACTTGTGCAGCTTCTATGCACCCAATGCCTTCATGAATATGTCAGCTACTTGATCCTCTGTGTTGACATAAACTAGATCAATAAGACCTAGTAAAACCTTCTCCCACACATAGTGATAATGCACCTCAATGTGCTTTGTTCTAGCATGATAGACTGGGTTATTTGCCAAGTGTATACTGCTCATGTTGTCTGCTCATGTTGTCACAATAAATGACAACTGGCCCATCTGTAGACTAATGCATATCATAGAGTAGCTTATGCAACCAAGCTACCTCACATGCAACCATTGCTACACCCCTGTACTAAGCCTCTATGCTCGACAAGGCAACTGTAGGCTATTTCTTGCTACTCCAAGTGACTGTAGCACTCCCAAAAGAGAACACATATTCACTGGTAGATCGTCTATCAGAAATACTACCAGCCCAATCAGCATCAGTGTATCCATGCAATTGTATCTAAACCCCAGCCTCATAAAATAGTCCATATTGCAATGTGGACTTCACATACCTGAGTATGCGTCTAGCCGCATCCAAATGCGGTTTCCTTAGAGCCAGCATAAACTGACTTATCAATCCAACAGCATAGCTCAAATAGCATAGCTCAAATCTGGCCTGGTAATAGTCATATAAATCAAACTTCCTACTCTGCGTCTGCACATAGTAGGGTCTTCCAGAAGCTCACCTACATCTGCGCTCACCTTCACATTCTGCTCCAAAGGAACTGAAATAGGCTTACAGCCTGTCATCCCATATTTGGACAGCATGTCCAATCCATACTGCCTCTACAAGAGCCATATCCCACTTGGTGATCTAATCACCTCAATGCCCAAGAAATAACGCATCTCTCCCAAATCCTCCATCTCAAAATTCTGCTTCAATAGCATTTTCACATGAAGGATATTTTCATCACTATCACCTGTGATGATCAAATCATCAACATAAATGACAAGCAGCATACTACCTTTCTCTATTTTTCTCACATAAAGTGAGAAATATGCCTTGGAAATCTGAAAGCCTATAGTGACAAGATACTGTCCTATCTTGTCAAACCATGCTATAGGTGCTTGCTTCAAGCCATACAAGGCTTTGTTTAACCTGCAAACAAACTCAGGATGAATAGCATGAACATAACCTGGTGGCTACTCCATAAAGACCTCTTCTTGCAAATCACCATGCAAGAAGGCATTCTTTACATCCATCTGATGTAAAGACCATCCCTTTGATGTAACCATAGCAATGACTACTCTTACGGTTGCCATCCTTGCAACCGGATTGAATGTTTCTTCATAATCAATGCCATATGTCTGTGCATACCCCTTGACAACTAATCTTGCCTTGTATCTGTTCACAGAACCATCTGCATTGTGCTTCACCTTATAAACCCACTTACAGCCAATTGCATTCTTGCCTTTAGGCAAAGGCACCAATTCCCATGTAGCATTTGCTTCCAAGGCATCCATTTCTTCATCCATGGCTTTCTCCCATTTTTCTTTTCCCATGGCTTGCTCAAAAGAAGTGGGTTCTAGTTCCTGTATCACTTTGACCATATAGGCATAGTGAGTGGCTGTAAATCCATCATATTTCAGCCTATCCACAGGATACCTAGCTTTGGTAGACCTGCGCAAAGTAGGCTCACTTCCAGGTGCTTTCAAAACATCCCTGGTCTTCCTTACTCCAGGTGTAACAACAAAAGAAATACCCAACTCATCATCAATGCTCTGTTCTGAGCAACTGGATTCACCATCCACATACGAGTGACCTGCATTCACATCAAACATGGGCTGATCTACCTTCTCTTTTCCTTTTCGTGATACCTGCATACCACTATCTGCATTGCTTTGAGGAGATTCTCCTGATCTCAATCTACCTGTCCATGGCGAAGTATGTGAACCACTGCTAGAGGACACTACAGGTCCACTAATGTTTTGTGATTGCTGTTGTGAATTCTGTGCAGCATTACCATTTTGTGCATCTATATCATCAATCACATTTACTAGTTCATACCAGCTGCTCATCTCATCAAAAACAACATCTCTGCTCACTGTAAACTTACGAGTAGAAGCGTTATAGCATCTATACCCTTTCTACTGTAGAGAATAACCAATAAAGATGCACTTCTTAGCTTTTGGATCCAACTTGGACCTCAACTCATCTAGCACATGAACATAGGCAATGCAACCAAAAATTTTCAAATGAGAAATATTTGGTTTCCTACTAGTATACATCTCCTCTGGCGTCATGCCTGCATGTATTGCTACAGTGGGAGTCCTATTCATTATGTAAACTACTGTAGCAACTGCTTCAACCCAATAATAATCTGGTAGGTCTTTTTCATTTAGCATGGCCCGAGATACCTCTCCAATATGCCTGTTTTCCCTTTCTGCAAGTCCATTTTGCTATGGGGTATGACTGCATGAATATTGTTGCTTTATGTCATGCTCCTGCAGGAACCTTGCAAACTCATTTGAGAGGTACTCTCCCCCTCATTTGACCTTAGGCTTTTTATTTGCAAGCTTGTTTCTTTTTCAACCATAGCTTTAAAAGCTTTGAAATGCCCAAACACCACTTTTCTTTTTCACAAAATACACCCAAACTTTTTTGCTGTAGTCATCAATAAAAGTGACAAAATAGTGACAGCCTCCAATAGATGTAGCTTTAGGAGTCCACACATCAGAGTGGATTAATTCCAATGGCTTCTTACTCTCTTGAACATGTCTAGGAAATGGTTTCCTTGCCTGTTTTCCAAATTGACAGGCTTCACATACCTTATGCATTTCTGCAACCTTGAAATTAGGCAATCCTACAACAATATTTTGGGCTTACATTAATTTAAGTTGCTGTACATTAACATGACCAATGTCTTTATTCTAGATATCAATATCTGCAACTACACTGGTCCCATGTGCAAACATTGCTGCACTCAATTCAGGCATGTCTGCATCCAACGTAAACATCATGTCCTTCTTCTTTCCTTTTGCTATCAAGCAATCGTTATTTTTCATATCCTCAACAAAGCATCCATGAGGATTAAATTTGACCTGCAAGCCCTGCTCAACCATTTGACCAACAGAAACCAAGTTCTTGGTGATATTCGGGACATGAAATACAATAGACAGGTATTTCTTTTTCCCATCCTACATAGACAAAGGAATTTTACCAATCTGCGCAATAGGATGTGCAGTATCATCACCAGTCTCCACAAATCCTGCTCTTTCCATTTCCTTACATCCTGCATCCATTCTGCATGACCTGTCATGTGGTTTGACACATCTGAGTCAACATACCACACATCATTTCTTTCTTCTACACTTGTCACAGAATTGGTCATGTGCTGCACCATAAACAAATGCTGTAGTGATTGTTTGTAGGTGGCCAAACTCTGTTGTTTGACTTGACCATGTTTTAAATGCTCTAGATTATTGTGCTTAGTCCTTTCAGTTTCTATGTGTTGCTCCCCATTTTAGTCATGGGGGGTTCTTACGTGTCATACAGAGCATGCTCGGCATTATTCCTTATCTTATAAGCCACACATAAATATCCTTATTCCTTGTGAAAAGGTTAGTGCCACACAACCCATATTCCAACCCCCCCCTCCCTCTAATGGTCCAAACACTTGAAACATCAACTTGGCCTTTGAAATACGAGATCTTGGCACCACAAACGTGACTCCCCACAAAGGTCAACCCATCACATGATAAGAGTTCTCTTAAGTTTCAATTTCTAGTGTATTCCACAATCGTTCATGTCTAAATTTTGCTTCATTATAAGTTATCTCAAGATTCAACTTCACATGAAAAAAATATTTTTGAGTGGTTTATTTTCAAGATATGGACAAGATTCATGCCAATCCTTAAACGTGAAGGTGAGACTTAATATAATTATGTGTTTGGAAGAGAGGGAAAAGATATGGGGAGAGACTAAGAGAATACCATAGTGCAATAAAGCTAACAAAGAAGGCTAAACAATTTCTTTCTATGGGATGTGATGTAGAAAGAGAGAAAGAGATAAATAGATAGATAGATAGATAGATAGAGAGAGAGAGACAGTAATAACAAAAACAAGACGAACTAATAATTTATTTCAATGGAAAGGTGATAGAGAGAGAGAGAGAGGGGGGGGGGGGGCATTGTCATAGTGCAATAACAATGACAAGAAAAACTAATTTAATTCAATGTGAATGTGACACAGAGAGAGAGAGAGAGAGAGAGAGAGAGAGAGAGAACCATGACATTGACTTTAACATGTGTTTGTGTGTGTGTGTGTGTGTGTGTGAGAGAGAGAGAGAGAGCCATTTTTGCACAAGCTCGCTGAAAAAATGCACTCAATGTCATGTGTGTAACCCAATGGATGTTGAACTTATGGCATGCCAGTCGTCGTTGGTGCTATAAGACTATACATTTTCTGTTTTGTAGCTAAGAAGCTTATATCCACTTGAGAAGAGGCAGACGGCTATGAATTTTGGGGGGGGGTCTTGTGGCTAAGGCTGTAGACTCTGTCGTTGAATCTTCTTGGGAAGAGGTTTGGCGGGGGTCTTGTTGCTGAGGCTGGCATTTCTTGCTATCTTACATTCATGTTGGATTGTGGGATTACACTCAGATCATTGAATCTTGTAGATCAGTTTGTATGCTCCTATGATATTTGTGCATTTAGGAGATGGCTATGATGTTTGGTGGGGGTCTCGTTGTTGCTGAGGCTGCAGACTCTTTTGTCGATTCATCTTGAGATTTGGCATAGCTTATTGTACTGCTTGTGAATTCATTGCATGCTTTGAGAGTACTATGGAATGAAAGTGTATGAAACTATTATTGATGCAATCTATTATGTCCCTATGCAAAATCGTGTGAGTGCACGTGATCTATTGACTAGGTAGGTACTAACTATATGCTTATTTGTGGGATTTTATAGGGCAACTAAGTCTCAATCATCCCTCTAGGTGGAAATTGATTAGGTCTACCTATATGTGCAAAAATGTGCATATGTCAATGACTATGCATTTAAAAATCTAGTGCAAACTATATGTGCAAAAACGTGCATATGCTAGTGAGTGCATGTGTAATAATCTAGTGCTAACTATTAAAGACTTGGGACTACCAAAACTTCATTATTGTCGGGGATGGCTTGTGTGTTGATGTAGTATCGCTTCAATTTATGGTTGTGTTGAATTGGACTCCATCCAATGTTTCTAGCAGCACAACTCCGATGGGATTCATTTTTCTTACTCGATAAGGTCCTTGACCTAGATAATTGAGTTCACCCTTGTGGAATTTGGCATTGTATAGTAAGACCAGGTCACCTTCCTTGATGTCTTTGGCTTAAAGGTTCCTGTCAAACCATGCCTTTCTTCTTTGTTTTTCTATTGTCATGGCATGGTAGGCAACTAATCTAGTTTCTCTATGCTTCTCCAATTGATAGAGTCTTTCTTTTAGGGATGCATGATCTCCCATGTGTTCTTGTACTGCTATGTGTAGGCTTGGTATTACAAATTCTAGTGGGACCATAGCTTCAATGCTATACACCAATTGAAACGGTGTATTCCCTATACTGATCTTGAGTGTGGTCTAGTAAGCCCATAAGGCTACATTTAGTTTCTTTGCCCGATCAAAACGTTGTGGTTCTACTACCTTGGTGAGGATAATGCATAATATTCCCTTGGGGGTAGTAGGGTGTGCTTTTTCTATGGATTACCATAAAGCAAGAAAAGAGTTCTTGGATAACCTCACTGACAAAATGCGTGCCTCTATCCGACACAATTTCAATGGGGCATCCAAATCGGGTGATCTCATTCTTGTATAAGAATCTTGTTGTGCTTCTTACATCTGCCTTTTTGACCGCTTTAGCTTCAACCCATTTGGTAAATTAATCAATGGCCACAATGATGTAGCGTGCGTGTGTTCCCTTCACTGCTGGATGGTTCTTTCTCCTTCTTTTATGGGCTGATTTAGTCTGCTTCCCATAGAAACAGTGCTCACAAAATTCAAAATCAAAGAAACTCAAATGCAGTACATAATCCAAACGGCATAAGGGTTTCATCCCATTTTGGCCCATATGGCCCAACTGGCAATGCCATAAAGAAGTGCTTGGCTGCTCGGTTATTGCAACAACATGATCAAATACCCCTAATACATGTAAGGGATACAAAGTCCCACACTTGGCACCCTTGGCCAAAAGCATAGAGCCCTTCTAAATTTTCCAATTCTAAAAGCCAAAAGTGGTGTGAAAACCAAGATCATCTAGCTGACCCACTGAAATAAGACTCTTGGTCAACTTAGGCACATGTCTCACATGTTTCAAAACAAATGACTGATATGGAGAAAGTTTTATCTCCATTGAAGCTATAAACAAGATTCTTATAGAGACCAAGGATTTAGTCATATAGATTACCATTTAATGAAATCTAGTAATATACATCCAGTGGTATTGACTCATGTCTATAGGAATACGACAATAATATGCCTAGTGAAAAAATCATCATACCTTTAGAATGTGAGACAACAAGGCTAGGCCCTCAAGCCAAAAGTAAAGTATGACTTTCCTGAGTCTCCACCAACTCACGATTGGGATCCAAGTGAATCCCTGACTATTTTCCATTTTCAAAACAAGTTCTATTATGCTTTTAGATGGTCTATCTAGGTTAGTTTTACATATAGGTTAGGTTTGAGTATTAGTTCACGAGGAATGAAAATTTAATCTTGCCATGATTTAAGTAAGCATATCATGAGAAAAAATATGCAGTGAAGAGAGGAATAAAATCATCATTAGCCATACTTCTATCATAGCCATTCCCTCATATTAGCATGGATTGGGGGCAATGTGGATAGACTTAAAGGTGAGGATTTGGGGCGAAGGGGTTTTTTTTTTAAACCTCGAACAAAGGAGTAAATAATATTTTTTATTAAAAAAGCCAAGTTTTGATAGCTCATGTTTTGATAACTCCTAGTTAGCATAATACTATTGATCCAAATCATCGTTTAATGGTTACACCAACTATAAAGAGAGGGAATCTTACAACAAAGTGAAAATCTTATTGAAGTAAGCCATTGATGGATGGATGGATGGATATATGTAAAGATCATACGAGGTGGGGGGATTTGTTTGGCCTTTTTTTTATTATACTCTTCATCGTAGAACCTACCACATAGCTAGAATAGAAGGGAAGGAAATGTGTATGTGAGTTATTATGGGCAGACAGAAGTGTATATCGTCATGCCAAAGTGTGTGAAGGTATGGATAATCCTGAGTATTCTAAGTCCTATTTTCTGAACTCATCTCAAGAGATCCTCTAAACTGACATTTGCCAATGCAATCAAGGACAATGCACCCTCTCTCAAGGTAGGCTCCAGGGATCATCATAATGTGTGGAGTCTACTGAGAAGCTCGATCAAGTGACTCTCTAAAGTGCATGAAGGACTTGATTTGCTTGTAGCTCGTAAGGCACACCAACAAACATATAAATTCACAAATGGAGGTAGCTCAGGAGGTATTAATAGGCACCTTAGTCTCAATCATGCATGAGCATGTTTGAGTGGACTACCCTTCTCCATTTTGGTTCTACAAGAGTAGTGACTAAGAAAACACAAAGTAATAGAAGAAAATAATATGGTCTCCTCCCTGGCTAAATAGTCATCCAACAAAGAGGCTCAATCAAAGCCCATTTGACAAAAGCAAAGAGCATAAGAGGCATATGGTCACTCAAATGTAGGATTCATCCTACAAATGTGATAACTTGTGCACTCTAGAATGCAA
The DNA here is from genome assembly GCF_047967505.1 of Dipteris shenzhenensis. Classification (NCBI taxonomy): domain Eukaryota; kingdom Viridiplantae; phylum Streptophyta; class Polypodiopsida; order Gleicheniales; family Dipteridaceae; genus Dipteris; species Dipteris shenzhenensis. The sequence continues at coordinate 16,959,064 of NC_141622.1, forward strand.
CTCTTGCTCAAATTACTACAGCCAAGTATAGGGATGATTTCTAGCGTACAAAGTTCCAGTTGCATAGGGTAGACACTATATACATTCTCTTCAGCAATGCCTTTGGGTCTTCAATGTAGAATGAGGTTTCTATACGATCAATTTAATATGGTAAATCTTTTGGCAACATCTCGAGTCCATGTGCATATCAACACTTCTAATGCCTTCTTCCAAGCACGTATAATCCACCACCTATTACGTGGGCACAAGTTGAGTTAGGATGGTAGTGCTCTTTAGCATATGAGGCAAGGGATTTTTTTAGATTTGTCTTGATTATAAATTTCATCATGGAACCTACCACGCAACTAGAATATAAGGGAAGGAAATGTGTATGCGAGCTACTAAGGGGTAGAGGAAAGAGTATATCATCGTGCCAGAGTGTGTGAAGGTGTTCGTCTCATAGGACAAGAAAAAATGACTACATATGCCATCAAGAGTCAAAAACTAGCTTCAAGCACCCCATAAAAACATTTAAAATACTTATTGTTACATCGCCTTGCAACAATCTAAGAGGTGTAACACATAATTATATGCCTAGGTGGAAGCCATAACTATGAGCCTTTTAAACTCTCTATAGATCCTAATTTTGTCTTTTACGTGTTCTAATGGAGCATTCTATGCTTCATTACTATGAATAAACAGCATGATTTCTAAATAAGGGCCATAGATGGCATCATCCAACATAACTACCTGACAAGCTCCTCCTCCATGTAGACATTTAATGGGCTCAGGAGTATGATTGATGAAATGGCATAACTTGCATAGTCTCTTGCTCCATTCCATTGCATGAACTTACACTATGCTCTACATCCTCCAACTTTGTAGATGACCCTTGTGCTAAACTATGAGGGCACTATGAAAAAAACATGGGAATTTTACCAAAAAGTCAGCTACTATACAGGGCCTCAAGTCATGCGCCATCCTTAGAGAAGCCTCCAGATGAGTACAAATGTTTGGGGGGGAAAGGTCATGCATGTGCAGGCTAGTAGATCCAATTCCTTGTCACCTATTCATGCTTTTGGGCATGCATTCATCACCATCCTGCCCGAATCTCCAAGAGGATCCATGTTTTGACTGTTAAGGGCTGCTCAATCCATGTGCCGAGTTCTCCATGATATAAGAGATTTTTATGCCCCTCATTTTCTCCTAAGCTACCTCTTCTTGTTTATTATATCTTCCCCATTTCCATACGTTGTACCAAGAATGTGCAACATAGTAATGATGAATTCTCCATTCATGACCAGTGTATCAAGAAACTGAAACTAAGTCTCCACCCACTCAATGCATCATTTTGTGTGCACTATAGATATGGTGGTCCTTCAAACACATGGCAATATGCCATACGATATCTCTATGCCACATAGGTATATGTGGCAAAAGCCTTCAAGTATAAAATTAGGTCATATTAATCTTCATACACCTTGGCCTTCTTAATACTAGAATTTGAAACTTAAATAACATGTAAAAAATGTACCGGTCCACCTACAACCCAAGTTGCAACATCCATTAGGGTCCATAAGTATTGGCTACAATGAACCGAACAATCACAAGCATGCGCATGCAATAGGCCAATCTCACCTTTACCTGAAGACAAGGGGAACTCAAGGTGCAAATCCCAAAAGTATTATGCAAGCCCATAATAATGGTTCCAACAATCCTTGACAAGGTCATTCATAGTGTATGCCACCAACTTGGAACAAATACTAATAATACTTAAGGACAACAAAGTGTTGATATTCCCCAAGAATTCAAGGATTATCTTTTGCATGTGCGCATGTGCATGCACACGTGTGTGTGTGCATGCATGCAAGTCGATGCATGCATGCATGTGTCTGTGCATGCATGCACATGGGAGCATGCACATGTACATATGTACATTCATGTGTGTGTGTGCATGTGTGCATGCATGCATGCGTGCGTGCATACATGCATGCATGCGCGCATGTGTGCATGTGTGTGTGCGTGTGTGTGTGTGTGTCTACGTGCATGTGTGTGCGTGTGTGTGTGTGCACATGCGCACGCACACGTGTGCACACATGCACATGAGTTTGTATTCATTCTTTAAAGTCACATGTGTGCCATTCATGCATGTATATTTGTATGTACATGTGTGTTTAAATAAAAAGATCTAGCACATGAAGCTCAAAAATAAAGGTAGATAAGAAATTTTTCTTAATGGTGGGTTTGCAAGAAATAAGTATGAAATTGGTACAAAAATGTTGAATCCATCAAGTAGTCCAGGCTCCAAGGTTAGGGTCCACTTACCGTCACCATCCGATGCAATGTATCAGTAAAAGGGTGTTAGTGTGTGCATGTGCATGTTGAGTACTTATAAGGTGTATGTGTATGTATGTGTGTGTATGCGTGTGTGTGTGTGGTTATGTGTGCATGTTGAGAGTAGTTACTTGTGTGTGTTTGTGTGTGTGTGTGTGTGTGTGTGTTTGTAAAGTATAGAAAATGTGTGCATGCATGCGTGCATGCATGCATGCATGCGTGCATGCATGGGTACATGCATGTGTGCATGCATGCATGCATGTACGTGTGCATGTGTGTGTATGCGTGTGTGTGTGCGCGTGCACACGCATGCATGTGTGTGTGTGTGTGTTTGTGTGTGCACGCGCACATGCGCATGCATGCATGCACGTGTGCACACATGCACATGAGTGTGTATTCATTCTTTAAAGTCACATGTGTGCCATTCATGCATGTATATTTGCACGTACATGTGTGTTTAAATAAAAAGACCTAGCACATGAAGCTCAAAAATAAAGGTAGATAAGAAATTTTTCTTAGTAGTGGGTTTGCAACAAATAAGTATGAAATTGGTACAAAAATGTCAAATCCATCAAGTTGTCTAGGCTCCAAGGTTAGGATCCACTTACCATCACCATCCAAACAAAAATAGGTGTTACAACATCATAGCTTCATTTGGGTAGACCTAAGAACTTGTTATTGCCTTACCTAAGAACTTAAACATCCAACTAGATTCTAATGTAAAAAGCATATGGTTATGCTAGTTCCATAACACAAAGGCATTTTATGTTATTATTGATATTGCAGTGGAAGATGCTTCTTCCACTTCATCTGGGGATGAAACCAATGATAATGATGCTCTAGAAAGTCATGAAAAGTAGTAAATTTTGAAAATGTATCGGAAGACATTTTGTTGTTACTTGTTAATGATCACTTTTCAATGGTTTGTTTGATTTTAAATAAATTCATCCGTACTTCCAATAATAGCACAATTACCTTTCCATTTAGGATTCATGATTACGTCAAATCTTTTTGCTTTAAAAAATCAAGTTAATTCTTGGATTTGTTTTGCTATTTGAGTTTGGAGAAATATATATTTTTTGGATCATTTTAGAAAGTTCTTTAGTCATGAGTAAAGCACTTCTAAAATTTCTTTAAAAAGGACCCTTTTTTATGCATAATCTTTCAAAGATTCCAAATGTTTCTCCTAAGGAGGAAATATTACCCAAATAATCTACAATGGTATTATGTACGAGTACGTGTGCATGTGCACTCTCTCTCTATCTCTCTCTCTCTCTCTCTCTCTCTCTCTCTCTCTCTCTCTCTCTCTCTCTCCCCTTCACACCTTAGCTCTAATCTCACTATCACTCCCCCTTCCCCCTCCCCTCGTAATTCTTTCCAATAATTCACCCGATTATCCTTCCCTCCAACCACATGCAACCACCTCTCCCCTTCGCCTTCTAGCTACCTATCTCATCCATCCACATGTAACTCCCTCCTCCCTTAGCATTCTAACTACCATTAATTATGATAATGTAACTACCCTTCTCTGATGGGCAAGCACCCTATTCCACCCGTGGCCACTATGGTCATCATCTAGAAGGATTATCATCTACACCCTATGTGCCACATGGGGGGAGCAAGGAGCCTCGGATTCTAGAGCGATTGCCAAGGAAAAAGCTAGGAATGTTTCTACAAGGCTTGGACTTTAGTCTATTTTTACACTTTTCCACCGTGACGGATTTGCTGGCTGTATAATACTCCTCCTATTAGAAATTGACCAACAAAGGGTACGCATGGCAGAAGACTGATAGAATAGCCTAGGAGCTCACACAGTGTGGTGTGGGGTGTGGAATCACAAACTTCTTAAACTTATGTGCATAGCATAGGTGTGTAGACTCATCAATAGACAATGAACCAAGTAAATTGAGAAACCAGCCAAAAGCTAAGAATGTTTCTACAAGGCTTGGAATATATGCTATTTTTACACTTTTACACTGAGATGAATGCACGATCAGAGACAAATCTAGATAGCAGGAAAAGGAGTCAAGAAAGGATGCTTGTTCAAAATGCTAGTTGTAGTACCAAATTTGCATGCCATGTCAGCTCAACCACAACAGATGCCACTATCCACAAAATGGCACAAGAGATATGGTCATGTCAATTTCAAGAGCTTGATAGATCTCAAGAATCATAATATGGCAATTGGGATTCCTAAGCTACAATTTCTTGGAAAAGTTTACGAAGCATGATGCTTCGACAAACAAAAGCGAACCAACTTTGCTAGAAGCACCTCTTGAGCATGAGGTATTCTTCATTTCATACATACAGATGTATGGGGTTATGCCCAAACCTGCATCATCAATGGTTCACTTTACTACTTGACTTTCATCAATGGCTACAACAGATATTGTTGGTTCTTTTTCAGATTTTTAAAATTCAAAGCCATAGTAGAAAACCAGATAGGCAGAAAAATCAAAGTCATGAGATGAGATAGAGGAGGTGAATACATGTCTTCATCATTCATGAGCTTTTGCAGAAGTCACAACATTTGAAGACAATTCACTTGTGTAGATACTCCTCAGCAAAATGCAAGAGCTAAAAGGAAGAATGGTATTTTAGGTAGCAGATAGTGCTAGAGCAATGCTTAGTGAGAAGCATCTTCCGAATCAGTATTTGGGTAGAAGCAATATCCACCGCAAACTACTTGCTCAATCGGCTGTAGACCAAATCGATTTACGGTATGACACCTTATGAATGGACACAAGCCATGCATTGCATCTCCACATATTTGGTTGCATAGCATATGCCAACATACATGATGACCATCGCATAAAATTGGACGCAAAGTTATGTAAATGCATCATGCTTGGCTACAGTGAAGAAAGCAAAGCATACAAGTTGTATGATCCCATCAACCATAAGGTCATTATCTCCACATATGTAATCTTTGCAGAGTTTGGACATGAAAGATCTTGGACTAGTTATGCATTATTTTCTTGGAATTGAGTTTTGGAGAGATTCAAACAGCACCTTCATGAGTCAGCTCTGAAATATATTGATAGTCTCCTAAAGAAGTTTCATACGGCAGATTGCAAGATTGCAGCCACTCCCATGGAACAAAGTTTGAAACTTACAAAAGATTCAGGAAGCCTACAGTCAACGACATATACTTTAGGTAGCTCATAGGATCTCTTATATATCTAACTATCACATGGCTAGATATTTGTTATGCAGCAATAAGTTCATTAGCACAGTTTTTGGCAAATCCCAAACGGTCTCACTAGAATGTAGCCAAAAGAGTCTTGAGATACATCAAAGGTACAAGACAGTTTGGCATAGAATACAAAGGAAGTCATCCAAGGTTGCATGGATATTGTGACAATGACTATGCCGGAGATCATGAGACTAGGAGATCCACATAGGGATATGCATTTTTCCTTGGTCAAGATGCTATATCATGGCTGTCAAACAAACAACCAATTGTTTCTTTGTCTTCGAGTGAAGCAGAATATAGGGCACTCACTATAGGTGCATGTGAGGCTATATGGCTCAAAAGACTATTTTCAAAAACAAACTACTTTGATAAATTAAAGCCAACAACAATATACTATGATAATCAATCGGCTCAAGCATTGGCCAAGAATCCAGTATATCACTCCAGGACAAAGAACATTGATGTCAGAGGGCACTTCATCAGATAAAGAGTGTTACTTGGTGATATCACACTACAACATTGTGATAGCAAAGAGAATGTTGCAGACATCTTTACCAAACCACTCGGTAAAGAGCTTTTTGAGAAACACCGACAAGCTCTTGGTTTGTGACTCAGAGGAAGGACATCCCCATTAAAGGGGTGTGATGGAATGTAATGATCAGTCCTTCGACATCCTATGAGCTACCTAAAGTATATGTCATTGACTGTAGGCTTCCTGAATCTTTTGTAAGTTTCAAACTCTATTCCATGGGAGTGGCTGCAATCTTGCAATCTACCATATGAAACTTCTTTAGGAGACTATCAATATATTTCAGAGCTGACTCATGAAGGTGCTATTTGAATCTCTCCAAAACTCAATTCCAAGAAAATAATGCATAACTAGTCCAAGATCTTTCATGTCCAAACTCTGCAAAGATTACATATGTGGAGATAATGACCTTGTGGTTGATGGGATCATACAACTTGTATGCTTTGCTTTCTTCACTGTAGCCAACCATGATGCATTTACATGACTTTGCATCCAATTTTATGCGATGGTCATCATGTATTTTGGCATATGCTATGCAACCAAATATGTGGAGACGCAATGCATGGCTTGTGTCCATTCAAAAGGTGTCATACCGTGAATCGGTTTGGTCTACAGCCGATTAAGCAAGTAGTTTGCGGTGGATATTGCTTCTACCCAAATACTGATTCGGAAGATGCTTCTCACTAAGCATTGCTCTAGCACTATCTGCTACCTAAAATACCATTCTTCCTTTCAGCTCTTGCATTTTGCTGAGGAGTATCTACACAAGTGAATTGTCTTCAAATGTTGTGACTTTTGCAAAAGCTCATGAATGATGAAGACATGTATTCACCTCCTCTGTCTCATCTCATGACTTTGATTTTTCTGCCTATCTGGTTTTCTACTATGGCTTTGAATTCTTGAAATCTGAAAAAGAACCAACAATATCTGCTGTAGTCATTGATGAAAGTCAAGTAGTAAAGTGAACCATTGATGATGCGGGTCTGGGCATAACCCCATACATTTGTATGTATGAAATGAAGAATACCTCGTGCTCAAGAGGTGCTTCTAGCAAAGTTGGTTCGCTTTTGTTTGTCGAAGCATCATGCTTCGTAAACTTTTCCAAGAAATTCTAGCTTAGGAATCCCAATTGCCATATTATGATTCTTGAGATCTATCAAGCTCTTGAAATTGACATGACCATATCTCTTGTGCCATTTTGTGGATAGTGGCATCTGTTGTGGTTGAGCTGACATGGCCTCGACATGGCATGTAAATCTGGTACTACAACTAGCATTTTGAACAAGCACCCTTCCTTGACTCCTTTTCCTACTATCTAGATTTGTCTCTGATAGTGCATTCATCTCCGTGTAAAAGTGTAAAAATAGCATATATTCCAAGCCTTGTAGAAACATTCCTAGCTTTTGGCTGGTTTCTCAATTTACTTGGTTCATTGTCTATTGATGAGTCTACACACCTATGCTATGCACATAAGTTTAAGAAGTTTGTGATTCCACACCCCACACCACACTATGTGAGCTCCTAGGCTATTCTATCAGTCTATTGCCATGCGTACCCTTTGTTGGTCAATTTCTAATAGGAGTATTATACAGCCAACAAATCCCTCACGGTGGAAAAGTGTAAAAATAGACTAAAGTCCAAGCCTTGTAGAAACATTCCTAGCTTTTTCCTTGGCAATCGCTCTAGAATCCGAGGCTCCTTGCTCCCCCCATGTGGCACATAGGGTGTAGATGATAATCCTTCTAGATGATGACCATAGTGGCCACGGGTGGAATAGGGTGCTTGCCCATCAGAGAAGGGTAGTTACATTATCATAATTAATGGTAGTTAGAATGCTAAGGGAGGAGGGAGTTACATGTGGATGGATGAGATAGGTAGCTAAAGGCGAAGGGGAGAGGTGGTTGCATGTGGTTGGAGGGAAGGATAATTGGGTGAATTATTGGAAAGAATTACAAGGGGAGGGGGAAGGGGGAGTGATAGTGAGATTAGAGGTAAGGTGTGAAGGGGAGAGAGAGAGAGAGAGAGAGAGAGAGATAGAGAGAGAATGCACATGCACACGTACTCGTACATAATACCATTGTAGGTTATTTGGGTAATATTTCCTCCTTAGGAGAAACATTTGGGATCTTTGAAAGATTATGCATAAAAAAGGGTCCTTTTTAAAGAAATTTTAGAAGTGCTTTACTCATGACTAAAGAACTTTCTAAAATGATCCAAAATATATATATTTCTCCAAACTCAAATAGCAAAACAAATCCAAGAATTAACTTGATTTTTTAAAGCAAAAAGATTCGCCGTAATCATGAATCCTAAATGGAAAGGTAATTGTGCTATTATTGGAAGTAAGGATCAAAGAATTTATTTAAAATCAAACAAACCATTGAAAAGTGATCATTAACAAGTAACAACAAAATGTCTTCCGATACATTTTCAAATTTTACTACTTTTCATGACTTTCTAGAGCATCATTATCATTGGTTTCATCCCCAGATGAAGTGGAAGAAGCATCTTCCACTGCAATATCAATAATAACATTTAAATAAAAGCCAAACATCAAGTAAAGCACTTTAGAAGTTAAAATTTGAGATTCTTGAAGGAGGTAAAGCTCGAACTCAATGCAAGACATTGACTAAAAGCTTAAAGGTGATGTCCAACATCAAGTTAAAGCTTCAACTTGACGTTTGATTTCATTAAGTCAAAGGTTCAACTCAATGTTTGACATCTAGGTTAGGCTTGCACTTAATATCCAACATCGAGTTCAAGATTGAACTCACTATCAAATAATATGCTTCAAAGAAATTTAGATGTGCTTATAATGACTTGGGAATTTAGTGCTATGAGTAAAGTTATCCTCTATCTCAATGTTTTGCATTAACACAACAAGTCACTTCTTCCAAGAAAAAAGTAGCAGTCACTATTTTCATCATAACTTTTGATCCCAAAATTTGATTCAGAAGTTTTTTGATGTGTTGGAAAACTTGAATTTCTATCTAAAAGTTTGTAGAAGAGGTTGAAATCTGAATCCATGATCTATTAGATTGAAATTTAATTTACGCAATCTAAGTCTCCTCTTTGAGGAAAAAAGTAAGTCTCCTCTTTAAGGAAAAAACTAGTCACTATTTTGATCATAACTTTTGATCCCAAACTCAAATTGAAAATATTTTGGATGAATTAGAAATATTGGATTTCCATCTACAACTTTGTAGAAAAGGTCTAAATCTAAGTCCATGATCTATTAGGCTAAAAATTTGATTTATGCAATTTGAGGAGAATTTGAGTCTCGTCTTCCAAGAAAAGAGTAGCAGTCACTATTTTGACCATGACTTTTTCTCCCAAACTCTGATTGGGGATCTTTTTGAAATCTTGAATTTCTATCTACAACTTTGTAGAAGAGGTCGAAATCTCAATCTATGATCTTTTAGGTTGAAATTGTGATTTACACAATGTAAAGTTGTGCTTAAGGGATGTCCTTAAATGAAAATCGGGTGTGAAAGTACTTTATTTTTCACTTGTGCATCAACTTAACCTCCAACTCAATGTTTTGCATTGAGTTGGAGGTTAACTTGATGCACAAGTGAAAAATAAAGTACTTTCACACCCAATTTTCACTTAAAGAGAGTTTTTTGCATGCTTTTTGCCATCCCCTTCTCCATCTTGTTGCACCTCTTGGATGCGCCTTCCCCCTCATGCCTAGCTATGCCATCTCATCCCTTGCTTGGATGCGACATCCCCTCTTATTTTTCCATACCCTCATTGGCCCTATGCTAGGCCCTTCTCAATGCGCCTGCTTGCCTGTGCCCCCTATGTCCCTATGCCAACTGTGCCCCTGATCACCATGTGCCCTTGTGCCTCTACTCGCCCTATGACCCTAAGGCCATGCCCCTGCATGGATAGTTGATACTCCCTATGTCCCCTAGCTATGCCCTTGATCGCTACCTAGCTATGTCCCTCCACCTCGTGGTTACACCCCTTGGCTATGCCACTAGTTTCATTACAAGATAAGCATGGAAGACTGATAATATCTCTTTATAAATCAAATTATGAAACAAAAATTACAGTATAAGCATGGAAGACTAATAATATCTCTTTGTAAATCAAATTATGAAATAAAAATTACAATTGAGTATTATGTTCATGCTTGAACTTGAGTTTGGACATCAAATTTAAGCTTTAACTTGATGTTAAACATCAAACGTAAGCTTTAACTTGATGTTAAACATCAAACTTAAGCTTTAACTTGATGTTAAACATCAAACTCAATGTTTTACATCAAGTCTAGGATTTAACTTGATGCAAAACATGAAATTGAACCTTCACTTGATGTTTTACATAAAGTCTAAGTTCAACTTGATGTTTTGCATCAAGTTAAAGGTTCAAAATTATGATGTTTTTACATGAAGTCAAGGCTTTAACTTGATGCAAAACATCAAATTGAACCTTTAATTTGATGTTTAAGCTCCAATTGGATGTTTTGCATCCAGTTGAGGCTTCAATTTGATGTAACACATCGAAGCCCTTGTAACCCTACTCGCCTTGCACCTCTACAATGCTCCTCGCCCCTATGCCCCCTTTGCCCCTACACCCCCTATGCCTCTACTCATCGTTGTGACCCCTTTGCCCCTACCCCCTACTCCCCTTGGCTATGATGCTGCTCAACCTCTGGATGCACCCCTCCACCCCTTGGCTACACAACTAGTTTGACTACAATATAACCATAGATAATTGGTAATATTTCCTTGTAAATCAAATTCTGATACAAAAATTAAATTTGAATATTAAGTTTATGCTTGAACCTGACATTAGACATCAACTTTAAGCTTTAATTTGATGTCAAACATCAACTTCAATGTTTTACATCCAGTCCAAGCTTTAACTTGATGCAAAACGTCAAATTAAAGATTTAACTTGATGTAAACATTGAATTGAAGCTTTAACTTGATGTTCACCTTTCCAAGATAATGTATCCAAAGAATAGCATGACCTACCTGCTGAGAAACCATGCTCAACATCATGTGATCATATGCGCATAGCACTAACCCAATAGAGTGAGCACTATAAAGGAAAGGGTTAGATGCCCTAACCCTAACCCTAAATTTCAACTAAATCTAGTGTACAGTTAGTCATTTGTGGTGTGCTCTCTAGCTATGCCCTCTCTCCTTATCTCCACTCTTCTCCTCTCCCCTCTTCATATGTTGTCATGGTATCAGAGCATGGTTCTGCCTTCTACAGAAGAGATTGAGAGATTGAGAGAGCGAGTGTTTCCATCCTTTCATTCCAATGATGAAAGATTTCCTTGGAGAAAAATTTCCGTCCATTGAAAAAAAAAGATTTCCATTCATTGTGATTTGAGAGATTTATATTGAGAGAGATGTGTGAGAAAGACCACTCTCTATTAGCTATGTTTTGTGAAAACTTCTCAAAGACAAAGTTCTAGCTTTTGAGAGACAAGGCTTTCCTTCTACTTTGAGAGAGAGTGTGAGAGAGAATCCTACACAGCTCGCTTGTTGCTAACACACTTTTGTGGGGAGCTCCTTCGTGGTTTCAATCTGAGAATTCTATTGAGAAAGATTCCACTTGGGGGACTTTACGCCATCATAGGTGCTCTTGATATAATCGGTTGTAGTGTTTTCAACATAACCTCCATCATTGCCCTAAGTGGACTAAATTGAGGTATAATCAACGTGGCCAAAATACCGATCATTCCTCCCACGCCCATAAGACATCTTGTCATAGCCATCACCACCGTAGGAGGGCGTCGTCCATGAAGTAGGAGCACTTGGGATAATTGGGTGTTGTCACTACCAGTGGATATGCCTTGTAGGAGCGCTACAAAGCGAAGAAGGATCCCGAGCGCATCGACAGGCATATAATTGAGGAGAAAATTGCTACAGTAGCAACAGTTAGACTTAGCGACCATACTCTTGACCGACGGACGTCCGACTACAACCGGACGGCCAACGCCTTTGCAAATGACTCCTTCAGCAATCAATGTGGCTGGCAAAGCAATAGCCTTGACCATGCGGGTGAACTACAACATGCTTCAACGGGCACCTTATCAGCTCTACGACTAAAGAAGTGCCCAACGACCAAGCCAGGCACACAGGATCAAAACAAGCAATACAAGTGATGGCAACTAATCTGCAACCTCAAACTTCAACTTAGGCAAGACTCAAGGCTACTACAAACCTCTCGACCACCTTCAGCACCAGCAATTGTGAGCCGTGACTCACATCAAGCGGCTCTTCGACAACAAGCAACACGGGCAAGCAGCTCTTCTGAGGCCAAGTATTGCAGAAGGCAGTTGCCACGGGCCTGAGAACCGACCACCGCCATAGCTACCATGTAGGCTAGTCTCACGGGCGACGCCATGGGCGATGACCTGCAAGCTGGCTCTACTACACGATGCTCATAAGCCCATGAAGGCTCCCAACAACTTCTGCCCCATCGACAGCCCGAAACGACAATGGCCATGCAACGTACTCCAAGCAGCTCTATGTGCAGCCAAAGCACATACGACCACCAGCTCTATGTGCAGCCAAAGCACATGCGACTCTACGGCCCCAACAACCGTGTAGCTACAATAGCTCCATAACTCCAAACGGCACCTTCACACCTCACGTTGACGGATAAGAAACTGGAATCTTTGTGATTCTGAGGGCATCTTCACGATTCGCCAAAATCTTTTGAGATTGGAGCATCTTTATCTCCTCAACGTCCATACACGTGGCATACATTCCATTACAACACGTGGCACCACACCTGTAGTGCCATGTCATCAAGTCTATCCAAGCTGCCACATCAGCAGCACCTTATCCAATGGCCATGTCATGACTGGCTAGTGAGATGACACGTCACCACCCTTATCCACAAGGTCCACGTCAACAAAACTAACACGTGTCCAACACCTCATCATCCATGCCACATGAACTACCGCCTTCATGCCATCATTGCCACATGGACTGTCCACCTCATCTACCACGTGGCAGTCCCCTACCAGGCATAGTTGCCCCTCCATTGGCACACTCTTTCCTTTCATGTGAACACATAGTTGCCTCTCATCACGCAGTGCTCCATAGGCACACTCCTTGCTAGGCACAGTTTTTCCATGTGAACACACCACATCACTGCCATGTCATCATTTTTACCCTTTTGGCCCCTCAACCTAGATCAAGCTGTATCGGTTGATCTAGGAAGAATTTAAGGGTGCTCCAAAAAGGAAAAACGCTTAATTTTTTATGCTCTATGTGCTCATCATATCGGGCACACATTTTGGTGCAAGTATCACACACTTTTGAGCCTCGTTGACAAATCCACTTCCTACACACTCATTAGCCTCTAGATCGACACATTTGACCTAGCACCTAAAATGAACAAAGAAATGGAATTATTTTCTACTTTTTCATCGCTTGAAAGTTAGTCTAGATCTACTTCAAAGTACAGTATCATCCATAGTGGAGAGAACTCCAAAGCTGCCAATCGAGGCCATGCCAAAAAATTCCTAAATAGTTCCTACTCGGAGTCAATCCCTTCACTCACATGTGGTTTCACATCATCACATTACCTGAAACCTGACGTTCCATAGTTCAATCAGAGTGTTCAGAGGTATTGATTAACTAATTAGAGGTATTGATTGACTAATCGGTGGTGGCAGATAGCACATGATTTGATTTCACACACTCTTGCCAGCATTGCAAAGCCTATCTAGCTATTTTCTACCATTGTGTACTTTATTCCAACCTTGTAAAGCCTCTTCGCTATTCCCAACATCATTTGCCACAAGCCTTGTAACAGATTGGATTATATATTGTATTTTATATTCATCGATTGCAGTTGATTCAGACAGTGCTTTCACAGACACTTTGAGTTGTCTACGACTAGCAACCATAATTTGGAGGCATCTGCTAAGCTAGACAACTCCAATTATGGCACATGGAAATACTGAATGGAGACTTTTCTTGTAATTCATGACAAATGGAAGTATGTCGATGGGTCCACACCTAGACCATTGGATGATCCAGCCAGCAGTAGCTCTACTCCACCTGTTGTCGTAGCACTAGCAACAAGATCTACAACTAGATCTATAGCTACACCAACAGTGACCCCACCTGTAGCAAATCCTGCCATTTCTGGAGCACATGCCGAATGGGACAAGAAAGATAAATATGCATATCATTTGATCAAGCAAAATGTGCAAGATGTCATGCTAGGATAGCTCAACACAGTCAAGACATCAAAAGCAGCATGGGATATGTTCGCAACTCTTTACAAGTCTAAGAACACTTCCAAGATTCTCACATGGAGAAACCAAATCAGCCAGAGTTTTTGCAATAACAATGAAAACGGTCATGCTTACGTACTCAGAATCAAGGATTACAACAATGAACTCGCAATAGCAGTAGGAGAGACCATGAATTCCGCAAAAATGGTTCAAGTCATCCTAAATGGACTAAGAGAGGGATACGAGAATCTACTCTAGAGTATTGCCATTCAACGGCAAATTCTGACATTGGAAGAACTCCAGTCACTCTTACTTGGTGAAGAACTCAGGACGCAAGTTATTCATGCATGCAAAGCTCATTCCAATGATCAAGCATTCACAGCTTGAGATAGAAGCAGAGGCAGAGGCAGAGGTAGATCATTCCAGCAAAGTGGTCATCATCAGTATCAAATTTAGAATCAGCATCAACATCATCCTCAGCTATATCAGCATCAGCAAAGAGGAAATCATTCCAATCAAGGAAGATTCCAAGGATGAGGGAATGCATCCACCAACGTGTCAAACATCTACTGTCATAAGTTTGGACACTATGAAAGAGATTGCCGCAAGAAGCAGTATGACTAAGTCGATTAATCAAATAGCAATTGAGGGAAGAGGAAATCATCCTGGTGGACATTCCAGTCACAGTCATTATGCCAATGAACTTGAGAATATGTTCCTTGCAAATGAGGATATGCAAAAGACTGAAATAGTGTATCTTGACACTGATTGCAATTCGAAAGGGGAATGCAGTTATTAAGTCCATCAACCAAATCAAGATCCTTGGTACATTGACAGTGGTGCATCATCTCATATGACAAAGCATCAAGAATGGTTCACAGATATGAAACCCTTAGAAGTCAGAAGAACATTATCGACACTACAAATAACACATCGAATCTAGCTCAAGGTAAAGGCATTGTCCCTATGAACAATTTCACTAGTACGAAACTTGGATTGGTGAAAGATGTATGCTATGTTCCAAAGCTCAGGAAGAACCTCTTGTCAGTAGGTCAAATGATGGAACACAACTATTGAGTCATCTGCGATAGAGGTGAATGCATGACTAGAGACAAATCCAAAGTATATTAGCTAGTAGGAAAAGCAATCAAGGAAGGATGTTTGTTCAGAATGCTAGCTACAGTACCAGATTTGCATGCTGTGTCAGCTCAACCGCAACATATGCCAATTTCTACAAAATGGCACAAGAGATATAGATATGCTAATTTCAAAATCTTAATAGAGCTCATAAATCAAAATATGGCAATTGGAATTCCTAAGCTTCAGTTTCTTGGAAAATTTTGTGAAGCATGCTACTTCGGCAAACAAAAGCAAACCAACTTTGGCAGAAGCACCTCTCGAGCTAAAGGTATTCTTGATTTGATACATACAAATGTATGGGTTATGCCCAGACCCAT
The DNA here is from genome assembly GCF_047967505.1 of Dipteris shenzhenensis. Taxonomy (NCBI): domain Eukaryota; kingdom Viridiplantae; phylum Streptophyta; class Polypodiopsida; order Gleicheniales; family Dipteridaceae; genus Dipteris; species Dipteris shenzhenensis. The sequence continues at coordinate 16,974,777 of NC_141622.1, forward strand.
AGCATCAATGGTTCACTTTAGTACTTGACTTTCATCGACAACTATAGCAGATATTGTTGGGTCTATTCTGAAAGAAAAATCTAAAGTCTTTTCTAGATTTCAAGAATTCAAAGCCAAGGTTGAAAACCAAACATGCACAAAGATCAAAGTCATGAGATCAGATAGAGGAGGTGAGTACATGTCTTCAGCATTCATGAACTTTTGCAAAAGTAATGGAATTCGAACACAATTCACTTGTGAAGATACTCCTCATCAGAATGCAAGAGCTAAAAGGAAGAACATAGTTTAGTAGATAGTGCTAGAGCAATGCTTCTGAATCAGTATTGGGGGTAGAAACAATAGCCACCACAAACTACTTGCTTAATCAACTTCCTACCAAACTGATTCAGGGTATGACACCTTATGAGGCATTCACTGGACATAAGCCACACATTCGGCATCTCCGCATATTTAATTGCATAGCATATGCCCACATACATGATGATCATTGCACAAAATTAGATGAAAAGTCACTAAATGCATCTTGGTTAGCTACAATGAACAAAGCAAAGCATACAAGTTGTATGATCCCATCAATCACAAGGTCATTATCTCCAGAGATGTAATATAACCTCAAATACACAGGAGATAGACACACCAATTACACAGTCATCTACAAAAAAGGTTGATGAAGAAGAGCAAGAATTGCCAAAGACACCCTGAGAAGAGCCACAACAACTCAGATGGTCTACTAGGGAAAGCAAACCACTAGCCAAATTGACATATGGTCGGAAAGGCAAAGCAATTCAGGTTGAAACCACCAATTATGCTCAAAAAGGCAAAGCAATTTAGGTTGAAACCACCAATTATGCTCCTATGACTACCATCATGGCTACAAAAGAGCCATTGTACTTCAAAGATGCAGTTGACAAGCTAGAATGGCAAACTGCTATGAATGAAGAAATGGAAGCTTTGTACAAGAATAATACTTGGGAATTATGCGACCTTCCACCAAGAAAGAAGGCCATAGCAAACAGATGGTATACAAAGTGAAGTACAATCTAGATGGAAGCATTGAAAAATATAAAGCCAGACTAGTTACAAAAGGATTTGCACAACAGTACGGTCAAGACTATGATGAGACTTGTGCTCCAATAGCAAAGATGGATTCAATACGGTTTTTGATATCACTAGTGACACTCAACAAATGGAATGTGTACCAACTATATGTCAAAAATGCTTTTCTCAATGGTTATCTAGATGAGGAAGTCTAAATGCAACCAACAGGTTATGTTGAACCAGGAAAAGAGAATCAAGTTCGCCATCTCACGAAAAGTCCCTACAACTTAAAGCAAGCACCTAGAAGTTGGTACATCAGAATCGACAAATATTTTGCTAATTTGGGATACATGAAATCCAATGCAGATCATACTCTATGCTAGAAAGTTCAAGAGGAAGACATTACTATTGCACTTTTGTACGTAGATGATCTGATTGTGACTGGAAGTAATGATAACTTCATCAAGAAGCTAAAACAAGACTTATCTGCAAAGTTCGACATGAAAGATGTTGGAATTATGCACTATTGTCTTGGAATTGAGTTCTAGAGAGATTTAGACAGCACATTTATGAGTCAACTAAAACATGTTGACAGTCACCTGAAGAAGTTTCATATGGCAGATTGCAAGATTGCAACCACTCCCATGGAACAGAGTTTGAAACTAGCAAAAGATTCAAAAAATCCTACCACTATTAATGATATGTACTATCGGCAACTCATCGGATCTCTTATATATCTTACTATCACATGACCAGATATTTGTTATGCAAGAAGTTCACTTGCACAATTTATGGAGAATCCAAAACAGTCTCACAGGAATGTTGTCAAAAGAGTCTTGAGATACATGAGAGCTACAAGACAATTTGGAATAGAATACATAGGAAGTCATCCAAGGTTGCATGGATACTGTGACAATGACATATGCAGGAGATCATGAGACCAGGAGATTAACACAGGGATATGCATTTTTCTTTGGTCAAGGTGCTATATCATGGTTGTCAAACAAACAACCAACTGTTTCTTTGTTTTCAGCTGAAGCAGAATATAGAGCACTCACTACAGGTGCATGTGAGGCTATATGGCTCATAAGACTATTGTTAGAAACAGACTACTTTGATGAATCAAAGCCAACAACAATATACTATGATAATTAATCGGCTCAAGCATTGGCCAAGAATCTAGTATATCACTCCAGGACAAAGCACATTGATGTCAGAGAGCACTTCATTAGAGAAAGAGTGTTACTTAGTGACATCACACTGTAGCATTGTGATAGCAAAGAGAATGTTGCAGAAATCTTTACCAAACCACTTGGTAAAGAGATTTTCGAGAAGCACCGACAAGCTTTTGGTTTGACACAGAGGAAAGACATTCCCATTAAAAGGGTGTGATGGAATGTAATGCTCAATCCTTCTTCGATGCCCCATAATCATCATCTTGAGAGAAGGCCTACTTCATGATGTTGATCTTGAGGGAAGATGTTGAGAAACCATGCTCAACGTCATGTGATCATATGTGCATAGCACTAACCCAATAGAGTGCTATAAAGGAAAGGGTTAGATGCCCTAACCCTAACCCTAAAAGGGTTTGTATATATTCTACAATTTCAACTAAATCTAGTGTACAGTTAGTAATTTGTGGTGTGCTCTCTAGTTGTGCCCTCTCTCCTCATCTCCACTCTTCTCCTCTCCCCTCTTTATATTTTATCACAATCTACAGTTCAAACAACCTCTTCTTGAGGTAAACTTTATTAGAGGTAGTTTCCTTCTCATAAGTGGCACATAATTTCTTCCATAAATCTTTTGTAGTTTGATCATTTACTACTAGAAATAAACTAGCTCTGCAAGATGAATTCTAACAGTAGATGTTGCTAATGCATCCAACTCATTCCAATCATCATCAGACATAGCTGCATGCTTAGCTGCAATTCCTTCCAAGGGTTCAATCTGCTTCTTTTGAATAAGCACATCCCTTATCTTTTCTTTCCACAAAGAAAAGTCTGTCCCATCAAAACTCCTTTTTAGACATGGAAGAGGATGCCATGATGCAAATAAAGCAAAATCCCAAATGCTAGTGCCTATGAGAAAGAATCACATAAAATACTAGGTGCACCCAAATATGTCTACTAAAACATGTTCTAAGCAGTTGTTATTGATTGTAATGTCTCAAAGTAGCTTTATAGCATGCTGCTTTTGCATGGAATCTTTTTCTTCGTGCTTTAGCTCTTCAAAAGTTCAATTTTACATGCTTTAAATATCCATGTAAACTATCTAGTATATTTTAGTTCAGGAAAATTTATTGAATCATGGCACGATGCATGCCACTCTTGGCAACCATTTTCTCTCACACCCAATATCTTCTTTATTACTTATAATGTTGCATTATTTGGTCCCATTAATCATATTTGAACGTGATAAACATCATCATCATCCCCAAACTCCCTCTCTCCCGCACCCCCCCTGCGTCTCTCTCTCTCTCTCTCTCTCTCTCTCTCTCTCTCTTTCTCAAACCAAATATATATATTTACAATGGGAAGAAATAACAAATGTCACACTTCAATGGTTTGGGGGTAATATCAAAAATGAAAATTTCCAAAACTCTTCCAAAATAAGAAAGATATGAGTGCAACACAATCACATGGTGCCTTCTTGGTGAACCAAAGATTTGGAAAACGTATACTTGAGAACTACACAACTTAGGAACATGTAAAGGGCATGCCATTGAAAATAAAGCACTTTCAAGACATGGATTTATCATCCAAAAGAAGAGAATGCCACACCCAAAGGTGATGCAAAGTGTACTATATGCCTCTTAGAATTTAAGATGCAATGATTTAGAGAAGGGAGTAACTTGCAACACAATGCATACATCTTTTATCATTTGGAATATAAAGAAGAAGTTGAGAGATGAGAGATTAACAATGAATTAGAATGGATCATAAGAATATGAGGTGACAAAAAGACAAAATTGTTACAACAGCTTGAAACCAAACTCAATGAGACTTAATCGATGTTACAAACATGACTTAAATATGTCTTTATATTGAATGCATATGATAGTTACATTTTTCCTATGTGACCCCCTTGAGTAGCCTTAGGCTATTGATTTGACAACTCATTCAAGAACTATTTTTGGTAGTGGATGGAGATATGCTCTGTAGGAGTGGAAGAGAGGTTTGAGATGGCACTTAGCATGCATAGGGCAACTCAGAGAGAATGATTGAGAAACAAAGTGGCTCAGGAATTGGTGTGAGAGTGTGAAGATTGACCTTTAGACAACAGAGTTTCAGTGAGCCGAGTCCTCATACCACTCCTTCTTAGCCAGATGGGTGCATCAGGGAGACAGGAGGACTAGGAAGTTCTTCTAGATCACTGGGCCATAATTAGCTTGGATGCAATCTTTGTGGCTACAAGATGAGCAGGAACAGATTCACACCAACCCTCACGAGATCCTTAAGGCTACCACAAATTTCTACCAATAGTTATTCTAGCTCGAGGATGAGTCAACCTCGGTTCTTGTAGCCAAAGAGGCAGTGTGGGACTGCGTTTTGCTAGTAGTCCTATTGAGTTTGAGCAAACAATTAGAGGGACTGTTCACAAACGATGACCTCTAGAGGACCTCAAGCCCCTCCCACCTCAGAAGTGCCTAGAGAGGATGGCCCTAACCCCAACCTTCTTTACCCTACTATGGCTAGCTTGTTTTTTTTGTTAATCAAGTCCAAGTTAATTCATTTGGTCAAGTTGACCATGTTAATGGCTATTTAGTGTTAGGATTGGTGGTAATTGAGGCCATTGTAATGAGTTTTAGGTTTAGGCTTTTGTCTTTTTGTGAGGATCCTAAATGATTTTGTCACTTTGTGTGAATTAAGTTTTTGGCCTTACATGAGAGGTATTGGATTATTTTGTTATTTAGCTTCTATGACACCACCTTTATTAAAGGCATGTGAAATGAGGGTCTCTTGCCAAAATGGCCATGTCCCCACTCATATTTAATGGCTCATCCCCTCTTTTACCTCTTTTCTCTCCCACTCCCTCTCTCTCTCTCTCTCTCTCTCTCTCTCTCTCTCTCTCTCGCTACCGTGGTAGTGCGCCCCTCTCTCTCCCTCCCACTCTCTCCTCTCTCTCGCTCTCCCACTCCTCTCTCTCTCTCTCTCTCTCTCTCTCTCTCTCTCTCTCTCTCTCTCTCTGCTGCCGCAGCAGCGTGCCCCTCTCTCCCTCCCCACTCTCTCTCTCTCTCCTTCGCGCTGCGCCTCCCCCCTCTCTCTCTCTCCCCACTCTCTCTCCCCCCTCTCTCTCTCGTGCGCTGCCGCAGCAGTGCGCCCCTCTCTCCCTCCCTCTCTCTCCCTCCCCCCCTCACACTGCGCCTCCCCCCTCTCTCTCCCCCCACTCTCTCTCTCCCCCCTCTCTCTCTCGTGCTGCCGCAGTAGCGCACCCCTCTCTCCCTCCCCCTCTCTCTCTCCCCCCCCTCATGTTGCGCCTCTCCCCCTCTCTCCCTCCCTCTCTCTTCCTCCCCACTCTCTCCCTCCCCCCCCTCGCACTACACCTCCCCCCTCTCTCTCTCTCTCTCCCCACTCTCTCTCTCTCACGTGCTACCGTGGTAGCGCACCAGGACAGGGGTGTGTGAAGACCAAATTTGGGAAGCGCTTGGCCGACATTTATTGGCAACACTTTGACCCTTTGGCAACGTTGTTTGTGGATGACAATGTGGATAAGATGGATCAAATTTCCGCAAACATGTATATTGTCCCACCCTATTTTATGGGGGATCGCATGGATATAGTTCTCCACTCAAGTCTCTTGCCCTGTCTACACCGATTGGCAAACCATGCCAGGACAGTTGAGGATTTTGTGTCCAAAAACCCCTTCCATGTGCCGCCCATGGAAGAATAAACAGAATTGTAATGCTGCTTTGAAATATTAGTAAAATTATTATTGTTTAAGACTCAAAGTACTAAATTTTTGGTTTAAAAGCAAGTAGCATGGATTTATGTCCAGTGCTTGCACATGATTTCTTTGTCTCCATTCGTGAAATAAAGAGAGAGAGAGAGAGAGAGAGATGTCATAGAGAGAGGGGTTCTCTCTCCCTCCCCCTCTCTCTCTCCCCCCCCTTGCGATGCGCCTCTCCCCCTCTCTCTCTCTCCCCACTCTCTCTCTTCCCCTCTCTCTCTCGCATGCTGTCGCTGTAGCGCGCCCCTCTCCCTCCCTCTCTCTCCCTCCCCACTCTCTCTCTCTCCCCCCCTCACGCTCCACCTCCCCCTCTCTCTCTCTCTCTCCCCACTCTCTCTCCCCCCTCTCTCTCTCATGCGCTATTGCGACAGCACGCCCCTCGCGCTGTGCCTTCCCCCTCTCTCTCTCGCGTGCTATCGTGGTAGCGTGCCCCTCTCCCTCCCTCTCTTTCCCTCCCCACTCTCTCTCTCCCCCCCCTCGCGCTACGCCTCCCCCCTCTCTCTCTCTCCCCACTCTCTCTCTCCCCGCTCTCTCTGTCGTGCGCTGTCGTGGCAGCGCGCCCCTCTCTCCCTCCCTCTCTCTCCCTCCCCCCCTCGCGCTGCGCCTCCCCCTCTCTCTCTCTCCCCCCACTCTCTCTCTCCCCCCTCTCTCTCTCGCGCGCTACCATGGCAGCACGCCCCTCTCTCCCTCCACACACTCTCCTGCCCTCGCACTGCGCCTCCCCCCTCTCTCTCTGTCCCCACTCTCTCTCTCCCTCCCTCTCCACTCTCTCTCTCTCTCCTTCGCGTTGCGCCTCCCCCCTCTCTCTCTCACGCGCTGCCATGATAGTGTGCCCCACTCTCTCCCTCCCTCTCTCTCCCTTCCCACTCTCTCTCTCTCTCCCCTTCGCGTTGTGCCTCCCCCCCTCTCTCTCTCTCTCCCCCTCCCTCTCTCGCGTTCTCTCTCTCTCCTGCTCGGCACTCCCTTCTCTCTCTCGACTCCTTTCTCTCTCTCTCTCTTTTCTCTCTCTCTCTTTTCTCTCTCTCGGCACTCCTTCCTCTCTCTCCCCCCCTCCCTCTCTCGTGCTCTCTCCTTTCTCTCTCTCCCTTTCTCTCTCTCGCCTCTCTCTCCCTCTCATCTCTTCCATCTCCTGCAGCCCTCTACCGCTCTCTCTCTCCCTCTATCTCTCTCTCACATCTCTCTCCTCTAGTGTAGTCTCTCTCTCCCTCTCTCTCTCGTGAATCTCTCCCTCCCTCTCTCTCTCTCCTCTCTCGCGGCCCCCCTCTCTCTCTCTCTCCTCTCGCATGGCCCTCCCCTCTCTCTCTCTCTTTTACCTCTCTCTAAACGTCTCTTCTCTCTCTTTCTGTCTCTAAAAGTCTCTCCTCTGTCTCCCTCTCTCTTTCTCTCTCTATAAGTCTCTCCTCTGTCTCCCTCTCTCTTTCTTCCTCTCTCTCTCTCTTTTGCTGCCGAGGCAACAAGACTCTTTCTCTTATAATCTCTCTCTAAAAGTCTCTCCTTCACTTTTCTCTCTCTATAATAAAATTTCAAAGAATACAAATTTAAAAAAAAGTACCTGGAAAAAAGTTGAGATCTATGCTTGTGCTTGCTTTTGCTCTTCCTCCTCTTTTTGCTTCTCCTCTTGCTCTTCCTTGTTGAAATGAGAGAAACAATGAGAGGAGGAGAGTATATATAAGAAAAACTAGGGTTTTAAGTGCTTCTTTCTCATTGGTCCTTCTATATCATTATCTCCTCTCCCATTGGCCTCTCCATTAGATTATCTTCTCTCCCTCTCCCACCCACTCCCATCCTCCCACCCCACTCCCATCCTCCGACCCCATTCCCACTCCCACCCCCATCCTCCCACCCCACCTCCCCCATTCCCACTCCCTCTCCCACTCCCACGCCCATTCTCCCACCCCATCCTCCCACCCCACCTTCCCCATTCCCACTCTCTCTTCCACTCCCATCCTCCCACCCCACCCCTCCCACTCCCACTCCCATCCTCCCACCCTCATCCCACCCCCACCTCCCCCATTCCCACTCCCTCTCCCATTCCCACTCCCATTCTCCCACCCACTCCCATCCTCCCACCTCCACCTCTCACTCCCACTCCCATCCTCCCACCCGCACCCCTCCCCCCCCCCATTCCCACTCCCACTCCCATTCGCCCACCCCTATCCTCCCACCCCACCCCTCCCACTCCCATCCTCCCACTCCCTCTCCCACTCCCACGCCCATTCTCCCACCCCCACCTCCCCCATTCTCACTCCCTCTCCCATCCTCCCACCCCACCCCTCCCACTCCCACCCCCATCCTCCCACCCTCACCCCACCCCCACCTCCCCCATTCCCACTCCCTCTCCCACTCCCACTCCCATTCTCCCACCCCCACGTCCCCCATTCCCACTCCCTCTCCCACTCCCATCCTCCCACCCCCACCCCCACCTCCCCCATTCCCACTCCCTCTCCCACTCTCCCTTTCTCCCACTACCCCCCTCCCACACTCCCTTTCTCCACACTCCCACTCTCCCTTTCTCCCACTACCACCCTCCTAACTCCCACTCCCATTCCCACATTCCTACTATCAATTTCACTACTACTTATGAATTCTAATTAAAACTATTACTTAAATAAATGATATTATTGAAAACACTCATAGGATTTAAGGTTTAGGATTTGGTGGTTTGGGTTTAGGATTTGGGGTTTGGTGAGTTAGGGTTTAGGGTTTGTGATTTAGGGTTTAGGGTTTGGTGGTTTGGATTTAGGATTTGGGGGGTAGGGTTTAGGGTTTAGGGTTTAGGGTTTGGGAGTTAGGGTTTAGGGTTTAGGGTTCAGGTTTGAGGGTTAGGGTTTAGGGTTCAAGGTTTAGGGGTTAGGGTTTAGGGTTTGGTGGTTTGGGTTTAGGGTTTGGGGGTAGGGTTTAGGGTTCAGGGTTTAGGGTTTAGGGTTTAGGGTTTAGGATTTAGGGGTTAGGGTTTAGGGTTTAGGGTTTAGGAGTTAGGGTTTAGGGTTAAGAGATCAGGGATTAGTTTTTATTGGTTAGGGTTGAGGGTTTAGAGAGTCAAGATTAACATTTACTATTTCGGGATTAGGGATTATGAGCTAGGGTTTAGGGATTAGGGTTTACAAGTTTAGGTTTAGGTATTAGGGTTTAAGGTTTAAGGGTTAGGGTTTAAGGGTTAGGGTTTAGGAATTAGAGTTTTGGGATTAGGATTTTGGGATTAGGGATTAGGGGTTAGGGTTTACGGATTAGGATTTAGGGGTTTAGGATATAGGTTTAAAAATTAGGGTTTAGGATCTAGGGCTTAGGGTTTAAGGGTTTAGGAATAAGGGATTAGGGTATAGAATTTAGGGTTTAGAAATTAGGGATTAGGGTTTAAGTTTTAGGGCTTAGAAATTAGGGTTTATGGTTTTAAGGGTCGAATTAGGGTTAGGGTTTGGGGTTTGGGGGTTAGGATTTAGGGTTTAGGGTTTAAAGTTTGATTAAATTTTTAAACAAGATCTAGATTTTTAAATAATTAATAAAGTAGATTATTGAGAAGAGACTAATGTTCTTTATAATGGTTGTTACAGCTTGTTTACAAAGGAAACTCACAAAGGAGATGGCTACAAAATTTATTTCGGGGATGGAGGTGATTCAATGTTGCAAAAGAGAAGTAGTTGCATTTGCTACAATCCATGAAAGTGATCCAAATTCTATTTGTCACTTTAGAAGACTTGGCGAAGATAAGGTGGCGGTTATCGTATCAAGGATTCTTAGTGCACATGTTGAGCTAAAGCATAAGTGTGGGGATATGGAAATCCTTGGAGATGTTATGCCCTATAATACTTCCAACAAAGCATTTATTGCATGGGATAGAGATGAGACTTATCCAACACATGTCATCAGGAATACAAAGTGCATATCTTTGGATTTTAGAGTGGGAGATATTTTACAAATGTTATCATTTGCAAATAAGAATGTAGCAGAAGGTCAAGTCTTGGGATTTGAACAAGTGGAACACTGGACATTTGCACAGATGAGAATTCAAAAAGTTATTGATGATGGTATGGATGATAACTCAATGTCATTGGATGGTCCCTACTATGAGGTAGGTAAGGATTTGAGATGGAGCATGCAATTTTTAAAGATTGGAAAGACTCGGCATGTGGCTTTTAATGATAAACATAATGTATACTGCAACATCAAAGAATTGAAAGAATATGCCAATGTACCAAGCTCTATTCCTTCAGAGATGGATGATTCCAATGCACTCAACTATAGCACTGACGTCTTATCAGAAGTCAATGAGTTTATTGGTATCGAGAAAGAAAAATATTTCACAAGTGATGCCTTATCCAGAGTGGATGAGTTCATGCACATTGAGAACTTGGGCAAAGATGTCAAAAGTGATATATTTTCAAGCATGGATGGCTTCATGGATATTGATAAAGTTCTTGGAGTCAAACCAAGTAACTATGGAATTATGGAAATCATGCACGATAGTATAATGAGTGATGTTCTCTCTGGAGTAGAGGAGTTTCAAGACTGAGTTATGAAATCCACAGAAAGTGCATCAATGAGTGATGTTCTCTCAGGAATAGATGAGTTTGAAGATCATTCAGAACACTCTATCACCACTGACTATGGAGTTATGAAATCCATAGAAAGTGCATCAATGAGTGATGTTCTCTTAGGAATAGATGAGTTTGAAGATCATTCTGGACACTCTAATGCCATTGTGACAAGTGGTTCTACAATTGTATCAAAAGTAAGGATGAGATCAACAAAGGACTATTCAGTATTTGACTTTGATTGTGAAATAGTTAATGTTACAAATGGTTTGATGAATGTATCAAAAGCAAGGATGACATCAACAAAGGAATATTCAGTATTTGACTGTCAGAGTGATAAGATCAAGGATGCAACATCTCATGAAAACAACGTGACAAATAAATCTTACAAGGAGAACTACACAAATCCAAATAAGAATGTACAGAAGGTCCCAAAACTGACATATAGATGCATGAAAAGACAACGAGTCCAGGCAGATCCAGAAAAGCAACCAAAGAGAATAAGAGTAATGAATGAAGATGTTATGCTAAAAGCAATGCGATCTACATGCTGTAAGCGTATATGTATGCGATCCATTAACTTACATGACATCAAGGGTTGTAGAGAACATGTCTGGCAAAGGAAAGGAAGCAGAAGAAATGAATACCTACTCACGAGATTGTCTTGCTTTCTTGTAAATGATAAGAGAAGGCGAAGTTCAGGACAACAGATAAGGCCTCTTATAAATGGAAAAAGTATTTGTAATAATGCATATCGCATTATTACAAGATTATCACATGGCACATATTGGAATTTGGCTAATAAAGCAAAGTATGGAGTTAAATTTAACCTTCATGGAAACATAGGAAGGCCCAAAACAAGAGCCTCAATGGTTGCGGCAATAGCAATTTTGAAAGATTGCATTATGAAAATGCTTTACCGCAACCCCATCTATTAGAAATGCATCTTATGATAGGTTTGATAAAAAAAGAAGTATTTAACTCTATTGGAGAAACACAGAGGCAAAGAGGGCATGCACCGGCATCTTTTCATACTTTGTATACTCTTTGGAAAAAAAGCTTTGGACATGTTAAAATCCCAAAGAGGCAAAAAATGTCAAAGTGCAATGACTGTGATGATCTAAAGCGAGCACTTGAGAGTGCAACATCTCCAAAACAAAAAGAAGCTTACAAAAAAAAGAGAGAATTTCATCATGGACTTGTTCGACATTCTAGAATAAAATATGCATTTTGGAAGGAGCAAGCTATTTCTCACCCAAATGAGTACATGTGCGCTATTGTAGATGGTATGGATCAAAATACAACAACATTACCTCGATTCGTTAACACTCCACCTAAGCTACAAGGAAAATACTTTTTAAAGACACATCTAAGTGGAGTGTTAGTGCACGGATTTAAGTTTTTTACAGACATATGGATTGATTCCTTGCATCTACATGATAGCAATCAAGTTGTAACATTCGTTATGAAGGCAATTCACAATGTACAGGCAGAAAAAGGTCGCCTACCAGCAACTTTGAGAGTACAAGCACACAATTGTGGATGAGAGAATAAAAATGTACTCTTCTTTGCATTTTGCTCAATGCTAATCGCTCATAGAATCTTCAATGAGATTGAAGTTGGGTTTTTGTTGGTTGGGCACACACATGAGGATATCGATCAGGTATTTAGCACGGTTTCAAGAGAACTAAAACACAATAACATGGAGACAATGGATGACTTGATAAGAAAATGTGGGAGGCAAGTTGGTGGCCGTAAGGAAGGAACAATATGGTTAATGGTTGAGAAGATGTATGATTGGAAGAGCTTTACTCTACCTTTCATACAAAAAGGTGGTGATGCCCTGATAGGTCATAGCGCTCCACACTATTTTCGCTTTTTCTTAAAGGATGAAAAACCAGTGATGCAATGGCAACACTATTCTCTTGATACAAAATGGGAACCTGAAGAACCTTACTCTCTCTTAACTTCAATCCCGAGCAAAGAAATGCATCCAACATGGGCTCCTATAAAAGAATTCGTGAGAAATCCAAAGGTGAAATAGAAGGCTTAAAAGCTTTTATTACATACAAAGAGAAAATGCTCTGAAGATTTCCTGATTGGAAGCCCTATTGAAAGGAACACACTACTGTTGTAATTAGCAAGACCTACCAATTGATAAAGGACCTTACAAAAATGCAAGAAGATGATATTAAGGCAGAACGGACTTTATTTTGGCTAAATGTTGGTAATGACTTGCGTCCATCATGTGGTCTCTTTGAAAATGAGTTTGAATCGTTGCTCCCACGTCCATATTGTGGACCCAGGAAGAGAGAGTTTATGCCACAAATAGACGTAGATGTCCATTGTTTTGTTGCAGTTCAACCATCAGATGATGAACATGAGAACATGAAGTTTTGGGTTGCGAAAGTAGTTGACGTGAGCATGGATGATCGGGGGAGAGCTACAACATTTACACCGGTATGGTATGAGCCAAGGGGTAGGAAGGAGAACCAAGATAACAGTACATTGTATAGTAATTGTCTGAAAAAGGAATGGTTGGGTCCCAAACCATGATGCAATTTCAAGACTTTCCACAACGACAATCATAGTATCCTGGAAATCAAGGTCAAAGAAAACAAAGAAGCACATGGGGTATGATGTAGAAGACAAAATAAAATTACTGCAACCAATTATTACGCACATTACAGAGTTCATAAAGATGCTCGCCTAGGAGGAAGTAGAAGGAGGAAGAATGCCCATGATAACACCATTCAAATATCAAGAAAGAGTGAAGGTGGTGGTGGTAGTCAGATGAGAGTGAATGAAGATGGCACCCAAGAGACAAGTGACGACAGAAAGGACATTTTGAACAAGCAAATGTTTGGATCGCTCATTTCTGTGATCATGATAGAAAAGGACATTCAAACAAGCAAATGTTTGGATCGCCCATTTGTACTAAACTCATTGTAAAGGAAAAATTAAATTATTGAAAAGGCCACAGGAGATCCTTTGTACAAAGACTCATCCAGAGTAATATTTGTTGTAAAACTAATGATATGATAATGTAAAATTGCAAGCATAGCTATTGCTATTTTTTCGAGTACAAAAGAGGCTTCCATCATGTCTCATGTCTATATAAACCTTATAATTTCTTGAATATTCAAGAGTGTTATAGTTTTCGGCATTGAAAGTAAAAAGAGTCTTACAGGTCTCTTATGTATCCATTTTCAAAATGTTGTGAATTCTCAATAGCATGGTTTTTAATGGATTTAAACTAATAACTCGGAATTTTTTATTTTAAGAATATGATTCTTATAAACAAGAAATACAAATTTAGGATTTAATAGTAGTTTTTACATTATTTGTACAACATTGTAGAGAGATATTTTGAAATGTATTATGTGAAAATGACAGTGCCAGAAAGTAAACTTTTGATTCTCGAATGACATTTTCATAAAGTAAACTTTTCATTTGGGAAGGATTTTAAGGAATAGTCCAAAAGTAGACATATGAGTCCAAAATAAATGAAATAAGTGTTCTTAGTGGGATTCCCACCTCTTTTCTCTCCTCTGTTTTCACTCATCCCCTTTCCCCATAATCATTCACCTTGAATTGCTCTTTTCTTCCGCTCTTTTCTTCCAATTTTACACCTTTCATGTCCCTTGTACAAGTTATTGGAAATATGTTTCCCTTTTACAAGTTTTTGGAAATATTTATCCATCTACTTTACACATACACCTATAATAACATTCCAAAAGCAAGGCCTTAGTGGGATTCCCACCTTGTTTCCAAGCATTGCATTCCTCACCTTTGCATCAAGCAATGCGATAGAATGAGTTCGTGTCTTTACTATCTTCATATTTTCTGCCACAATCATCAAGCACAAACCGTTGGATTGATAAAGCTAGCTTACATGGGGTGTCATTGTCTTCTCTAAGCAGAGAGAGAGACAGAGAGAGAGAGAGAGAGCTATTTGATAAGTTTGTTCAAAACGAGGGTAGTTTGTGAGGATTCAAACATGGGTGGGGGCACTGGGAAGCCTTACACATTTATACAAAAGAGGGAGAAAGATTGTGTTTACATTAGGGATTTCTTTTGTCACTCTTCGGCAGAGGCAATTGATGAAGTACAAACATTTATAGGCACATATTCTCACATTTCTCCACTATAGACTTAAGTTTTCAATTTTCTTAATACTCAGAATCCAGTATTAGGACATGTTAGAATATCCTTGTTTATCTTAATATGAGTCCACATTTATATGGGCGCTAATGAATGGATGGGAAACCCACTACAAAATTGATCAAGACATTGTTTCGTTACATGGGCCACAAAACTTTAACATAGACTCTGGTGCTACGTGGAATTATCTACAATCACATGGCATTGTGCTCTTAGTGATCCACCCACAAAAGGCGATGACAAAGGCATTAAAACCACAATACCTTATCGCTTCTCTATCATTTACTAAAGAGCATGTAAGGGTCTATTATCTCCTTTGGTTAAAGAGATGTTGTGTAAATGACACCTAGCCGTATACTTTATCCCTTTAGCCCAGCCTTAAAGGATATGTAACGGTGGTTGGGACATTGTTCGCATGGTAAAGGGGAATCTCAATTCTGGCATGCTCATCGAGTTAGAATGTGGCTTTGTGGAGGCACATCATGTTCCCATGGGATGGAATGTTTGTCATTGACAGCTTACCCACATCATTTGTCATAAGCATGTTATGCTCTCCACGAGGCTGGTTTTGTGAGGTAGATGAGACGGTGGGCAGGGGGATGTGGAAACATTCGGAATAGTGGGTTTGTGGAAACAACTGGCAAACTTGTGAATGAGAGTTACAACCTTATGCTATCCGAAAATGTTTGGCAAACTTGTGAATGTGGGCCAGGGTTGCAACCTGCAAACATTTGGTAAACTATGGGGCCAGTAGACCATGGTGAGGGTAGGTACACACCGCCTGATGCCCGTCCATGTGAGAAAACGGGAAGGCGGGATGCCCAATCAAACAAAATTTTGAACCGACAAGTTCTCAAGGGGACGTATGTCTTGTTAGCTGCCCACACGTATCGGCAACCCCAGTTTCGTGAAGCTAATTATTTTCACGCAGGTTGAGGCGATGTGAACTTACAGCCTGCCCTCGGGATCAAACTCATGCTAATCCGATCCAAGGGATTGATTGGCACCGGTGATTGGTGTGCGTAAACATTGTGAAGTTAACTTCACCAGGGCTATCTTCTTTTCTTCCTCGAAGTAATCACTTGGGTATCTTCTTTTTCCGAGGGAATCTCTAAACGAGAATGCAAAAGAATATTCAAAACACAGAGAGTGCATCTTCTTGTGATTCCAGAGTCAATCACGGGAAGAGTTGTGAAGGATATGATTTGAGAAACGTCTGCTTCACGTAAGCTCAATTAGCACTTGCACTTGTCTTCTCAATTGTCTTCTTCAAGTGAAAAGTTCCTTGACAGTTGCTTGAATTTTGGGTTTTTCTGTAACAGTGGCAAATGTGACTGTCTGTCTGCCTTTCCCTTCTGGATTTAGGAGCTTGTCCGTTGCTTGAATTTGGGTTTTCTCTAACAGTGACAAATCTGAAATCTGACCGTATGCTGAGTCCTGTTTGCATTTCTCTTCTGGGTTTTCTGGAGAGAATTTTGCCGAATTTGGGTATTAGCCATGAGTATTTCTTGTCCCTCTTTGCCTTGCTTCCATAATTGGACGCGTCTCCATCCCCCCAGTTCCATCTCATGTCTTTCGCCATTGCTCACTCTTGCACCTGCGGCCCGTGTACGCACAACAGGTGGTGGTGGACGGCTTGAGCTCCGCGCCTCCTCGAAGCAGATTAGCGACCGATTTGCACCTCAAGGCAAGGTGCTTTCCTTGCTTTTCTGCTAGGTTATCAAGACTTCGTCAATGCCACAGGGTTTGGATTTCATTTG
Organism: Dipteris shenzhenensis; assembly: GCF_047967505.1. Classification (NCBI taxonomy): domain Eukaryota; kingdom Viridiplantae; phylum Streptophyta; class Polypodiopsida; order Gleicheniales; family Dipteridaceae; genus Dipteris; species Dipteris shenzhenensis. Next base: position 16,991,218 of record NC_141622.1, read on the forward strand.
GGCAGGAGGTAGCAATAAGTACAAACGTTCAGCGACCGTATACATAATAAGAAAACACGCTTGCTCACTCTTTATCTGATGATTTACTGCCAATCATGCATTTTCACTTTAGAATCTTTGCGTTTGAAAGCGGATGAAAAGATATTGCTATAAATTCCGGCATTATGATTCCCAGGACGTGTAACAGCATGGCCACGCACGTTTTGTTAACAAGCAAATGTTTCAGGATCCAACAGGACAGGCTATCCAAAATCTCACTATCGGAAGCGAGATTGCAGCTATGCGATATATATAAGTAATTTATATCATCATGATTAGACACACATAGGTTGTGCACACAACGCACAGGTCCACGTTTTACCGTTTGAAGGGATGGCCATTAACAGAATGCGTGCACCTAATACAACGTGACCTGTGACAAAAATGTCCACAATTTCATTCTAGAGAGGGGTCACACCATGGTGATCCAAATAGGTACACAGGAACATATGTTTATATTCTAGAGAGAGGTCACACCCACAGTGGGGTGCCGATGACCCGGGTGGAGATCTCATGATAGCCATCCCTCGCATACACATGCAAACAAAAGAACAATCGAGGAGATTGTTTTGACCCCAAGCCTATCAAATATTCCCACAGTAGAAAAGAAACAGTTCTATGGATGATTAAAGGTTTAAAGCTTAATTACAGAAATGAATACCACTAAAAGCTTCATTTCTTCCTTTTTGCTATCAAAGTTTTTGTTGTTTGGTTGAGATTTCAAAGCTTAGTAAGCACTGGGTTTATCCAAGAGATTCTGGAGAATCTTTCAAAATTCAGATGGCAGCTTATGCTTGGGTACTGATGAGAACATAAGCGTAGCTTTGCTTACTAAATTATTGTTCTTTTTGTTTTTCTCATTTACTCAAAATTTTGTCCAAAGTCGCTTACAAACTCCCTTCTTTCCTTCGTTCTTTTGCTAATAATTTGTAAGATTGGAGATATTCTAGTCTTACGAAGGTATAAATGAATACCACTAAAAGCTTGACTGATTTTCAAACATCCCGGGTCAGTCTAGTAAAGGTGAGTACTTAAGCATATCACAACTTACCTATTGGTTTAGGTGGCATGCAATGGTTTTTAAACTTACCCTTAATTGATTTTTGGCTCAATTCTATACCTGATGCACATGTGGTAGTAAAAAGGGTATGGCCATGTATTTTTAGTTGGATGTAGAAGGTGTGCTCTACTAAGGTCTAAAAAGTCAATTATGGAATAACCATGACATGGTTATCCTGGGTCGTTTGTTTCCATCAAAATTTGCACAAAATAAATTGTCAGTCTGATTGAACTTTTTTTGGTTGATTTTCTGTCCAGACATGGCTGGAGTCCAAGACAATCTCTCTGTGCATGCATTCCGAAATTGCAAAATTATACATCTGGTACTATTTCCTCCACTTAAACCTTCTGCATGATTGCTGTTTGGGAACTGACATTGATGAAAGTCTAGTCCTAAGTATGAATTTCTCTAACTTTGGCATAAGTATTGTATAGATGTTGCACTCAGAAAGTGTTCGACAAGATGAGAAGCTCATGAAACATTTTTTTACTCTGAGAGATCTTCTAAACTCCTCTGTATTGCTACCAGGTGAGACATGCGCAAGGCTATCATAATGTTGCTGGAGAGAGTGATTACTCAGCATATATGTCCTATGACTATGTAGATGCTCGTCTCACGCCTTTAGGATTGAAGCAGGTAAGTTGTGATGCTAATTTGTGAGTAAATATCAAACTAGGCATGTTCTTCTGCATATATACAATATGTTTCGGATGTCTCAAACCTTTCTTTCATGTCTTCCATTGCGTCTTATGTGGACTGCTCGTGTGTTGGCGTACAACTCCCTACAGCATAGGAGATATTAGGGTATGTGGTCGTGAGGTAAATTAGGCAATGCACAAGCTGCTCTCACCTACTCCCAGGCTGCCATACACCCTGAAAGCAGGCAGCAAGGCTAGCCAGAATTCTCCTTCGGTGCCTCACAGAAATCTGATTCTCGGTGTGTGGTCAACGAATCCAGCAAAAAATAAAAAATGCTTTCAAATGGAGAGTGACATGATAACAGTATTGTTTTGGTATTGTGGGGTGATACTAAAACTTTCACACTCTACATAACTAGCTGCATCAAGTCTTGGAAAGATTCAATATGCTGGAATATAACTCGTTATGATTACCCCATTTTATGGACATCAAAAGTTGACAGCAGCAAATTTGCATGACAAATATGATGGATGCTACATGGCTGCATAGTTTTACAACCAAAGTGTCCCCGATCCTTGTATATATAGAAGACACTTGCAGGCCATGCCTTGCAGCAATGCTCATGCCTCCTGGCAGTCTTCTTGGAACCCTCTTTCGCTAATATCTAGCCATATGCTGAAGAGGGTGGCTGCCAGACGAACCCATCACCTGACAGTTGACTACATCGTGCTACCTAATGTTTCAGGTCATGATGCTGGCAGTTGTACGGAAGACACTGTCCTTTGAAGAGAACTCGGGGTGCTAATGGGAGGGAGGAGCAGCAGCATCCAAATTCTCCTGGCTTGTAATTATCTTCTCATCACCATATGTGGGGAGACTATCTCTATTGACAAGGCATGTTGTCCTTTTGTGAGCCAAGCAACCATTCCCCACCTGGACACTTATTATATCCACTGCACCTATGAAACGATCCTAAGCAAGCCCAGCTAAATCCTCTATGGAGACGGTTTGCTTAATAAACATTGGGCAAATGTCTTCTGGTCCCCTATTGTGCAGCGGTGACGGATACCATTCCTCCTCATTTACACCAGGTATGGTCCAATGGGGAGTCCACCATGTGCCAACAGCCAAAAGCAGGAGATTTTTCATAGCCAAAGGCTGATCCAAAACTGGGACTAGAACCTGGTGAGAGCCTTATGTGGCACTTGCTGCTCCAACCAGTCTCTCTTGTGTGAGGGGGTCCAAGAAGAGGTAGCTAACTGCATATGTCTGCCAAGGTGGGTGGTTTATGAAAGAAAGCACCCCCACTCTTCTCACAGATGGCCCTACATCAGCATGCCAAAACCACTCGTCTAGGTCCCATTATACCGTTCTCAAGCGACAGCTCTCAGAGATTCAAAGCCTCCACTAGGCATACTCCTCCTTGCTTGTCTGTTGTCAATGGTCCATTTCCTTTGTCTTTCCGCCACTCTGATCCTATGCCTCTGCATTGTATCCAGCACATGGGGGCCTTTTTGGGTTCGTCAGAGATGCAAGGCCCTGCCCAAACCTACACTAAAATGGACGGGTGAGAGCATGTCGCGGAGGCCCCTTTCTTCACCATTTGTAATGATAGTCCATATAACAGCTTGAAGAGGGACTCGGGTTTAAAAACTAACTTGTCTACCAAGCCTTTGGTATCCTTATCCTCTCGTCTCAAACCCTCCCACCAGGTCTTTATCTCCTCAATACAGGGCTGTGCTCCTCTCACATGTGCCAACATCTTGAGAGACTCCCCTGGTTGTTGTGGGAGGTGGCTCCATGTTCCCATGGATCTGGCTAATCCACCATCCCACTATGCCCAATTGATTTGAGACCTATGACAAGCATGTGGCTTTTTGGATCCTAGATATCTAGGTGCCAAATGAATGGCTAGTGTCTAATCTCCTCTTTTCATTGTGGGATGACCCTAATGAGACATGCTGAAAGGTAATCCCACACTCTGATAAGACTCCACAGCCCTCCTAGTAACAGGGGCTTCCATAAATATCCATCTATGGGAAGGTTAACATTGCCCTCCCTTCTTCGGAGTGTTTACCCTGTTTTTGGCCCTGCAAGGGTCCTAAGGGATGCCTTGGTTAGTGAGTTGCTCCATAGTTTTGAAGTTAGTTCATTTGGTCAATTTGACCATGCAAATTGTGGTTAGTATTAGGTTCAAGTGTGGGTTAGTAGTAGTTGAAGGGATTCTAATGTGTTTAGGGTTTAAGGTTTTTGTTTGCTTGTGGAGGTCCTAAATGTTCTTATCTTTTATCCTAAATACTTTTGTCTTTTGTTAGGTATTTCTCCCTAAAAATGGAGGCTCTCTTTGTCTCTTGTATGACACCACCTTTATATTACTCTTGCCAAAATAGGCACATCCCCACTTCTATTTAATGGTCCATCCACCACACACACACCTTTTTCACCACTTTTCTCTCCTCTCTTTCACTCATCTACCGTTCCCCATATTCCTTCACCTTCACTTGCTTTTTCTCTTTTCCTTTCTTCCGAATGTACAGCGATCGTTTCCCTTTTACAAGTTATTGGAAATATTTATCGAGCCAAAAGGTAGGGCCTTAGTGGGATCCCCACCTGGTTTCAAGAGAAGCTTCTCTGGATTCGAAGCTAGGTGAGGCCCTCGTAATCAGCTTGCTTGGAAGGGCTTGGTCCGGCAACTTTGGATCCAATCCTCCCTTGTAATGAGGCAGTAGGCCACAATCTGCCAAGGCTTTCTAGCTCTAGCATCTCATGTGCCTACCCACAACAAGTTGTCAATTGCTGCAGCTGCCCCATGCATTCTTTGTTAAAACACCAGCAAGATGCAATGTACTCGCCGTGGCAAGTAAAACCTGGTTAACCATCCTCGCTCTACCCACAAGGGAGAGTTTGGCGGGATTGCAACATAAAACCTCTGAACGGCCGACCCAACAGGTGTCGCGCTCAGTAGCTCATACCTTATCTGGCAGGATTGCATTGCTTGAGGATGCCTTGCAGCAGTTATTAGCACAACAGTTATAGACAAATGCAGGGCAGTCTGAACTTAGAAGAGCAATACATAGTATGTCTGCCAGACCTTCTCGAGAGGAGAAAGGAAAGGCTCCAATGGAACCGGAGTCTAGTGTCCATACGGTCGAGCCTAGGAAGGCTAAAGTACCAAATATTGCCAATTATAGGCCGGAAAAGTATTCTGGTCGGATGAATGACCATAGTTTTGATGTCATTGAGACTTGGTTACACAAATGGGACGAGGCGTTCGCCATTTGAGAAATCAGAAATGACATCAAGAAGATCCACGAGGCCACCCACATGTTTAGTGAGGCAGCGGATCGATGGTGGATTAAGCAACAAAAAGATGGTATAGCATCCACTACCTGGGAGGGGTTTAAAAGAGAATTCAGGAAACACTTCTTACCTCCTGACGAAGCATCCCGAGCTTGGGATCAATATAGGAACCTTCGTCAGAGAAATTTGTCAGTGGCAGAATACACTGATAAGTTTCAAGAGAGTGTAATGAAGGTCGATGAACCCCTGCCTCAATCAATTCAAGTGAAAGATTTCATATTTGGATTGAATGATCGGATAAAAATGGAAGTTCGGGCTAAGTACGCAAACACGTTGGATGATGCAATAGCCATAGCCCTGAACTATGAAGATGCCAAGGGCAGCAAGCCAAGTGGGTTTGCACAGGTCGGAACCCAGTATGGGTATCGGAAGAAATCTGGGTTTAAGAAGAAATGGATTAGTAAAGGGAGTGGTTCTCAGCCGAGTGGTCAAGCCAAGCAGGCGAAACCAGCTGAAACTCCTAAACCAAGTAAAACCATTGGAGTGAAGAGGAAAGTAACTCCAATGGCAGCCCGGGCTTGGTCTAAGTCTCCCTTAAACCCAGAACAAAGAGAAAAAGCGAGGAGAGAAGGCTTGTGTTTTGGATGCCTTCAACCTCATCAGTGGAAGGATTGTTCACGGAATAAAGATTGTCGGATGGCTGAGATGGTGGTCTCAGAATGCGACTTAGAAATGGAGGGAAGTCCCAGAGCGGAAGAGATGCAGATTCAGTTAGCGGGATCTTCTCAGAGGTCAGTACCTTATTTGTTATGTGTGTCTGTTGCTAAGCTAGTAACGAGTGCACCTGATAACATCCTATCTAAGCCCGCAGCAACGGGGTATACAGCCTTTAATGATACGGAGTTAATTAAAATGAAAGGGCAAGTGGCCAATCATGATGTCATTGTGTTGTTTGACTCAGCGTCAACTCACAATGTGGTTAACTCCAAGCTCGTGAAGAGGCTGAAGTTAAAGACTAACCCATTTGACTATGCATATACAGTCAGGATGGTAGATGGAAGTTCCACTGAAGTATGGGACCAAAGGGTTACCTAGTTGGAGCTTCGTATTTAGGACTATGCTGAGAAGCTTGATTTTGAAATGACCAAGCTTGCTCATGCAGATATAGCCTGGGTATGGCATGGCATTCTAGGAAGAATCCAGCCATTGATTGGAAAAAGCACATATATCAATTCAAGATGAATGATGTGCTTTATGTCTTGCGAGGTGAGAAAGATATACCTCAGGGACCGTTGGTTTCCGTGATGGAAATTTGAAAAGCTCAAGAAGAGTTTTTATTCCTTTGCACAGCATCGGTAGAGCCGGTTGATGATTCTTCGGCTAGCACTGATGTTACGCAAAGTGGTGAGATGGCCAAGTTGGCTAATCTTATAACAGAGGAGTTCTCTGAATGTTTTAGGGATGAACTACCTTATGGGTTACCTCCAGTGCGGAATGTTCAGCATAAGATTGAACTGATTCCGGGGGCAGAACCTGTAAATAGACCTCCCTATAGAATGAGTTTTACTGAAGAGGCGGAGGTGCATAGACAACTGGAAGAATACCTCAAGTTGGGATGGATTCAACCAAGTTTCTCACCTTTTGCTTCGCCAGTGATATTAAAGAAGAAAAAGGATGATATGTTTCGCCTCTATATAGATTACAGAGCATTGAATAATATCACTGCTAAGCACAGGTATCCGATGGCTCGGATTGATGATTTGCTAGATGCATTACATGGAGCCGTGATTTTCAGCAAGATAGATCTTAAGTGTGGCTACCATTAGATCCGGATTAGAGCCGAGGATGTGCATAAAACTGCTTTCAGAAGCAGGTTTGGTCATTATGAGTTTTTGGTAATGCCATTTGGACTTACCAATGCTCTAGCGACATTCGTCATGCTTATGAATGATTTACTACGTCCGTATATCGGAAAGTTTGTAGTACATTTTATTGATGATATTCTAGTGTTCAGTAAAAGTATTACTGAGCATCGTGAACACCTGAGAATAGTGTTCAGTACTTTGAGGAAAGCCAGTCTTTATGTAAATAAAAAGAAAACTATACTGTGTATGGTTAGGCTTGAATATTTAGGATTCATAATTACTCCAGAGGGGGTGGAAATGGATCCAAAGAAAGTGGCTGCGATACTGACTTCGCCAATCCCTCAGAGTCTGACCGCGTTGCGATCATTCTTGGGATTTGTCCAATTTTATAGAAGGCATATCAAAGGATATTCCGAAATAGTATCGCCATTGACTGATCTGACCTCAGATAAAGTACCTTTTATATGGGGACAGAATCAACAAGAAAGTTTTAACACCATAAAACAAGTTGTGGTCACAAGACCGGTGTTAAAAATAGTTGATCCCTAGAAACCGTTGTTCCTAGAAACCGATGCAAGTGGCATTGTGGTAGGAGCAGTTCTCCTTCAAGAGGGAAGGCCAGTAGCCTTTGAAAGCAAGAAGCTTTCTCCCTCTCAAAGGAATTGGCTAACTCATGAATTAGAGTTGTATGCGGTTATCCATGCTTTGAAAACATGGAGGCATTATTTGTATGGTTCAGAGTTTTATGTGGATGTGGATCATGATACTTTGAAACATTTTTGTAAACAGCCTGACTTGAGGGATGCCAAGCTAGGTGGGTAGAGCTCATGCAGGAGTTTAATTTAACGATTCGGTACTGAAGAGGGAAGGATAATAAGGTTGCTGATGCATTGTCTCGCATTATGTACAACATGAGTTTCACGGTATTAGAGAGTGCTCTAATGACCGAGATTAGAGAAACTCAAAAGGTGGACGAGTTTGTCTGGAGCTTATGGCCTAAAGCTCATGTGTTAAAACCCGGGGAAAACGAAAGGGATGACCTGGCATCCAGAAAAGGCCAAACATATGCAAGATATACCATAAGGGATGGCATGCTGAAAAGAAATGGCAAGGTTATAGTACCTAGTCAGAATGATCTCAGGCAGAGAGTCATTCGACAATGCCATGATATGGGCATGTGCGGGACATCCAGGAGTCGAGAAGACATATGATCTCGTGAAGCGAGATTTCTTTTGGCCAAAGATGAAAAAGCATATTCATGAATATGTGACACGGTGTTTCTCATGTCAAGTAAGTAAGGCCGAGCGGGTGAAGCCACCCGGACTTTTACAGCCCTTGGAAATACCACTGAGTAAGTGGGAGAGTATTTCCCTGGACTTTATTGTAGGGCTGCCTACGACCCAAGGAGAGTATGATTCTATCCTTGTGGTGGTGGATCGTCTAACCAAGATGGCTCACTTCATTCCGACTAGAGAGTCTGTTAGTGCCCCGCAAGTGGCGGATTTGTTCATTAGACATATATTTCGTTTGCATGGATTGCCTAGATCCATAGTGTCAGACAGAGATGTCAGATTTACTGGTCAATTTTGGACAGCGGTATTTGAGACACTGAGGATTGAGTTGGGAATGAGTAGTGGGGATCATCCTGAGATGGATGGTCAGACGGAGAGAGTCAACCAGACTTTAGAGGATATGCTGAGGGCATATGTGTCATTGAGGAAACATACATGGGACAAGTGGTTGCCATTGTTAGAGTTTGCCTACAATGATAGAAAACATTCCTCTACCGGGTTCAATCCGTTTGAGCTGAACTATCGTTATAGACCAGCCAATCCAACTATAGTTGGAGTACCTCAGAAAGCGCCTAGTGCCGTGAACTTTGTGGTTCAGATGTGGGAGATGCTAGCACTTGCGAGAGCTAATATCCGCTAGGCGATGGATAGAGCCAAGGTGTATGCGGATGAAAACCGGTCTATAAGAATATTTAAGGAAGGAGAAAAAGTTTTTCTCAGAGTTCCTTCGCACTCAAAGTCGTTAACTTCAGAAGAGTATGCTAAGTTATCACCTCGATACTGTGGGCCGTGGTTAATTCTAAGGAGAATAGGCAAGGTAGCCTATAAATTAGAATTGCCACAAGGGTGTAAGGTGCACCCGGTTTTTCATGTTTCGCGCTTAAAGAAATTTCTACATACAGGTGACTCACTAATCAAAGGTGTGGTTTTGTTTCAGGAGATAGAGGATAATGCGAGGTGCAAACCAACAAGAATCTTGGACCGAGGAACAATGCAAATACGAAATCGGAAGATACCCACGGTGTTGGTTGCATGGCATGGTCAGCCTCTATCCGAAGCTACCTGGGAATCCGTGTACCAGTTGCGGAGAGTGTTCCCAAACTTTATCATCGAGGACGCTGATGTCTGAAGAGGGAAGGAATGTTATGCTCTAGTCGAGGTAGCATGACCTCGTAAGAATCAGTCGATATTTTCCTTAAAGGATCTATGTTTGTAATATATTTGTTTGCGCTTTATGTAAATGATCGGGAGGGAACTAATGTCAAGGTCCTAGGTGAGGGTTGATAGCACCAGACTAGGTGGATCTAAGGCTAAGGGCCTAATGCATGAAATGTGCCTAGGGGCAAAGGAAATGAAAGCATCCCAAGAGAGGGGTGAAATGTGGCATTAGTAAGGCCCTATACTGATGACATGTGGCATCTAGATCCATCTAGGGATTTGGGGCTTGTTGGAGTTAGTGAGAGAAGAGAATGAGCTCTCACGTACGTTTTGATTTTGAATTCTTTGTTGGCTCTCACGTTTCAGCAAGGTTGGCTGGGTGGAACTAGAGTGGTGCTTCTCCCGTGATTTGTCTGTAGTTAGAAGTTAGTGTATAACATGTACGGCTGTGGCACGTTTCTTGAGGCAATTTTTGGCGTTGAAAGCAGGCCTTACAGCCGTACAAACTGTATGGCCTTGTACAGACAGGGGCACGGTTCTCAAGGAGGCTGTTGAGGCTGGTTGAAGCATGGTTTTAGAGATTACGTCTGCCTCAAGGGAGAACTTTGAGTAATCTTCTTTTGTCCTTATTAACCAAGCATTGTGGCTTAACACACCAGGGATCACCCCTAAGGCCCAGTATGAAGGTGTCAAGATCTGATTGAAGGGTGTAAAGACAAGTGGATATGGAAGCCTTAGAAATGGGAGCTATGGATCGACTTGAGCAAGAGTTCTTTCTAGCACATCCCTTGACGAAGGGGTGGTTGTTTGATACCTTGGTGTGGTAGACGGCCGTATATGCAGCACCCTTTTGTAGGAGTGATCTCTTGGGGCAACTAACTTTCGAAAGAGGCAGCTTGTCATGTGCACGGATTAGTATATGACGTGTACTGGGGTACACAAGACTAGCTCAGGTAGCTTGGGGAGGCTTAGGGCTAGGCAGGCTTGATTCTTGGGTTGAGTGGCAAGGGTACGAACCAGTTAGAGGCCTTCGCTATTTTTGGTGCTTGGGGCCCGAGTCCATATAAGGGGCCCAGAGGTTCAGTTCTCAGTGAGCCAATTGGAGCAAGTCTCATTCCCAGGTGCTAGGTCTGATCCTGGATTGAGTCGCGGACGCGCGCACATCTTAGCGTAGCCCAAGGCCCAGCAGCAGATCCCAGGCCTCTAGGCACCACCTGGTGGTATGGGACACCAGGCTGGTTAGGATCTGGTTGGGAGTTAGTGCCAGTAGCTCAGCTTGTGGCTCGGAGGGGACATCTCTTGATTCGGGATCGCATCCCGCAGATGTCATGGTTGGGTGGTGAGCAGCCTGCTGAAATTCCTCATGTTTGGTGTGTTCTTGTGTTTGTTTGAGATCAAAGGTTTCAAGAGTGCTGGGGACGTGTCAGTGAATCAAGCCTACCTAGCCCTAAGCCCCTCCCCAGGCTACCTGAGCTAGTCTTGTCTACCCCAGTACATGTCAGATACCAATCCGTGCACATGACACAACCCATCGTTGTCATTGATAGAACAAGAGAACTCGCTTTGAACCTTGCAACCTCGATAGATGTAGATGAAAAGCATGAGCATACATCTACTCCCAAACACCACGCAATACCAACACAACTCTCGCGGAGTTCACAAGCTATAATTGTAAAGAAAGAGGGAAAAATCTACAAGAGAACTGAAGAAAGTGGATGGAAAAGCCACAAGATACCAATAAATAAGGGCTGAATCAAGAGTAGATAAAGCTGGAGCAGAAAAACGTGTTCAAAAGTGGGAGATACAAGGCCTAAGGGAGCAAGAATTGGAAGCTTCAGGACAATTGACTACAAGGGCAGCCTCGGGGCTCAATTTATGGATGCAGAGGGAGCCAAAAACAGCCAAAAGCTGGGCGCCTACTCCAAACAAGGCTTGCTTTCCCTAAAGACGACTCCAACTACAGTTTGGCGCTTGCTTTTTCCAAACTTTTGCTCCAAAAACATGCGCACACCAAAAAGGGGTCCAAAAATAGGGGGCCTCACCCAAAAAACTGGGCGAATTCCCTAAAGGCGCCTGCTTTCTTCCCAAGATGGTTGCTTTCCCCCTTGGTGATTACTTCCTCTGTTCTTAGGTGCTTTTCCAGTGCCTTGGGTCCGTTTTTCTAGAAGGTATGCCTCCAACAAAGCTGAGCACCCAAACTGCTTTTCCTCCTATTCTTGGATGTCACATGCTCCTTCCAAATAGCCTACAATCAAATAATCCTCGAATTTCCTAGATTTTTGCGATTTTCCACTACCTAGGACAAATTCCGGGTATCAAAAAACATGCATCAGCGGCTTGTAACTTCTTCTTCGTTCCTTCTTTTTTGCTATTGAAGTTTTTGTTGTTTGGTTTGGGATTTCAAAGCTTAGTAAGCATTGCATTTGCCCAAGAGATTTTGGAATCTTTTGAAAGCCAGATGGCAGCTTATGGTTGGGTATTGTTGAGAACATAAAGGTAGCTTTGCTTACTAGGGTATTTTTATTTTAATCTTTTTCTCGTTTACTCATAATTTTGTTTAGAGTTGCTCACAAACTTCCTTCCTTAGTTCTTTCACTTGTTTTATAAATTTTCGTTTATAAGATTGGATATATTCTAGTCTTATGAACATACAACTTCGTGAATGCTCTGTCAATTTCTGAAGTTGGCATTGAATTAACAAATGGATTTCAAGTTTGTGTAGGTGGATCAACTTCGCAAGCATTTGACGAGCATTGATCTTCTCAGTAGAGTTGAGTTGGTAGTCACATCTCCACTGATGAGGTACAAATGTTCATGAGCACTATTTTAGCATCTCCCTTCTTTTTAATCAGGAGATAATGATCTTGTTGATATGATCTCCAGGACTATGCAGACTGCAGTTGGAGCTTTTGGAGGAGGTCCGTGTGTTGAGGGCAATCCATTGCCTCCTTTGATGGTGGCAAATGTTAATGGAAGTAATAGTGCGATCTCAAGTTTTGGTTGTCCACCGTTTATGGCAGTGGAGTTATGCAGAGAACATGTGGTGAGCTTGGTTTTTTGTCTTATGGCTCGTGCTTCCCAATCTTACAAAAATAGAATTTTCTTGGAATTATAATCTATTATTAACAAAAATCCAGCTAGTTATTCATCATGATGGGAAAGGTGTGCTTGTGTATGTGTGCATGTATGTGCAACTGTAAAGAGGTCCAATGTTCCAAACAGTTGTGAATGGATAAGGGCTATCTTGTCATGTCCTCTTCTATGATAGTAATAAGTAGCTTCAGCTTCACGTAGGCTTGATTGGGGTCTCATCGTGAGTCTTGTGTCTTTGGAACATGTTTGAGATTTGTCGTTGGCCCCCTCGATTCCTCTTTGTGGGGTGTACTCATGGTGTGAGGCTATGTAAAAGTTGGAATGCCTCTATGATAGTATCTCGAATGGGCGGAGTGCTTGTGGGACCTATATCTAGTCTCTTGTTGGGTCAACGTGCTTGAAGGTCGGGGTCTTGATCCTCTTGATCATTTCTTCCCGGTGAAGAAGTATATGTGATCCCGTGTTGTCGAGGGCCGTGAGCCATGGTCGGTCTCATTAGTTTGGATTTGAGTCGGTTGACCTTGTGCATGAAGAGTGTGGCACATCGTTGATTTGGGTCGCTAATGTTTATAGCAGTGATACCTCCCACGAACGTCTTACATTTGGGGCATCACATTAGGACATGGTCGTCATTCTCTACCTCGTTTGCCGCAAAGTATGCAAAGCCTCGGATCTCTACAATGTTGTGTGGCTGCAATTTGCATCTTGCTTCGATCTGGAATGTGTGGGATGAGGTCCTGAGCTGACCCATGGTGATCGTACACAAATATCTTAGAGCGATCCCAATGCTAGATAAGGTTTGTCATGATAGTTGAGGCACCTATGGTGTTATTTCATAGCACCTCATCCTTCTAGACATGCTAAGCAACTATTTTTGCTATCTATATGGCGAGACTAGCTAGGGCTTGTAATTGATGTTGGAAAAGTTAATGATGAACTATGGATTAGTTCATTAATTCCATAGTTACCAGAATGGCCGTTTTTGGCTTGGAAACGGGAATGCCGAAATGAAAATGCTGAAATGGAAATGGCATTTCTTCCAAAAACACCGTTTCGTAATCTCTGTTCCCCCCCCCGGGTGGCCCTCTTTTGATTAAGCTGTTTTTGCCTTCTTTTGATTAAAACATTTTTCGCTGATTCGTCGCCTCCTGTCATCGTTTTTGCCGCCTCCCATGTTACCGCTCTCCATCTTGCTGCTTTCCAGCCTCTCCATCTTTGTCATTTGATTCCTAGGCCTTGGCACCCACAGCCTACTCTCCTCTGCATCCCTCCATCCTGCAGGCTGGTAGCTGCTCTCCATCATCAGCCTGCTCTCAGCTCTTCATCCCTCCACTACCTCTTCTCTCTTACCTCTCCATCCTCCTCGGACTCCTTCTATCTCTCAATCCTCTTTCACCTCCCTGTCCTTCTACCTCTCCATTCTTTCTCACCTCTCCATCCTCCCTCTCACCTCTCCATCCTTCCTCTCAAACTTCAGATTGTTGTAACTTTAAAGTTAGAAGTTAGAACTTAGTTCATGACACATGTTGATTGTTGAAGCATCATTCATGGATAATAGATGATACTAGATAGATCAATCATCATAGGAATTTAGAATCATAGAAGCATGCATGATGCTTCAAGTATAGATAATTGTATTGTGTACAATTTGCACTCTATTGATAATTGTATTATGTATAAAAAATAAATTTGTATACATAAATTGTACCATATTGCCGTTTCTTTCGTTTTTGTTTCGGCGGGGCTTGGAAACTCCATTTTCCTAGTTTTTCCCGTTTCAGTTTCTTCCGTTTCCGTTTCGGCTGGCAACTATGATTAATTCACCCTTTGGGTTATTATTAGGTTAGGATTATCAAGTGGCTTCTAGGTAGTAGGTTAGACCTTAGGCCATGCTATGACATTATGACATTGGCAAGTTAAGTCATTTTGAAGGGGCCATAGAAGGTGGCACACCCCGCATACATCCCATGAATGAAGGGGATGGGTCCCACATGGCATTGTACTATGGTTTGTACTGGGTAGCTTTGTCACGTTTCGCACATGCATTCATTCACCACTCCAGTTTCTTTATAATTGAGTGTTCGAGATGTAGGTCACACATGCTGTACTCACTAGTCCGCTAATTCTACAAGTGAGTATTTACTTCTATGTATGATTAGATGTGTTTTGATTGGGTGCACCATATCAGTGCTGCATGAGTTGGACTCTATGGAGCCACAAGTGGCTTCTCCCTCACACATCCTTACCCCTCAAATTAGGGTTTGTATATAGAGTTTGGATGCATCGTGGCTGCTTTTTTAGTTTGTGTGCCCCCTCTAGCTTCAAAAGATCTTGTAGTCAATGGTTGGTGTTTTCATATTGCAGCTGTATTTGTGAGAGTGTGCAGCGGAATACTGTGGGTGAGAGAGAGCACTCAGCAAAGAAATGCACACAGGGAGAAAGAGGGAGAGACACTGTGGGAAAAGCCCTCTATATCGCTGGGCAAAAACCACCTAAGAAGATGACGCTGGAACAACTAGAGGAATCCATCGTGTGATACTCCAGCAAGAGGTTTGATTGACCCAACTGCTCCCATATACTCTTGGCCACTGCCATTGCTTCATGTGATTAATCACTTGAGGAGTACAGTTAAGAAATATAAATGATCTTACCCTAGCATTGACCTAAGAAGCCCTCTATATCACTGGGCAAAAACCACCTAAGAAGATGAGTTGGAACAACTGGAGGAATCCATCATGTGATACTCCAGCAAGAGGTTTGATTGACGCCAAATGCTCCCATATACTCTTGGCCACTGCCATTGCTTCATGTGATTAATCACTTGAGAAGTACAGGTAAGAAATATAAATGATCTTACCCTGGCATTGACACGGTCCTAGAGTGAGGCAGGGTCTCGGTCTCCAACACCCCTTGTACGGGAGGTCAGTAACTGCAGTCCCATAGGTGGATTTTTTTAGAGGCTCCCCTCGCAAGGAAGGGCTCCCCCTTGATGAGGAGCCTCCATACGGTTTGGCAATGCTTGTCTGGAGGACTCATTCGGACCGGTCCGCGGTGCCAGGAGGAGTTTGAGCAGCAAGCACTCTTATGACATTTGGAGGTTCGAGACCCCGTGGACTCATGCTGGGGTAGAGGGCTTACATCGGATGTGATATTGGCCCAATCAGTTCTTTCGGGGCTTGGAGCCGCCTTTGCTCTAAGGAAGAGGCATGAGGTTGGGCACTCTCTCATTGGAGGATGTTAGGCACCCGCATGGCGGAGATCTACGCTACTATCGTAGAGTCATGATGGAGGGACTGCTGTGTCTGGGACTCTCTCGCTTGTACATATAGTTTTCTAGGACTTGGTTGCCCCTCATTATTGTGTTTTTGCAGCAGACCCTTAGATCCAGGTCCGACCAAGTTAGAAATCCAGATCTGGGATTGAGACAGCAATCCGGGTTCGGGGTATAGATCCGTGTCCAGCCGGGACAGGGATCCAGAATTAGGGCAAGGAACATGAGAGTACAATGCACAAGGACAATCAGGGATCTGGGTTTGGGATAGAGATCTAGGTCCAATCGAGACAACAGTCTGGATTCAGGGCAAAGATCTGGGTCCAGCCAGGACAGAAATCCGGATCTTGAATGGGACAACAATTTGTATCTGTGATCAGGGTAGAAATTCGAGTCAGGCCGGAACAGGGATCTGGAGTCAAGGCAGAGGTACGGGTGCGGCTGGGACCGCGATCTAGACGGATCTTGTACATGTGGGTGTTTTGTCTTGTTCATCGATTTTTTTGCAAAACATGTAATGATAATCGAAGGTGAACTGCATAGATTGATAGGTGTAGTAATAAACCTGCTTTACCCATTGTTTTCATGAAAATCAAATACTTTATACAGTTTATTTTTAAGTTTCTTATCTGTGAATTGTTTTTGAATAAGTTCAAGGAAAGTCTCAATATTTTTTATCTGGTGGTTTTTAAGGGAGTGCATCCTTGTGACAAACGGCAGTCAATCAGCACATATCACACTCTATTTCCTGGCATTGATTTTTCTGAGGTAAAATTTTCCCTTACAAGTTACGATCAGAACAATTTTCTCAGTGTTTTCCTCACTTCCTTTCTTGCTTTGCTTTCATCCCTTCCTTATTTTCCTAATGACATATAATTGGAGGTTTTCCTCCCTTTTTTTACCCCTTTGTGTGTGTGTGTGTGTTGGGTGGGGGGGGTGGGGATGAGTCGAAGTAGGAAAAACAATAGAACATACATACCTTGGCTGCACAAATATTCATTGCACAGAGGGGGATAAAGTAACCTATGCATGAATTTTTTGGGGGGACGCAACATACACACCGTGGCTGCACAAATCTTCAATGCACAAAGTCATGGCATTGTAAGGCAAGGGAACGTAAGACATTCACAACAACAAAGCAGTCCATGGTAACAAAGAGACAATGTTAAAGTAACTTACATATCAACAGGGGGTGGATGAAAGAGATCTTTTTCTTCAAGTAAAAAAAACAACAGAACATACACACATTGGCTGCACATAAAGTCACTGCAAAGAGTCATAGCATCCTAAGGCAAGGGAAATGTAAGAAACTTGTGACAAACAAAGTAGTCCATGGCGACGAAATACAAAAGTTAAAGTAACTTATAGATCAACAGATATATCTACCAAAAAACAAAATCTGTGGAAGATGATGCCAAAGTTCAGAATTCCTGCTGGGTTGACGTTTGTATTATCCATCATTCCATGAAAATTTTTCCCTAGACAAAAGAACTTTACATTTATGCTTGCAAAAAACTACACAAATCTCTCAATATGGGTTGCTGATTGAGGAAGAAAACTAGAATGAGAAGCTGGCTGTCTGTTGCAGGCCAAGCCTTGCAAAAACACACCAGTCTCTATTGTCACTGAATTTAGCCTAGGGTACCAGGCTAGGGGCCTTAGTTAATGCCCAAAAGGTACCTATGATTTCATGTGCGATAAGTGCAACTCCTAGTGCTATTAGAGTGGTTTCAATTTCTAAGGTCATTGGTTTGGTTCAATGGGGTCATTCTTTAAAAATTGACTCCCTAGAGATCCTACAAACTAGGGTCATTGGTTCCCAAGCATTAGGGTCATGGTGTGCCATCTAGGGGCATTAAAATCTCACTCCTCATTTTGTACATGTGTTTGTGTGTGGCCTCTCTGCTTGCCTTGTGGCACCTAGGTGTCACCCTTTGAAGCCCCTGGAAGGCCCTGGGGCCCTTCCTTTCCCTTGTTGTTTTGAGTCTTCTCCCCTACCAGAGCAGCCTCATTCTGAAGATGGCGGATTTTTGCAGCCTCCCTCTTGCTCGATGAAGTCGTTTTTCGAGCTTTCTTCACGACAGTTCTCCTCCCCTTGGTGCTCTCTATTGCTGGCATGCTTCCTGGACCTGGACGCCTCCTTTCTGGGCCATTTATGGAGCTTTTCTCGACTTTCTTTGCGACAAAAGTCATCCTTTCTTGAATTTGAGCTCATGTTCTTGGACGCCTCTCTTCCTACTCCTGCCTGGTGCAAGGCGCATTGAAAACGGAGGTGCTGGTGGGCTGGAATTACCATTCTGGTGGTCGCAATCATGGCGGATCTGTCACGGGGGCGTGAAATTCTAGGTACTTTAATGTACTACAAGACCGTGACAACTTTGGTTTTAAAAGTCCAAGCGTGGGCTTAATAATGTGTAATTAAACGCGGCATGGTGCCTAGCACATAAGCGTAATTAATCCCTAGGCCCAAAGGCATTCTAAGGAATTAAAAGAGTGGTTGTTGGGAAATGATGACGTGGCATTTTTAATGGGCCCCCTAGAGGGCCATGTACCTTCAGTGGCCCCGCTAGAGTTCCAGGTGGCTCTAGTGCCTTCTACATGCTCCTTTGCCATTCCTGGACCTTCCTGGGCCTTCTAAACTTCACATGTGTGGTTTTCTCTCTCATCTTCTCCCTTTGTTGAGATTTTGGACTGGTTTTTCAGCCTCCTTCAGCTGAATTCCGTTTTTCTTCATAACTCCTCACCCGTTTGGATTCCTCGACTTCCGTTTGGCCCGATGGCTTCCCCTCTGCCTCCCCTTCGTAGTGATATGCTTTTCCCTCCGTGCGTTTGGTAGAACGGGCAGAGCTGAGCACTTCTTTTGCTGGTCGAATTTGCAAAAGTGGCTTTTTCTGGACCTTTTTTCTTCTACCGCCTCCTGGGCCTCTCCTCTTGCAAAGCTACAGCTTTCTGTTGAATTTCGAGTGGTTCGACGCGCTGGTTGATTGGTTTTTCTCAGTTTTAGAGGACTTTCCGGCGATGAAACTTCTCCAAAACCTTCTCAATGCATTCCTCTCTGAAGCACGCTGCTTTTGAGCCCAAGAACTCCCACTTCTTCGCGACAGAAGTGTTTCTTTTTGCATTTTTCAGTGGAATTCTTGCTGGTCGGCTCTTGTAAATGCTCTTTCTTCGTGCCTTTGCACTCCTCTTTGGCTGAGAATGCAATTGGGCATTGGCTACTATGTCCTCTTGGCGATTGAGGACTTGGTTCGAGTCTTCAGGGCTTGGTGAGTTGTGATTTTGCTACTGCAATTTCTTTTTGCCATAAGCTATTGGTTGGTCTCGTGTGCCGCCTCTTTCTTGGCTCACAGGTGCCCAGGCAGTGCTATATGAGTCATTCTTTGGTTGGGTACTTTGCTGATTTTATTTTGGAGCTTTGAAAAGCTTTGTGAATGCCATCTGGAAACCACTCAAAGAGAGTGCAGCTGGGGTGCAGTGTGATTGCCTCTGGACAGCCAATGGAATTGCACTCGGAAAAGAGAATGCCTTTGGGTTGAGCCTACGGGTTAAGTGCACTTATGTGATGGTGTTATATGCTTGAAAGCCTTGCGAAGGCTTAGTGAATTGGGGCTGCGTGCTCGATTGCAGGGAAGGTCTCCCAGATGCAACTTGTAATCATTTCACTGTGAAATATAAAGAAATACCGAAAGGGGCGCCACGGTGTTTGGGGCCAATCGGGTGCACTTGTCTATGTCTGTTGAGCAGGGGCATTCTAGCCTCCATCCCTTTTTCAGTGGTTTTGTTTGTGAACCAATGGGTAAATGCCAAATGGTGATCATGCAATGGTTAATGGTTGTGATATATGCTTTGTGAGCTGTAAATAAGTGCTGAAGTGATTAAAGGTTTAGTTCCACTGCCCTCTGAGTGATTAGAGGCCGGTTTCATTGGTTCCGTTGCTGGGACACCACACACTCTTTCTCAAGAGGTGGGCCTCGGTAGTTTGGTGGAAGGATATCTTTGCTGCACTTTTTGACAGCTGAATATTACAACCATAAACATGGTGAGTACCCATGAGCAAGAGAGCTCCACAACTCCTCAAAGGAGAAGGCAGGAAAGCCTTAACGATCCAGCTAGTGTACAGCTGCAAGAAGCACAACAAATGCCTTTTGAGCAGGCCACACATGAAGCTACAACTGAGCTCAACGGTGATACTAGTTCTAGCAGTGAGTCAGATGATGCTACTATGTTGAATGCACAGCTTGCAAGTGCAGTGACTGCTTTGACTCAGCTGGCTCAAAATTTGGCTCAGATTGTGCAAACAAATGCCAAGAAGAAGAAGAAATCAAGAAAGCACAAGCAGGGAAAGAGTGAGTACACACATGCATCAGCTTCTCATGGCGGACCGCACACTCATGCATCAGTTTCCCATGAGGGACAGCCATCTAAAATGACTCAGAAAGTGACTTCCAAGAGAGAGGAATCGCCCAAAAGAGCACTTAAGAAAGAGGTACAAAAAGTACAGCCAGTGCAACAGTATGAGCAGCCAGCACAAGGCCTTGGTTTGGGTATTTCTACTCAAAATAATAATGTGCAGTCCATAAATGTGGCTCAACCACCTCAGCCATATTTGAGGCAGCAACCTGAATATTTTGGTACAGATTCGATCTTTGATGCTATGTTGATTTCACCGCCAATTGGGCATAGAAAACAAGTCATGTATGACAATGTGGGAATGCAGCCAGGCATGCAAGCCACAGCATATGCTCCCATGCCTAATGTTCAGCCAAGCATGGCTCTCCCTAGTGAAGGGAATGCTGCAAATATACAGCCATCTTTGGGACAGCCAATATCAAATGTTTATAAAGAATTTAAGGATGGTGGTTCTCATGTCAAGTTTGATACATATAATGGAGTACAGGACAGATACAAAGCCCTCACATTCCTTCAACAGTTTGATGCTGCATTTCTTGGGGGTTTGTTTACAGAAGCATCCAAGATGAGGAAGGTTGCCACATTTTTGAAAGGCAATGCACTTAAGTGGTACACCAACCTTATGCTTCATGGAGATGCACCTACTACTTGGCTGGAATTTAAGCAAGTGTTTTCTTCTACTTGGCTTACTCCAACTTTTGAAGTTGAAGTACTTTCACACTGGCATGACTTGTCATACAAACTTTGCAAGAATCTTGATGATTACACCCAGAGGTTTTGGGATGTTTTGCTGCCATTGAGCTCTTACAGGCATGTTTCTTTGAAAGAGCAAATAGAGAGGTACTGTTGTGGATTGCCTAGTGAGCTACGTGATTATTGCATCAAAACCAAGGTGGGTTCTATGACTCAATTAATTGAGAATGCAAGGACAGCATATGCATGGATGCAGGAGAAGAATTTGGGCTTTATGGACAGCAAGAAAGAAGACAACAAACGGGCTGCCAAACACCAAGATAAGGACATCAAATCTGAAAATAAAAATTATGGCAAACGACCGTTTCAAAAGGGAGGAAAAGCCCAATTCAAAGCTGGTCAAAGGCGTGGACAGCCTAATAAACAGCCCCGTACCAAGTTATCTGATGAAGAGAAAAAGTCACTCATGGAGCAAAACAAATGTTTTATATGCAAAGGAGAGGGACACCGCTCTTATGATTGCCCATTCAAGAAAAGAGACAGGTCAGATGATGATAAGAATGGTGATAAACAGGCTGATCGGAAGAGCAAAAAGCCTAAACCTTCTGCAGGACTTCTTCCAGATGTGATAGGGAGTTTGCCACATGCACATGATGAAGAGGAAATGAAAAAGACTGAGATGTGCAGAGCATGGGGAAAAATCAGAAATCAAAATTGTTTGTTTTTCTTTGATTCTGGGGCAAAGGCAAATTTCATAACTCCTGATATGGCAGGAAGGCTTGGCATTGAGCCTGAGGAAATGGGGCCATCCGGCATGTGTGATATGGCCAACCCTGAACTCAACACACCTATCACTCCTATCATTGGCAAGTTAAGGATGCATATCCAGGGATATCAGGATGCAGAGGACTTCTACATTATGCCTTTGCCAGAGTGTGATGCTTTGCTTGGGATGCCTTGGATGTACAGGGTGGGAGCTGATGTGCAGATGAGAAACAAGAAGATTTCTTGAACTCATAGAGGCAAGAATCATGTACTTGATGTAAAGTTGAAAGGGGAGTCCATCCCTGTAGTTTCAGCTTCTTGTATTTCCAATGTAATAAAGCGTCATATTTCAGCGTACTTGATTTTTGTCAAAGAGGACAGCCAACCAGTTCAGGAAGGCTCTACTCTTTCTGCTTTAGATAGAGAAAGGGCTGCTTTTATTTCAGATTTTCAGGATTGTTTCTCAGATGCACTTCCTCAAGAATTACCTCCCAAGAGGCCCGAGGATCATCAAATTGATATAATTCCAGGAAGCTCACCGCCTAGTATACCTCCCTATCGTGTCAGTAAGGCACAACAGGAAGAGATAATGTCACAAGTGAAGGAACTCTTGGAAAAGGAATTAATACAACCAAGTAATTCTCCTTACTGTTCCCCTGTGTTGCTTGTGCAAAAGAAGGATGGCAGTTGGAGAATGTGTATTGATTATAGGGCTTTGAATAAAGTCACAATTAAGAACCGTTTTCCAATTCCACGCATTGATGATATATTGGATCGGTTGGAAGGTTCCTCAATGTTCAGTCGTATTGACCTTAAAAGTGGATACCATCAGATAAGGATACGGCCTGAAGATGTCTACAAGACTGCCTTCCGCACTTCATTTGGCTTATATGAGTTCCTTGTGATGCCTTTTGGTTTGACTAATGCACCTGCCACTTTCAATAGAATGATGGACAGAATTTTTAGAGCACACAGAAAGTTTGTGGGCACTTTCTTCGATGACATCATTGTGTTCTCTAAAAATGAGCAGGAGCACAGGAAACACCTCACTATTGTGTTTCAAGAGTTGAAAAGACACAAGCTATTAATAAACACCAAGAAAAGTGAGTTCTTTATGCATGAGATTCATTTTCTCGGTCATATAGTGTCAAAGGATGGAGTCAAGATGGATCCTGCAAAAGTTGAGGCCATAAGGAGTTGGCCAATTTTGAAAAATCTGCATGAAGTCAGAAGCTTTCTTGGGTTGTGTTCATACTATCGGAGGTTTATAAAGTACTTTGCAGAAATTGCTTCTCCCTTGCATGCTTTACAAAAGAAAGCTGTACCGTTTCGGTGGGGACCAAAGGAAAATGCAGCTTTTGAAGAGCTGAAGCAAAAGTTGTGTTCTGAACCCGTTATTATCTTGCCAGATCTTGCAAAACCCTTTGCTGTAACTTGTGATGCATGTGGAAACAGCATAGGAGGCACTTTGATGCAGGATGGCAGAGTGGTTGCATATGAGAGTAGAGTTCTCAAAGATGCTGAATTGTACTTGCAGATATACGAGAAGGAAATGTTAGCAGTGATACATGCTTTGACCACATGGAAACATTACCTTCTTGGTGCTGATTTTTATGTGCAGACAGATCATCAGTCACTTGAATATTTTCTCACGCAGAGAAAATTATCTGAAAAGCACATGAGATGGGCTAACTTCCTCTCAATGTTTCATTTTCAAATTGTACATGTGCCGGGTAACAAAAATGTCGTGGCTGATGCACTTTCCAGGAAACCACAGCCTGAAGCAGTCTCCGAGAAACCCAGTGTTTCAGCAGTGAGCATTGCTTACAACAATGTGTTAGATGTGATGAAAGATCAGTATGTTAATGATGCTGATTTTTCAACTATTTATGAACAGCTTTCTGATAGTCAAAGGCATGATCACTATATGTTGAAAGAGGGTTTCATTTTGATGCATGGACGACTCTGTGTCACTGATTAGATGCGACAAAAAGTCATAATGGAAAGTCATGCTCCTCCATATGCAGGACATAGGGGAATTACAGCAACAATTACAGCAGTGGAGCAATACTTTTATTGGCCATCTTTGAGGAAAGATGTGGAAGAATATGTGAGAACATGCATGGTTTGTCAGAAAGTAAAGTTTGACAGGCAGAAGGCACCTGGGTTGTTACACCCTTTGCCAATTCCGGATAGACCATGGCAAAGCATAGCTATGGATTTTGTGTTTGATCTTCCACGTACTCCTACTGGACATGATGGATTGTGGACAATAATTTGCAGGTTTAGCAAACAAGCCCACTTTGTGCCAGTAAGAAAGAAAATTACAGCAGATCAAATGGCCAAATTGTTTTTGCAGCATGTCTTCAAGTATCATGGGATGCCTGAATCCATAATTAGTGATAGAGATCCGAGGATGACCAGCCTCTTTTGGAGAGGACTGTTTGAAAATATGGGCACTACGCTGAATTTTTCGTCATCTTTTCACCCTCAGTCTGATGGACAATCGGAGCAGGAAAACTCTACCATCTTGGATATGTTTAAATGCTATGTCTCAGACCACAAAAGCAAATGGGAGCATTATTTACCTTTGCTGGAATATGCTTACAATAATACGGTGCACACATCCACAGGTAAAGCACCTTTTGAAATAGTGGAAGGTGCTAGGAAGATACCTCCCATTTTGCATACAAAAGAGAAAATCTTCGAAGCTGATCGTTTTGTGGAAAGCCTTGAAGAGGCTTACAAGAAGATCAAATATGCCTTGCAAAGAAGTCAAGACAAGCAGAAAAGAGCAGCAGATAAGCATCGCAGGGAATTGGTATTCACAGAAGGTGATTGGGTTTTGCTGCGTTTTCAGAAGGCAAGGCTGAAAAATAAGAAAGGCAAGGAAAGGTTGTACACAAAGCTGAACATGCGTTACTATGGTCCTTTCCAGGTTTCTGAAAAGATAAACGAGGTAGCTTATAGGCTGAAGTTGCCTCCGCATTGGAAGATACATAATGCCTTTCATGTGAGCTTACTAAAGCAATATCATGGAGATATTCCCGAGGATGTATCTGATGAGGTGCAGCCTGAAGTGGAAGAACAGGATGAACTTCTGGTCCCAGAGCAGATTCTGGCACACAGAGATAGAAAGCTCAAGGGTAAAGTTATCTGTCGCTACTTGGTAAAATTTCAAAATTACCCATCACTTGATGCGAAATGGATGGAGGAAGGTGAACTGGCAGATTCACCTGGGATATTGCAGCTTTACCTTGATGCTTTCCAATTAGAGCCGACTGCGGTCCGGGCTCCTACAAGTAGTTCAGCAGAGCGAGCGTCTGGAGCATTACTTGATGTTCGAGAGGGGGATAGCACCTCCACTCCCTCAGTACAGACGGGCTCACTAAGATTTCATGAGGTCGATTGATGACACTGTATGTTTCATCCGAGATACTGAGCTGACAGTATTTCTGCTGTGAGACTTCATGATATTGATGCATCTTGACTATTGATCGCCGAGGATCACATAGATTTTGAGCAGTATATATGGATGGATGCATGCCTCTCCTAGCCATATTTTTACTATCTCTGTATACTATAGCTGCGGCTTTCTTGTATACTCTTTTATGCTATATTTCATGCTCTCTCGTGTGTTTTGGGGCAGCAAACTGTGGTTTGCTGTTTCAAGAGAGGGGTATGTCACGGGGGCGTGAAATTCTAGGTACTTTAATGTACTACAAGACCGTGACAACTTTGGTTTTAAAAGTCCAAGCGTGGGCTTAATAATGTGTAATTAAACACGGCATGGTGCCTAGCACATAAGCGTAATTAATCCCTAGGCCCAAAGGCATTCTAAGGAATTAAAAGAGTGGTTGTTGGAAAATGATGACGTGGCATTTTTAATGGGCCCCCTAGAGGGCCATGTACCTTCAGTGGCCCCCCTAGAGTTCCAGGTGGCTCTAGTGCCTTCTACATGCTCCTTTGCCATTCCTGGACCTTCCTGGGCCTTCTAAACTTCACATGTGTGGTTTTCTCTCTCATCTTCTCCCTTTGTTGAGATTTTGGACTGGTTTTTCAGCCTCCTTCAGCTGAATTCCGTTTTTCTTCATAACTCCTCACCCGTTTGGATTCCTCGACTTCCGTTTGGCCCGATGGCTTCCCCTCTGCCTCCCCTTCGTAGTGATATGCTTTTCCCTCCGTGCGTTTGGTAGAACGGGCAGAGCTGAGCACTTCTTTTGCTGGTCGAATTTGCAAAAGTGGCTTTTTCTGGACCTTTTTTCTTCTACCGCCTCCTGGGCCTCTCCTCTTGCAAAGCTACAGCTTTCTGTTGAATTTCGAGTGGTTCGACGCGCTGGTTGATTGGTTTTTCTCAGTTTTGGAGGACTTTCCGGCGATGAAACTTCTCCAAAACCTTCTCAATGCATTCCTCTCTGAAGCACGCTTCTTTTGAGCCCAAGAACTCCCACTTCTTCTCGACAGAAGTGTTTCTTTTCGCATTTTTCAGTGGAATTCTTGCTGGTCGGCTCTTGTAAATGCTCTTTCTTCGTGCCTTTGCACTCCTCTTTGGCTGAGAATGCAATTGGGCATTGGCTACTATGTCCTCTTGGCGATTGAGGACTTGGTTCGAGTCTTCAGGGCTTGGTGAGTTGTGATTTTGCTACTGCAATTTCTTTTTGCCATAAGCTATTGGTTGGTCTCGTGTGCCGCCTCTTTCTTGGCTCACAGGTGCCCAGGCAGTGCTATATGAGTCATTCTTTGGTTGGGTACTTTGCTGATTTTATTTTGGAGCTTTGAAAAGCTTTGTGAATGCCATCTGGAAACCACTCAAAGAGAGTGCAGCTGGGGTGCAGTGTGATTGCATCTGGACAGCCAATGGAATTGCACTCGGAAAAGAGAATGCCTTTGGGTTGAGCCTACGGGTTAAGTGCACTTATGTGATGGTGTTATATGCTTGAAAGCCTTGCGAAGGCTTAGTGAATTGGGGCTGCGTGCTCGATTGCAGGGAAGGTCTCCCAGATGCAACTTGTAATCATTTCACTGTGAAATATAAAGAAATACCGAAAGGGGCGCCACGGTGTTTGGGGCCAATCGGGTGCACTTGTCTATGTCTGTTGAGCAGGGGCATTCTAGCCTCCATCCCTTTTTCAGTGGTTTTGTTTGTGAACCAATGGGTAAATGCCAAATGGTGATCATGCAATGGTTAATGGTTGTGATATATGCTTTGTGAGCTGTAAATAAGTGCTGAAGTGATTAAAGGTTTAGTTCCACTGCCCTCTGAGTGATTAGAGGCCGGTTTCAGGATCTGTTTCATCTTGCTGAACCCTCTCTTTCTTGATCTTTTCTGGTGCTGAAAGTCACTCATAGGCAGTTCCCTCCTACCAGAGTCTCCTGTCAGCTGTTCAACCAACTTCTGGGGCTGTTCTGAGCTGAAACATGCTCTTTTTGTTGGCTGGATTCTTATCTTCTCTTTCTACTCTATGCTACTGTCATTCTTACTGAGATTCTGCAAGGTTGGATGCCTTGCCATTGGCCCGGGAGAGGATTGGGGCATTGGTTGTGATACTCTCTTCCTGGGGGTGCAGTGACCAGCCTTGGGCTCAATAATGACTTGGATATATGTGAATGCATTGCTTGGCATGCTGTCAGGTTGTTCTACTTGTGTTATGCATGACTATTGAAAGGAACCAAGAGAATAGCACTGGAAGTTGGTCACTAGCACAGCCACGGGTTGGCATTGTACTGGGTTGCACCTACGGGTGAGCTCTTAAAGGGAGTCCCTTTGTATTTGAGCTAACCAGTAATTAAATAAATACCGCAAGGGGTGCCAAGTGTTGGGGCCAACAAGTGTCACTCTTCATGCTTTTGAGTAGGGGCATTCTTAAATGGTTCAATGATGCTAGGCAGTGAAGTTATATGCTCTGAGTTTTGTTTGTGGGCAATGGCAATGTCTCAAGTTGGATGTATTTAAGATTTGTGAGATAATAGAGTCAGTTACACTACCCTTTTTCGATCAAAGGCCGGTTACATCCTAGATGGCATGTATGGTGCCTAGATGACGCGTATGTTGTAGATGATAATTTACATTATGGGAACTAATGTGGCGGATGGGCGTAAGGGTAGATGATGCCCCACCAAATGGCAACTTAGGTGGTTGCTGGGGGAACCTGGTGGCTTGCCATCAGAAAATTGCAACGGGCAATGCAGATGTTCCAAGCAGTGATGTTGGACACCGTCACCCATATACTATTCTCTGGCGATCATCTGGAGTGTGTTGACAATCTTTATCTCACTTCGGGTTTAGTCAAACCAGCTCGATATAGGTATATGCTCAGCTCAATAGGAAGATGCTCATGCTTGCAGTCCTAAGGTTGCCTTGCTGGGGTTTCCACTTCGCTTGGGGTGCAGAAGCAGATGCCAAGAGCAAAATTCTATTAGGCCAGGTTTGTGCTGTGTGGGCAAACCATATGATGATAGGTGATAAATCACTCAAATGGAATGCGAGTAAATATGGCGATACAACACAATTCAATATGCAAAGTTATTGTATTAAACCCAATAATCTGCTGAATACAACCAGCTCGTAGCTGCGAAATTAGAGCATCTTGACTAGTGTGTGCTTGGAGCTCAGAGTCCAGTAAAAGCAGAATTTGGGCTGTAGTCTGATCTCCATGTCAGCTCCTACTTTGATTGAATGCTCTGCTTCTTGTACCAAATTGTCTGCTCCTATCACCGGGTCCATCATGGCTGCATTAGATTGATCCATATGCTCTATTATCCGAGTTGAGCCACCTTGTTCCAGCACTCACACTGGGCTGCCTCATCTAGTAGCATCCTCATTGTCCTCAGAATCCTTTCTTTTTGGAGGTATACCTAGGTGCTTTGCAGGTTGGTCAAGATCGTGGAATAATGCTTGGATTTGTTTGAGGGTCACCACTTGTTGTCGAAGCGCTTCATGCTCTGTAGCAACTCGGCATTTGCATTATTGAGAGACTTTAATCTCTTCTCTTGGTCCATTACAAGTTGCCGTTGAGAAGCAATTGTCTTGTGGGTGTTTAAGAAGCCAATTGCTTCATTGTACTGATGAAATAAGGCCGCATGGTCAGCCAAGAGATTTCTGTGTGTCATTTGCAGATGAGCGAGCTTCTCATCTATCCTCAGTTCCCATTCATCTAGAAGCTCTACGAGCACATCATAAAAATCCTAAGTTCTCTGGAGTAGCGGTTTGTTCCTGTTGCTCATAGAGAAGAACTTGTGGCGGAACCCTGTGCAGTCTGCAGCTGCAATCTCTTCAAAGTGAAATAGAGGGTGAAATACCCTCACCTGGTATCACATGTCGTGGAGGAGGGAATCTCCTGGCTTGAACTACAGATAGACACCGAAATTTTCTTTGTTGTGTTGGAGCATCATCTCTTGCGTATGGCTTGCCGACTGCAGCTGCATTACCCAAGTCAGTTTCCTGCCTGCCCTCAGCTAGGGGATCTTACTCTGCACCGTGACTCGGGACTGCCTGTCATGTGCACGGATCGGTATCTGACGTGTACTAGGTACACAGAACTAGCTCAGGTTAGCCTGGGGAGGCTTAGAGCTAGGCAGGCTTGATTCTCGGGTTGAGTGGCAAGGGTACGAACTATTTATAGGTCTTCGCTATTTTTGGCGCCGGGGCCCGAGTCTATAAAAGAGGCCCAGGGGGTTCAGTTCTCAGTGTGCAGTTGGGAGCAAGTCTCGTTCCCAGGTGCTAGGTCTGATCCTGGATTGTGTCGCGGACGCGCGCCTGCATCTTAGCGTAGCCCAAGGCCCAGTGGCAGATCCAGGGCTTCACAGCGCCACCTGGTGGTATGGGACACCAGGCTGGTTGGGATCTGATTGGGAGTTCGTGCCAGTAGCTCAGCTCGTGGCTCGGGGGGACATCTTCTGATTCGGGATCACATCCCGTAGATGTCACGGTTGGGTGGTGAGCAGCCTGCTCAGTTCTGATGTTGTGTGTGGTTATTTTGCAGATCAGGGGTTTCAGGAGTGCTGGGATGTGTCAGTTGGTATCAGAGCCAACTCCTGAGGTAGGAACTTCTGATACGAGAAATTTGACGGATTTCTCTTCCAGGTATGCCCTAAAATTCGAGATTTCCTGCTGCGTTTTTGCTGTCTACCTGGGGTAGAAGGGGTGAAGAAATATCTGGAAAAGGAGGAAGAAGAGGAGTGAAATTGAATCGAAAATTCTGAAGGCTACAGAGAGAAGTCTGAGGGAGGAGAAGGAGAGCGGAAAGGAAGGAGAGTAGGGCAGGAAATTGACAGCCAGGGAGTAGTGGATGCGGGGTGTAGAAAGGGACGCAGTAGGCGAGGCTGTAGGGGCAGGACAGCCTGCGCAATAGGCTGTCCACAGCCTGCGCAACAGGCTGCGAACAGCCTGCGCAGGAGGAAGGGCAGGAGGAAGGTGCTTTTTTTGCGAAAAAAGCACCCCTCCAAAGTTGGAGGGGCTCAGGTGCTTTTTCCGCAAAAGCACCCCTCCAAAGCTGGAGGGGCTCAGCCTTCTTTGGAAGCCTAGCTTCCAAATTAGGCCGCCCTGCACCCTATATAGGTGGGGGCTGGGTGCTAGGCAACCCACAAGCAGCCCCAGATTCGAGATCTTACTTCGAGATCTGTGCCAGCCGCCTCGCCCTTCAGCAGCGCCTTGTACGAGCAGTTCCCTGCATCCGCCTTGCTTGCGTCAGCCCTGCACAGCTCCCAAAGTTCCGTACCAGTCCGTACAGTCACAGCGCCAGCCGTACAGCCTGTACGGACTGTTTCGCTTGCTCCTGTACCTGCAGCTGCTCCGTACAGCAACTGCGCCTGCACCTGCAGCCACCGTACGGACTGCGTCAGCAGCCGTACAGGCCACGTCAGCAGTCCGTACAGCCTCTATCGTTGACTGCGCATCCGGTTGCAGATTCGGGGAGGCACCAGGGCTCGTGGTCTTCCAGATTTCAGCATCCTTTCTGACAGATTTATCTGGGACGGTTTTCTTCTACTCCGTCTCCCTCCGTGCTCCGTTTCAGTTATTTATTTCTCTCCGTTTGTAATCGAATCAGTATTCAGCCATGTCTGATGCTCCGAATCCCGAGTTCACTATGGGGGAGCAGGAATTAGACTACACTCCAGTGGGGGAGGATGATCAGGGACTCTATGACGACCTGATCACTAAGAAAGCCTTCAGTGAGTTCACGACTGCTCTAGATGGTAAATTTGAGCAGGTCAACGCTAATCAATCGGGGTTGACACAGCAACTCCAAGGGATACAAGCTACCTTGACTCTTCTGGCTAGCACGGTTCAGGCACTCACGCATGTGGATGCCATGGCCTCCGTGCTAGGCCCGAATATCACTCCGGATCCCTTTCCAGGTGACCAGAAATCAAGAACAAAGGAGGTGGTTGACACTTGGCTGCACAAGTGGCAAGTTCACTTCCAATTTCACCCCTATCCAGACGAGAAAAAGATTCAGCTAGCAGCAGGGTTTATGTCAGGTAAAGCCTTGCTTTGGTGGAAAGAACTCCAGCCTAAGCCTGACACTTGGACAGAATTTGAGGGTATCTTCAGGAAGGAGTTCCTGAAGAAGGAAGATGACTATGATATCGTCGGCAAGCTCAAAGCCCTCGATATGTCAAAATTGAATTTAACTTTTGAAGTCTATCTTCAGAGATTTAGGGATCTGCAAACCAGGGCCACCAAAATGGATCCTGTAACCTTGTTAGGTTTTTTCGTGGATGGTTTGCCAGACTCCTATAAGTTACAGATTGCAGGAGGCCATGACATATGCGCGCATATATGATGATACCATGGCCAGAACCAAGGCAACCACAGTTACCGAAACCAGCGGAAAGAACAAACGCAAGTTCTTTCAGCATGCGACTGGTATTGGGGAGACGAAGTCTACGGACAACGCCTCCAGGAAAAGCTTAACTCCTGCGAAGAATGGTAAGGCCCGTTTCCTTCGCACTCTCAGGCTCAAGAAAGAGGGCCGGTGTTTTTATTGCGAGGAACGGGGCCACACGAAGAATGAGTGTCCTAAGCGGAAGAACCAGAGATTGGTGCTAGGACCGAAGCTCCAGGTAGGTCCGCGTACCGCAGCCAAGGGAGCCAACCAGGTTACGATGACAGGTATTTCAGTAAATGTCATTACCTGCCCCCTTTCTTGCAATTGTACCTTTAATACTTCGTTGTTTGGTTCCCATGATCTTTTCCGAGTTTATGGAGAAGTTAGGGACCAACGGGTTCACATTCTCTTTGATCCGGGCAGCTCTCACAATTTTGTTAATTACAAATTTGTGCAGAAGATGGGGCTGTCCACAGTACCTAGCGACCACACCTACGAGGTGCAGCTTCCAGCCGGGAAGCAGTTTTGGGATCGCAAGGTGTTGAAGCGCTTCCCATCCGGATTCAAGCCTACACGGGAGCTCTCACATGTTATGTTATGCATTTAGAGCATGTAGACTTGCTGATCGGGATAGAGTGGTTTAAAACCCACAATATCCAGATCGGATGGATGGAGCATACGCTTTCTTTTGAAGACAAAGGCACCCAATTTTGTATTCAGTGTGATAAAATTATCCCTTCTCAGGGACCTATTGTATCTGCGATGCAGCTTCGGAATATATTGAACACTTCTCATTATGATGTCTATCAGTGTGTTTTGATTCCACTTTCTTCATTTATTGTTTCAGTAATTAACAAAAATGAATTAAGTGTGTTTGAACACCGAGAATTGAGAACGTTGTTAGATAATTTTAAAGACGTATTTCCAGCTCAACTGCCGGAAGGTTTACCTCCAGAAAGGGCAGTAGATCATCGCATAGACTTAGTCCCAGGGGCTCAACCTATCAGTGTACCACCGTATAGGATGAGCCAGGTAGAGGAGGATGAGTTAGCTATCCAGCTTCAGGATTACCTGAATATGGGCTACATCCGCCCAAGTAAATCTCCTTGGGGTGCACCTGTCCTCTTGAGAAAGAAGAAGGATTCTTCCTGGAGGATGTGTATAGATTATAAACGACTAAATAAAGTTACAATTAAGAACCGCTATCCTTTACCTCGTTCTAATGATTTGATAGACCGTTTGGCCGGAGCGAAGTATTTCACTAAGATTGATTTGCGTACGGGTTATCACCAAATCCGTATCTATGCTAAACACATAGATAGGACCGCATTCCGGACTAGGTATGGTCATTACGAGTTCCTCGTATTACCTTTTGGTTTGACCAATGCTCCTGCTACTTTTCAGCAGATGATGAACGATTTGTTCAGAGATTATCTGGGCAAATTTGTTGTTGTGTTCTTAGATGACATCTTGGTATATAGTAAAACGCTTGAGGATCATATAGGACACCTCCGGGTTGTCTTATTTGTTCTAAGACAGCATAAGCTTTATGCCAAGATGAGTAAATGTGACTTCTTTATGAAGGAGATCATTTACTTAGGACACAAGATTTCTTCTGAAGGTATTAGCATTGATCTCGATCGTATCCAGAAGGTTTTAGAATGGCCTATCCCTCGGACTGTGAAACAACTTCGCTCTTTCCTAGGATTTACGGTATTTCTTCGGAAGTCAGTCCGTGATTACTCACAAATCACGGTACCCTTGACCCACATATTGAAAGGTCGTGGACGCAGGTCTACTCAGCCGATCCCTTGGAATGATGCAATGAACAAGGCTTTTGAAACCTTGAAGTTATCTATCAAGGAAGCACCCGTTCTTGCATTACCCGATCCTACCCGGCCTTATGTTTTAGAGGCCGATGCGAGTGATTATGCGATTGGGGCAGCTCTATTCCAAGAGGGCAGACCTGTAGCTTTTGAGAGTAAGAAGCTAGACGACACTCAGTATCGTTGGCCCACACTCGAGAAGGAACTTTATGCGGTAGTGTATGCTCTCAAGGTTTGGAGACACTACTTGTATGGTTCAAAGTTCCTTGTATTCACTGATCACCAGTCAATCAAGTATGTGTGTGATGGATCAGAATTGAGAGGAAGGAAAGCTAGATGGGCAGAGCTAATGCAGGATTTTGATTTCGAAATACGTTATCGTAAGGGTTCGTTGAATAGTGTGGCGGATGCCTTAAGTCGAGTTAAGTTTGTAAATGCTTTGTCATTTACGGAAATATCCTCAGACCTATTTCAATCCTTGAGAGGGCTATACGCAACTGATAGTCATTTCAGTTCTTATTGGCAGAGAGTCCAGGATGGGAGCTCCATGGTTGACCAGGACTCAGGGATTGTGTCACCTAGGATACAGGCGGCGGGAGGTCAGTGGATGATTAGGAACGGCTTGCTGTTCCGGAATGATAAGATTTGTGTGCCTGATGTTCTGGACCTAAAATCCAAGATTCTCTGGGAGTGTCATGATGCTCCTAGTGCGGGACATCCAGGTATACATAGGACTCTGTCTCTTGTGAAGCATACCTTTTATTGGCCTAAGATGCGTGCATTCGTAGAGAACTATGTGGTAGGTTGCCGAGTTTGTCAGGTTACTAAGGCTGAACGCCTTAGGAGCGCGGGCTTATTACAGCCATTACAGATTCCAGGTAATAAGTGGGAAAGTATTTCCATGGATTTTATTACTGGTTTGCCTCGAACGCGCAAGGGTCATGACTCTATTTGGGTCATAGTCGACCGTTTGACAAAAATGGCTAGATTCTTACCTACAAGAACAACTATTTCGGCTGTTCAGCTGGCTCACGAGTTTGTGGACCACTTGTTCAAGCTGTATGGTTTGCCATCTGACATAGTCAGTGACAGGGACTCAAAGTTTACAAGTAACTTTTGGACACTTGTATTTGAGAAGTTGGAAACTACTCTAAGTATGAGTTCCTCGGATCATGCACAATCCGATGGCAGTACAGAGAAGGTCAACCAGCTGGTTGAAGACATGCTTCGGGCATATGTATCTAAGAGACAGTCTTCGTGGGAAGATTATCTACCCATGATTGAATTTGCTTACAACAGTGCCAAGCATTCTAGTACAGGTTATAGTCCTTTTATGCTTATGTACGGGTTTCAACCTAAGTCACCAGTTATGGTTGGATTAAAAGGGATTCAAAATGATGCTGCTAAGAACTTCTTGCAAGACATGCAGGAAATGTTGCAGTTTGCCAAGGAGTCTATTAGAAGTGCCCAAGATCGGGACAGATTTTATGCTAATAGACATCGTTCACCTAGAGAGTTCTCTGAAGGAACGATGGTATATTTGAGAATTCCTAAGGAATCCAAGAGCCTAAGTACTGGTTTGGTTCCGAAATTATCCCCCAGATATTGTGGCCCATTCGAGGTCATTAAAAGAATTGGACCAGTTGCATATCGACTAGAATTGCCTCCTGATGTTAAAGTACATCCAGTCTTTCATGTCAGTAGACTGAAAGAAGTATTGGGTGCAGATGATCAAATTGTTTCTCCTCATGAGGTTATAGAAGTTACAGATTTAACTTTTATTCCTCACGAACCTGAATCTATTCTTGAATTCCGTGAAAGACAGATTCGAAATCGTACTATCACGGAATACAAGATTAAGTGGAAAGATCGTGTTGAGGAGGATGCAACATGGGAGACATTACAAAACCTCCAAAGAACATTTCCCGATTTCTTAGCGAACTCAGGAGTGAGTTCTTAGAGGAGGGGGAGTATGTCATGTGCACGGATCGGTATCTGACGTGTACTAGGTACACAGAACTAGCTCAGGTTAGCCTGGGGAGGCTTAGAGCTAGGCAGGCTTGATTCTCGGGTTGAGTGGCAAGGGTACGAACTATTTATAGGTCTTCGCTATTTTTGGCGCCGGGGCCCGAGTCTATAAAAGAGGCCCAGGGGGTTCAGTTCTCAGTGTGCGTTCTCAGTGTGCAGTTGGGAGCAAGTCTCGTTCCCAGGTGCTAGGTCTGATCCTGGATTGTGTCGCGGACGCGCGCCTGCATCTTAGCGTAGCCCAAGGCCCAGTGGCAGATCCAGGGCTTCACAGCGCCACCTGGTGGTATGGGACACCAGGCTGGTTGGGATCTGATTGGGAGTTCGTGCCAGTAGCTCAGCTCGTGGCTCGGGGGGACATCTTCTGATTCGGGATCACATCCCGTAGATGTCACGGTTGGGTGGTGAGCAGCCTGCTCAGTTCTGATGTTGTGTGTGGTTATTTTGCAGATCAGGGGTTTCAGGAGTGCTGGGATGTGTCACTGCCTGTGCTGCAAGCAATTGATCATCCGGGCTTGGTGCTTCTCTGGCAATGCTCTTACCTTTATAGTCCACTGCTCGGCTTCTACAACAATTCGCTTGATTTCATGTCAGGAGAAGAGTTTGGCTCGTGTGTGGAAGGGGGAGACTGAGGGGATTTGGGAATGGCAGGAAGAGATTTTCTGTAGAGATGGAGGGTGGTAGATTGAGTTCGTTGGAAAATTTTCCTTGGCAAAGGATGAAGCGAGGGAGGTTTAGACTAGGACTCCATATTTCTTACCTCCTCCCAGGGTTTGACTCTTCAGTAGCTGAACTTGAGCCTTTAGCCGCTCCTGATCCACTTGCTCCCTCAAATCTACTTGGTGCATTAGTGAGCAGGATTTGTAGAGTTGGCACTTTTAGTCGAGGTGTCTTCGGCCATCTCATAGCTCTCAATCCCAACCTATGCCGGATCATGCAAAGGTGTGGTCTGAGCTTGCAGTGGGCTTTGACTCCTTAGACAGACACCCTAGAGTTGAGAATCGAAGTTATTGGTGAAGACCTCGAGCCAATCGATTTGTACCTTGTCTTCATACGCCGAGTGGTATATCGATCTAGGTCCATGCACAACAAAGGAGGAGGCTTGGAGGTTTTGAGTATGGGGGAGGAAACCCTTGCAAAGGCTTCAATGGGACCCAAGAGAGTGGTTTTGGAGAGACCCTTTCATTCAGGCCCTATATTCCTTTTTTTGCCTATTCAGCGAGATTGGGTAGGAGGATCCAGATGGGGAGGATCTATGGCATGTCGGCCGTAGTGCATTGGCATGGATAGAGAGTCTTTCAGAGGTTTCATAGCCAAATGAATTGAGAGATCTTCCTAGTCCTACACATGGAATACATAATGGATCCTGGTGGAGGGAGGTGGTAGGCTAAGTCACCGACTCCCTTAAGAATTTTGAAAGGACTGTAAAATTTGTGAGCTAGCTTGGTGTTGGCATACCCTTCAATGAGGCATACCTATGCTTGTGCAACCTGAGATACACCCAATCTCCTTCCTGAAAACACCCACTCTCCTTCTTGAAAGTCCACATCCCTCCTCTTCAGATCTACATACTCTTTCATCCTATACTGTGCCCTATGTGCCCTATGTAAATTATCCTTGGCCAACTATAGGATTGCTTGCATTCTTTCCAACTCCTCCTAAGCATGTTGATTAATAAGAATCTGATCTTTGAGTGTAGAAGGTAGCTTGACCTGGCATCCATATAAATCTTCAAATGGGGACATCCCAATAGAAGTGTGTTATGTAGAATTGTGACAAAATCCTGCCAGATATAACCACTTGTCCCATGAATTTTGTGTAGTGATCTATGGTGTATCCTTACCTTGAAGTGACTACATGCAAGTAATGATGCCATTTCTTGATAGCATGTATGATAGCAAACATCTCCTTGTCATGGGTTGGAAAGATATATTCCTTATCACCCAATTTCCTGCTCTCATAAGCGATTACTCCATGACCCTGTTTGAGAACAGCTCCTATACCTTTACCACTTGCATCTGCCTCTATTAGAAATGGCCTGGAGAAATTGGGACAGACTAAAATTGGAGCTATTACGAGGGCTCTCTTGAGGTCATAAAAAACTGACTGAGCAGGAGGACCCCACACAAAAGACTTCTCTACATATGTCCTTGATATAGCCAGGGATCTTCTTCAGGCCAATGTATTCCATTAAGAATCAGAAGAAAGGATGGATTTCGACATTGAGGGCCTTGCTGATTAAGTACCCCTGTGATTGGTGGAAGCTCTTAACTGTAAACATGTTGTCGCAGTATGCTGCACCCGATACTGGATTACGCTTCAACGATCCGATTGGCATTGGAGTAGGAACACTTCAACATAGGAACATTTATCCACATACTTGCCTGACGTGGATGCTGATGCTATGGGTATCTCTGTCATAAGATTGGCATTAGTTCCTCAGCTATCTCTGCACTCCACACGTCATGCCATGATAAATTTGCCATATCATGCAGGGTGTTCCTTTTCAGCATCTTCACTACGGTGGTGGCTTGTTTGATTAGGTGAGGACCCTGAAGCTGCAAATATAACTTCTGTTGCTTGGCTGGTCTCTCTCTGCGTCCAGAGGTAGGTGAAGCCATAGTGAGGGTAAAGGGCGGGGTGATGACAAGAAGTACGATGCAATGGCTGCTGGAAGTGCGACAACGAGCGTAAAGCAGCAGAGAGCTTAAGCAATGAGAGTTTGCTTTGTGGAACAATGAAGATTCTTACTCCTTGCTTCTGCATGTAACAACCACTCGTTGGACAAGATGCGCCTCCAAATTTAGTATGCCATGCGACACCTCGGCCACAACAAACTCATTGTTAGTCTCATTACTAGCCTTAGTTACTGTGAGTTTAAGATGCTGGCTGCCACATATCCATCTAGGCACTTGTGAGCTGCTCACTGTTACCAAGCACGCTGTGGCAATTTTGTATGGCTTAATGCGGCTTCCATTGATCAACTCGAGAATCACCTGTCCTTGCAAATCAGCCAATTGAACTGTGCCATTATCATGAACATCAATCAACTTGTATGGCCCATTCCACTATATTTTTCTGAACAATATGCCGGTTATACCGGGCTTTTCTCCTTTGAATCACCTGCTGTGTCCACACAGCTCTAATGCGCAACTTATCCAGCCGATTTAGCTGTTGCAATTGTCTCTCGGTTGCCTTCAACAGCGGCAACGTGCAGACCTGAGGCTAGAAACTCCACTGGAACAACAGCTGCTAATCCAAAAGCCATTTGAAATGGTTTTAAATTGGTTGAGACTTCGTAAACTGTCCGATAAGCCTATAACGCAGCAGGATGCTTTGCATCCCAGTGTCTTTGGTGTGTACTCACTATCTTTGTGAGGACTAACTTAAGAGTTTTATTGATTGACTCCACCTGTCCATTACTCATGGGGTAGTATGTTGTAGCAACGCAGTGTACATCCATAAACTTCTTTGTCAATAACTCAAACACTTCATTCCGCCGTATGCCCACCTTCTTCGAGACATTCCACCCCGCCGGAAATTTTTGTATATCTACATTTCGTGAGGAATCAATAAAACTATGACAAATATCATAAAAGGAGTTCTATGATGACTTGACAGACTCAATTGGACATCCATATCTGCAAATAATATTTTCAAAAAGGAACTTGGCTATAGACTGAGCTGAGTTCTCCCTTAAAGCTTTTGGCTTTGTTGGGGTAAAGGCACATTGCCTACCCTTAATTAAAGAATTAAAGATAGGACACCTATGACTGTCTTAAGACAGTCATAGGGTAAACCTAATCCTAATAAAAACTTAAGTGAGTTTGTGGTGTGACTCACTCATCACTTCACACCCGCACTAGTGTGTCTCTTGCTCCCTTTCCACTACTCTTCCCCCTCTCAACTGGTATCAGAGCCATCGAGCTCACTCTCCCTCTACCTCGACCTAATCCGTACCGTACGGACGTACGGACAGTTCCGTACTGCCGTACGTCGTCCGTACGACCATACGGATCAGTGCGCAGAGCCGTACGGCGGCGCATTTTCGTCTACAGGGCGACAGCGTGGTCGCGGGTGCTGGATCGTCAGTTTGCAGGCGGCGCGTTTTCGAGGGCTTCAGAGTGAAGGCGGCGCGTTTTCGAGGGCTGCAGGACTTCTGCGGCGGCGCATTTCACAGCTAGGGCACGGGTGGCGGCGGCACAGTTCGCAGGGCATCTTTAGGGCGGAGCTGCACCAAAGGCAGCTGCACAACAGCTGCTATAGCTGTATAGCAGCTGGCCGGTTCGGGCATCGCGCTACACCAAAGGCAGCGCTGAGCAGCGGCGCAGCTGCTTCGAGCCGTACAGACTGTCCGTACAGTCGTACGGAATTCCGTACACCTGTACGGACGCCTCACCAGCAGGTACAGAACAGTACAGCAGGATCTGTTTGTTCTTTTTTCTGCCAAAACTCGATTTTTTTTTGGGAGAAGTGTACCTGCTCCAAGGACAGAAGTACAGCAGGAGCTTCTATGCATTCACTGAGTGAAATTCTCAGTTTTGGGTGATCTTATCAAAGGGCTTTTGCCTGGATGTGTTTGCAGTCTATGCCTTGAGGCAGTGTGTAGCCAGGGAGCACACATTTGCTTTATTTCCGCAGTGCATTTGGTGACATTTGTTGCAGGTCACATTCTTTGTACACACTCTGAAAATCTCAGTTGAGCCACGCTTGGTCAGGGCGCATCGAGTTTACTCGGTCCCTAACTGCCCATCGTTGACAGTGCTCAAAAGATTTTCTTCCTGGTGTCTGTACGTTGTGAGTTGTGTTGTTACCGAGTACACAGAAGCAGTCTCTGCATTACACATTGTCAGGTATAAGTGTCAGAGAGATTTCATTTTGCATGCTACCTCAGTGTTGAGGTGTTCTCCACTTGATTCAGGTGTCAGATCAAGGGGCTTTTGCCCAGACTTTGTTTGATAGCACTTGGGTTACCGACAGAGATCTTCAGATGCATTTTCTCCCCTTGGTATAAGGGTGATTGCTTGGGATTTATCCCATTTACTGTTGCAGGTTTTTGTGACAGGCTGAAGGGTCACTTACTGTTTTTTTTTGGGGGTGTCTGTCAAGTGGTTTCTGCAATTTGAGTCAGTGACATACCTCATCTGAGGTGGGAGAAGTGATCAGTACAGTCAGTACAGCAGTGTTTACAGCAGTGTTGGTGGTTTTGTCAGATAATTATGCACTGTTAA
Organism: Dipteris shenzhenensis; assembly: GCF_047967505.1. Taxonomy (NCBI): domain Eukaryota; kingdom Viridiplantae; phylum Streptophyta; class Polypodiopsida; order Gleicheniales; family Dipteridaceae; genus Dipteris; species Dipteris shenzhenensis. The sequence continues at coordinate 17,031,715 of NC_141622.1, forward strand.
GCTCTTGTTGAGCAGCAGCAGCAGTCTGAAATTACTGTTTTTATGCCTTTTTGAGCTCAGAACAGTTTGTCAGAAGGTACAGTATTTGCAGGGACATTTACTGTTTTGCTGCAGATTTTACTGACAGTAAAAACAGCACCTTTGAGAGTGCTTCTGGCTCTTGAATAGAGCAGGCTTTTCTGAGAAATCAGAACTTTTTTATTCAGTCTTTTTACTTCCAGGGTGTCAGGTACTTTCCTCATCTGATATGGCATCAGGAGGAGGTGATTCTTCAATTCTGAACATAAAGAAACTGGAAGGAGCACATAACTATGCATTATGGGCAGAACAGTGCTTGAATGTTCTTCTGTTAAAGAAGATTGCTAAGCCCATAAGGGTAAAGGGTGTCAAGCCATCTGATATGGCAGCTGATGACTGGGAAGAGCTTGATTTGTCTGCAAGGGCAGCTATCATGCTCACTATTTCAGACACTCTTGTGTTCAATGTACAGGCTGAAAAGACCTCTTATGGTCTATGGCAAAGACTAGAGGAATTGTATGCCCAAAAGAGCTCAGCCAGTAAGGTTTATTGGCTGAAGAAGCTGGTTGATCTTCGCATGAAGGAAGGTACAGCTATGACCTCACACTTGAGTGAGTTCAATGCTATCTTTACACAGCTGATTGCACAGGGGTTGAACCTTGATGAGGAGTTCAAGGCTACTTTCTTGTTGTGTACTCTTCCTGAGAGTTGGGACACTTTCAAGACCACCCTGTCAAACTCAAATGCCACTCTTATTTATGCTGATGTAGAGAGCTCTCTCCTTATGGAGGAGATGAGCAGGAAGAATAATGCGGGCAGCAAGTCTTCAAGTGCTTTGCAGGTACAGGACAGAGGCAGGACTCAGCAGAAGGGGAGATCTGCTAGTAAGTCCAAATCCCGCAGTCAGTCCCGTGGAAAAAAGGACATTGAATGCTTTTATTGTGGCAAGAAGGGACATGTGAAGTCGAAGTGCTTCAAGTTCATACGGGATCAGAAAGCCAAGAAGGCTGAAACAAAGGATGCAGGAAATGCAAGCAAAGGCAAAGGCAAGGCCAAGGTAGATGACTTGGATGCAGTGAATGTTGCAGCAGAGGACAGTGACAGTGACATACATGATGTTTTATGCTCTTCTGCTGTAATAGCACATGCTTTGGTTATTGATGGCCATGACATGCACACCTGGCTCTTGGATTCAGGTGCTTCTTTTCATGTTACTCCTCATAGGGAGTGGTTTACTTCCTACACAGGTACTCATGGAGTTGTTCATCTTGGGAACAACTATGCATGTCAGATTGCAGGGATTGGCAGTATACAGATAGTATTTCCTGATGGACAGTCATTTATGCTTGATGGTGTTCGCCATGTGCCGCAAATCAAGAAAAATCTGATTAGCACTGGCTTATTAGATGACAGTGGTTACCACACCACATTTGGGGATTCCAAATGGGTGATTACTGATGGCCAGACTGTAGTGGCTGAGGGTTTTAAAAGTGATACCTTGTACCCTCTTTATGTTTCCAGTGTGGGTAATCATGTTGTTGCCATAACCGAGCTGCCAAAGGTTTCATTGTGGCATAGCCGGTTGGGACACATGTCTGTTAAGGGAATGCAAGAACTGTCACGTTTGGGTTATCTGCCGCCTCTCTCTTTTTCAGATTTGCCTACTTGTGATCATTGTATTTTTGGCAAGCATTCTGTGACTCCTCATAGGAGGAGAACTCCTCAGAATAGAGCACCACTTGATCTAGTGCACACTGATTTGTGTGAGATGCCACAGTTATCACTAGGGGGTGCCAAATATTTTATTACTTTCATTGATGATGCCACACGTAAGGTGTGGGTCTATTTCTTGAAGCATAAGGGAAATGCCCTAGATGCTTTCAAGAGATTTGTCGCTCAGGTGGAGAATCGGACAGGTCGTAGGCTGAAATGCCTCAGATCCGATAATGGGGGTGAGTATGTGTCACATGCTTTTGTGCAGTTTTGCCAAGCTAAGGGCATCAAACAGAGACTCACAGCCCCTCATAATGCATCTCAAAATGGTGCAAGTGAGCGGATGAATCGAACTGTTCAGGAGAAGGTTCGATGTATGTTGTCTTATGCTGCATTACCCCATGGCTTTTGGGCAGAAGCCGTGCAAACAGCAGTTCACATTATTAACAGGTCACCAAATAAGGCTTTGGAGTTGAAAGTGCCAGAGGAGGTGTGGTCTGGCAAGCCACCCTCATATAAGCACTTACGGGTATTTGGCTGCGAGTGCTTTGCTCATGTACGCAAAGATCTACGCACCAAGCTGGATCCAAAGTCTATCAGATGCATCTTTATGGGATATGGTGATGAAGGTGAAATGGGGTACAGGTTATGGGATCCCGTTAAACGGAAGATTATACGCAGCAATGATGTCATCTTTAAAGAAGATAGTGTACACAAGGAACCCGTGCAACCTGTGGAATACAGGAGGGTTATTTATGATGATGTTGGACAGCAAAGAATGCCCATTTATATGCAGCAGCAGCCTGCTGCAGATCACCCTGTTCCAGAGGGTATACAGGCTGAAAATCAGCCAGATAATTTTGCCAGTGATGCACCACTGGATGTGCCAACAGATGGGGCTGTAGTCATGAGGACATGGATTTATGTCAGATGGATGTGAAGACTGCTTTTCTTCACGGAGATCTACATGATGAGATCTATATGAGTCAGCCAGAGGGATATGCTGTTAAAGGGAAAGAACAGCTTGTGTGTAAGCTCAAGAGAAGCTTGTATGGACTCAAGCAGGCACCAAGGGAATGGTACAAAAAGTTTGATGCCTTCATGCAGTCCCAAGGGTATCATCGGTGTGAGACCGATCATTGCTTGTACACCAAACGGGCAAAGGATGGCAGTTTGATGCTACTCATTCTATATGTGGATGATATGCTTATTGCCAGTAAATCTCAGCATGAGATTAATGTTTTGAAGAAACAACTGCATAAGTCTTTTGATATGAAAGACTTGGGTGATGCCAATCATATTCTTGGCATGCGTATTACTCGTGACAGGTCCAAGGGACTTTTGTTTCTGTCACAGAAAGAGTATATTAACAAAGTACTGCAGCGGTTTAAAATGGAGGGGGGGAAGTCCATTAGTACCCCGTTGCCTCCACATTTAAAACTCAGCAGTAAGGACAGCCCCAGATCAGATGATGATAAGGCTGAAATGGCCAAGGTTCCGTATGCATCTGCAGTTGGATCTTTGATGTATGCCATGGTTGCCACTCGTCCGGATATTGCTTTTGCGGTGGGAGTCATCAGCAGGTATATGGCAAATCCAGGCAAGCGGCATTGGGAAGCAGTGAAAGGTGTCTTGAGGTATCTCAAAGGTACCAAAGACTTGTGCATATGCTATGGTAGGAAGGATGCATTGGTGCATGGTTTTACAGATTCAGACTATGCAGGGAATGCAGATAACCGGAAATCTACTACCGGTTATATTTTCACATTTGCAGGAGGTGCTATATCATGGGTGTCTCGGTTGCAGAAATGCGTTGCACTGTCAACCACAGAAGCTGAATATGTTGCAGCCACTGAGGCCTGCAAGGAAGCAATATGGCTTACTCGGCTGGTGGGAGATTTGGGCATTACAAGTGACATGCCAGTTTTGCATTGTGATAGTCAGAGTGCTATCATGTTGGCAAAGAATCCGGTCTTTCATCAGAAGACCAAGCACATAGAAGTGAAATATCATTTCATCAGGGAGGTACTGGAAGACAAGCGTCTTGAGCTTGTGAAAGTACATACTGATGATAATCCTGCAGATTTGCTCACTAAGAGCTTGCCTACAGAGCGGTTTGCACATTGCCGCCACATCATGGGATTAGGATGAGACCATTCTTACTTTATGGTCTTGTATACAGTGACTGTATATTGCTGTATTTTTATTCTTTTCTCCCCTTTAGGCACATTGGCCTTTAGGTGGGAGGTTGTTGGGGTAAAGGCACATTGCCTACCCTTAATTAAAGAATTAAAGATAGGACACCTATGACTGTCTTAAGACAGTCATAGGGTAAACCTAATCCTAATAAAAACTTAAGTGAGTTTGTGGTGTGACTCACTCATCACTTCACACCCGCACTAGTGTGTCTCTTGCTCCCTTTCCACTACTCTTCCCCCTCTCAGGCTTTTGCCCATTTTCTAGCATAATCTGTAGCTGCTAGAATATACTTATTCTGATTAGTTGTATCCTTGAATGGACCCATAAAATCAAGGCCCCACTGTTGAAAAGACTCTTATGGTTCACTTGGTTGCAAAGGTATATGATCTGGAGGAAGCATTTAGCCCACATGGTGATAGACATCACAATGAACACTTGGGCATCCTTCAAAAAGTACTCCACCAACACTTTCTGAGCATTAACCATGCCCCCAAAGTGACCTTCTGCTGCTGCTGCAGGGCTTGTATGAGCCTCATTAAGTACTGCAACTTACTCATGTGGCGATGAGTTAAAATACCATCGACACACTAAGGGCATAATTGCCCTTCAATCAAGCTGTATTTCCAAGCCTTGAAGGTCAACTACCTGCATTTGTCTTTGGCATGTACTCAGGAAAGGTTCCCGGAGATAAGTAGTGTAGCTTGCCATCATACTCAGTTTCAGTGAAATCAACCGCAAACAAATGGGCATCCTGCAATTCATTAGTAACCCCTTATTGTCAGCTGAGGCTGGTAACGTAGATAAAGAATAAGTTCCTGCATGTGATTTGCCATGCTTATGAATAATGCTAAAATTGACTTCTTGTAATACCAGCATTCATCTGACCAATTTGCCTTGGATTACTATTTATTAATAAGGTACAGTAGAGCTTGATGATCAACATAGAAGATGAGCTGATTTATGAGCAAATAGTTTCTGAACTTCTGTACACTATAAACCATACCAATAGCTTCCTGCTCAGTGGTGCTCATTTGTTTTCCGTGAAGTTCTTTTGGTTGATCCTCTGGTGTCACTGCCCTCGGTTTAATGTGATAGGTCATTTACTTCAGATGTCCTATATCTAAGACATATACACTTTGTCTGCATCTAAGCTCAGCTTAAATTTTTTGGGCAGGTAGAAAGTGATGAAGACACTTTGTGGAAACCTGATGTACGGGAGACAGATGGAGAACTTATAGCTCGTGGTAAAACCTTTCTTGAATGGTGAGTACACAAGCTGTCCTAATCAATGTATAGGTTCAAAAGGCTCTGTATATTGTAAAATGTAGAGGTATGAGGGTGAAGAGCAATAATTTTTCTGTGGTACATAGAATTCATTTGTCTGTTTGAAGGCTCAGTAGTAAAAAATAGAGATCTGAGGGTGGAGAACATTATTTTTTCTGCCATAGTTTAGATGGCATCAATTCATTCGTCCGTGTAACATCTGCAGGCTTGCAAGGCGCAAAGAGAGAGAAATTGTTGTGGTGGCACATAGTGGCTTTCTGACTCACATGCTGAGTGTTTTTGGGCTTGGCTGCTCAACCTCTATCCAGAAAGAATTGAGAAAAGGGTAAGCAGTAGCTCTCAGGAAGAACTGATGTGCGTTCATATTTCACTTGTTTTTGGTACTGCCTACCTATTCTAAAGGCTTGCATTGCATTACAGGTTCAATAATTGTGAGATGCGCTCTATTGTTCTTGTAAATCAAAGGTAATATTTCGGACATTGTCCTCAGACATCATGCTATCTATCATATCACTCTTTTTATGAGATTGCTGCTGTGTTGTTGGATGGGAGTGCTTAATGAGCCTATCTTAGTCATTTGAAAACTAACTCGTGATGTTGGGGTTCTTCCCTTGAGCCTAAGGCTACAGACAAAGAGATGTCAGCTTTGATTTGGTTTTAGTCCTATCAGCAAATATTCGTATTGTTGTGTGCTATAAGCATTTGGATGCCTGGACAGATTTGCATAATATTCTCTTCCATGAGTGTCTGTTGCATAAGAGAAATTGGACTGAAAGGGGTTCACTTGTTACCAGTGACACGCTTAAAGCCTATATATGATAATGAATTTTGAATAATTGGGAGTGCATGGAAAAGTACTGGAAAACCAGATGTGAATGTGCTAGAGTACTGTCCATCTTAAGAGTCAGGCTATTTCTGAGATAATGATTGCCATTTTGCAGAGAATTGGGAGTTTCTATTCCAGAGGATTATGCTGGAGGATCTCCCCCAGGTCCAGATCTTCCCAGTGAAGGTACAGATTTAAAAATTGTTGAAAATGGTCTGTAAACATTTTTCTGTTCCTGCAAATAAGTTAACATGGGTGGATGTACCGCGACACATTGTATGAAACCCATTCAATGAGTATTGCGCTGTTCGAAATGGGATTTTTTTGGGTTTTATGTAATAATTTGGACACAAGGGTGTGCCACCTGAGGTGGTCCTAGTGTCTTCATTTTTGCAAATTGGACAAACGGTTGGGTGCTATTCATTTTTGCAAATTGGACAAACAGTTGGGTGCTACAAGTGTCCCTTGATTTGCCATGCTATCCCAGTATATCATGCAAGTTATTTGGAAAGCAGAAATTTGATGTTTCCTTTGTTTAATTTACCTTGTCAGGAATCATCCATTTTCCATGATTTGGTCGGAATAATACAATTGATCATAAAAGATGTGCAGTTTTTTCATGTTGTTCCACAACGTGCCAACTTAGCACATATTGCCTCCAATAGTATTGTTCATAGTGCACAATCAAATGCAGATGGATTTTAGTATTGCTATTTTGCAAATTGTACATTCCATTTTGTTTAATGTCTCGAGATAGGCCTAGTTTTCTCTAGTTTAATATCTCATGGTTTTCTTTGTTTGATCTACCTTGTTAGGGTTGTCCTCCTCCAGTTTGTTTTGTCAAGTCTGAATAGTTGTAAGGCTCCTAGAAGTAAATATCTTGACAAATCTTTAATTGTTCTCCTGTTTTTACCCTTGTGAACCTCACCTTCTCTTCTTTATTCTTTTAGCAAACTTTACATTAAGCGAAAGACTTTCTTTAGGATTTTCTTTTCCTCTTTTGCTTGATTATATCATGATTAGGTTCTTACAATCCAACGGCCTAATGAAACAATCCATGTGCTTATGAATAGAAGATACCATTAAAATGCCAATATATAATTTTAATCAACTCGGGTCAAGAAATCTTTAACTATTATGCATTTTTTACCCCAGTGAACCTCACCTCAATTTTGTTATCACATCGCCACCTTTACTTTAATTTATTTTCTTCTTTTGCTTGATTATCTCATGATTAGGTTCTTATAATCCAACAACCTAATGAAGCAATCCATGTGCTTATGGATAGAAGATACCATCAAAATGCCAATGATTAATTTAATCGACTTCATGTTTGTTGTTGGAGCAAGTAGAGTGAGGGATGGCCTCCTCTAGCAATGGAGGAGATAGGGTAGCTGCCATCTCCTTCCCCAAAGGTCCTGTCATCTCTCCCACTGGTGCCAAAAATGACAAGACTGCACTCTACAGTGACAAGATTGCCATTGATGAGTTGGCAACAAAGCTTTCTAAAGCAACAGAAGTCCCACTGGTCTGTGCAAACTCATCATTGTCTGTGGAAGATGACATCGATATGGACGGAGGTAATGAGAAAATAGACATCCGGGGTCACTTTTATCATTTCTTGGATTCACTCTTCATCTCGAGGAAAATGACCTAGGTTATGGCTCAAAGGAGATAGATGCCCTCAAGCGCTTCTTGGTCAAGATCAGTGGTACGACAGGTAGCAACAAAAGACAAGCATTTCTGTCAACGAAGCTTGATGAAAGCCAAGGAATTTGTTGACGCAGAATGGACAATGAACAAAACAACCAGCTCCCACCTATATGCAATCGCATGAGAAAGACAAGCCAAGGGGCCAACCCGTGCGACAGTTGCAAAGTCAGCCCTCTTACAATGGGGCTGTCCAAGGTGGGTTCAAGAGCCTCTTCAAAGCTCCGCCACCCCCCAAGCAAAGCTCGTGGGAAGAGTTTAGTCCTCTGCTCGAAAGATCTTTCAAAAGGGCACGAGAGGCAACCAAATCGATCAAGGAATTGCTTGAATAGATGGGAAGCCTCTTTCAGGTAAGCTTTCTTGCGTTAAGATACACAATGGGATTCTTCTGAATGACATAATGAAGTGTCTCTGTTCTTGCGCTATTATCGGGTATATCCATGACGAACATTTTTCTTGGAAGGATGGGTTCAAAACACCTAGATGTGGAAAGGGTAGGTAGCTACCAATGTTTATTTCTAAGAAAGGATTCATGGTGTTTGTATTTGAGAAGCTTGAGATGGCAAGCGCTGTTGTTCAAAATGGAAGTTGGACAATTCGTAATCAACCAGCCAAAGTTGGACAATCCCACCACCCACCAACCCCCCCCCCCCCCCCCCCCCTTCTTCTTCTTCTTCTTCTTCTTCTCTCTCTCTCTCTCTCTCTCTCTCTCTCTCTCTCTCTCTCTCTCTCTCTCTCTCTCTCTCTCTCAATCAGGCACGCGCACACGCACACGTGCATGCACTTTTTTTGTAATGAGACATTCACATTCTCTCTGAGCATTCTGTATATCTTTCATTGTATTCTTCATCGCATTTACTCGCCTAAGCTAGTTGAATCAAAGGATAGCTACGACGACATCATTTCAGGTTCAATCTTGTCTTCATACCTCTTGTACAAACACTCTAGGTATGGCTTGATATGCTACTTGCTTATCGAATCACTTTGTAGTCTTATGGGCATATGTGTGATAGTTTGGTTTGCGCAGCTTCCCTCAAAAGATATTGAGGTAGATTGGGCAGCTTAAACGCCTCTTTTACTGCTCTCATGCTCCACGTGAAAGTGTTGAGATCTCTATCTAAGAAGTGGATATCTAGATACAAACAATCTCTTTTTCGTTTGGCATCGCTTTTGTCTCATGAGATACATACGTTGCATGGCCAACCTGGTGTGACCTCCTTCCTACATGGCTTCCCTACTCCCTTAGGTTTGCATCCCCCCTCGTCTTAGCGACCTCTTCACTGCCTCCCACTGTCATTCACTCTGGTGTCTTTGTATTGGTGACCTTTCTTTATAGCTTAGCTATTCGACCCATGGCCAGCACTCTCTCCTACCAATTGTCTGATATGACATCTCACTTGTTCCTTACTTTCCTTGTGCTTCACTTTCTCGTGGTCTACCCTGCAATCTCATGGCATCACCCCACTTGCTTCACTAGTATTGTTGATTGAGCTCAGCTTGTGCTTACTCTATGCTCCTTCTACCTCTTATGCGTGTTTGCAGATTTTGTAACTTCCACTCCCTCTGCTCTGGCATTCCTCTATGGCTAACCCTTCTCTTGCCACTTCTTTGGCTCCCTGATCACTGCACAACCATCGCGTTGGCCTTTCACTTCCTTCATCAGACCTATTTGGACTTTATTCCATCTTTATGTGCTTCAATCCTTGTTTATTTTGGTGATGGTAAGGCTACAAGTGTCTCTGATGCCTAACCTTCATAGAAATTTTGAAAAATTTCATAAATACCTCATGATTTTTGCCAACCTTCATGCCCAGGATACTTCGATGGTGAGCACATTAAGTTCCGTAGGACTACCAAAATGTTGGTAGGCACGGACCTTGCCAAACTGGCCATCATTTGTCGAAAGATAACGGAAGCATGGATGGAATTCAAAACAAATGGAAAAAAAAGAAGACCATTTCTTCCTCAAAAAGTAGAAGCCAAGAAATGATATTAGTGCTTATCGCATGTGGTTCTTTTTGGTATACATTTAGAATCTGTCTATAGTTGAAAGTCTCCTTGGTGATAACAAGCTAGGGAACACACACATTACCTGTCTTCCCACAAGACGCCAAAGTTGTTCTAACAAATGATTTTCCTTGGATGATGGTAGGTAAGTGGATCCTGACCTTGGAGCCTGCACTACCTGATAGATTCAACACTTTTGTATCAATTTTATACATATTTCATATATATCCATATAATATATATTTTTTGATCTACCCTTATTTGAGCTTGGTGTGTTGTGTTGTTAAAAGGTTTTTTTTTCTAAACACACACCCCCCAACCTTGTTAACCCTTAGCAGGTTAACCAAGTACCGCATTGGTAACCCTCAGTTGGGTTAGGCACATACACAATGCCACGTGCCACATTGCTCCTTACAATCTTACCAGAATTCTGGAATGAGGTTCTTGTACAATTTTGACTTATCCCTCCCATTTGGAAAGACTACTAATAAAAGAAGTTTACAAACATTTTGCTTTCTCTTATTTGTTTTTGGTGTGGGACATGACACCACTTAATGGGTGTCCTACCCTCATCATGTGTCTCCCTCATGGGTGCACACACAAAATTTGGATTAGTAGATATATCTCACACACACAAACACTTATTTCTTTACACACACACATACACACACACACATAAAAAATTTGGATTAGTAGATGTATCTCACACACACAAACACTTATTTCTTTACACACACACACACACACACACACACATTTGATTAGTAGAAGTATCTCACACACAAACACTTATTTCTTTACACACACACACACACACACACACACACACACACATATACTTCCCCAAGTATGAATTATTATTTCATTCACGCCCGTGAAATCTCTCCTTTACACTCTCTTTCTAACAACCCTACATACCAGGCCTACTAATCATCCCATACCTCCTCTAATCCCATCTCAACCCATGCACTCATTCACTCCTTCTCAACTTGTGACTTAAACTTCACTTGTGGCTTAATTTTTTTTAAAATTATTTAAGAATCCATATTGTTGTCTATATTCCTAGGAAAAATGATAACAAGTCGGGGAATTTAAGGTGGAAGATGATGGAGCGAATCAGCAAAACAAATCTGAATATTGCTGTAGCAACTCCTACATGTCATGATCTTCAACCTACACATCCTTTGTGCTTCAAATTTAGAAGGGTGAAGGGCATAGACTATACACACATTTTTTAGGTCCCTCCTAAAAGAAATGACAGTTGAGTTCATGACCCTAGCATAGTTATACGAATTTCTTTTCCTTCATTCTTTTTTGATGCTTGAAGAATGTCATACACATATGTAACCTAGCCATCACATGTTTTCGTTCTATTTATGACAAGTTTCCCTTCATTCTTATGCTTCCTACAAACATTCTTTAAGTCCCACATGACAAAAGCTTTGACTGTCTACATGTTCCCCTCCCCTTGGGGCTCCTTGTTTCTAGGGGTGCCTTGACATGGCCGAGGGAAATTTAATGTGATATACTTCATTCTCTTTATTTTCCCCTATAGGGATTTATCCCATGATGGATTACTCGGAGTCATGGAGCTATACATGGATCACTAGGCTCGCTTAAATTATGGGGGATATTATGTAAAGGAGTGCATCTTAGTATTGGACCAATATGTCCACACACCATTGAGGTCCTAGCATACCCAAAGAAGCCTTGGATTTCTTAGTTCGTTGAGTTATACATTAGGGAAATGGGGTCTCAAAAGGGCCTCCAATTAGTGTTTCCTAATTTCAAGGGATTAGAGATGGATTTGAGGTGTAACAATGAGAGTGCTTCTTTGTGTGGGACACTGGCATGTTGTGTTGTACAAAAGGACATATTGAGCATTTATGGTTGGGGAGAGCTCTCACCCATGGTTTGGACCCATGGTCCTCACTCCTAGCCATTGATCTGATCTCCAATCCAAGGGTCACATTCAAATTTATGGTAGAGCACTCCCAGCCATCAGATCAATGGGTAGATCCAAGGGAGGGGATGAGGGGAAAGTGTGCTTCAATCTGGTCCATGGATCAAGGGGTGAATCCAAGGGAGGAGATGAGAGTAAAATGTGCTCCAATCTGAGCCATAGATCAAGGTGTGGATCCAAGGGAGGGGATGAGTGCAAAATGCGCTCCAATTTGGGCCATAGATCTAGGTTAGATCTAAGGGAGGAGATGAGAGCAAATGGCGCTTTAATATGGGCCATCCAAACAGGCGCTTCAATCTAGCCCCTTGATCTCAGATCTTCATCTCCACCATCCAAAATGCACCTTCATCCGAGCCCTCCAAATAGGCGCCTCAATCTTGGCCATTGATCTTGGTTCTAGATCAAGGGTGCACATGAAAAGGTGCCTTTTCCCTCTTAATGAGGCCTCCACAAAGTCAAACCTTGCCCTCCCCTTGTCAGATCTTGTTTGGAGCCCACCAAAGCCATCCTAGGCCTTTGATCTATCCACCACACATCTCCATCCAAAGGCCAAGGTTGATCAATTTCAAACCATGTCAGTTGAGTAAATGCTAAGGGGCCCTTAGCCTATGGGTTACCATAGTGGTTCAATTGTAATTAACTTAATCCATTTCTTAATCAATTCTTTATGAGGCCCTTTTGAGACCCCAATTCTCCCCTAATGGATCATTAGAGGTGGGAACCTATGGACAGTTTACTAGTGAGTTCTTTAGACTTGGTATAGATATATGTAAAGAAAAGTTTTGAGGGCCATGGTTACAGGGATACTTATTTGTATCCTGTAGTGGTATGATGGGATCCTTTGCATGTAGTCGAGATGTATAGGCAGAACACTATTGGTGGACTTGGACCATTAGGCTCATCCAAGTAATTGTGCTCAGGATTAAATGAAACATATCTAAGTACTCCATAGAGCTTGAACCTGAAGTGAAGGTTCATTAAATGCTCCACTAGGGGTGGGAACACTTGTGGAAGTACATCTTTCCCCTCTTTTCCAGCTTTGGTTTGAATGCTCACACAGCTCAAGGAGGTACACCAAACTTAGATATTCAGATATGGAAGGGGCTGGCGTGTCCCCCAACCTTCACTATTTAGTGCAATGATGGTGGCGTGGGTTGTAGCGCTTGAAGGGGACACTAACCTTGGTTCATGAGTGACCCGTATGACTTTTTGATTTCACTGTGTATGTTATTTTTAATTACAAGTAGAAAGGATGGATATAGCTCATTGCTTGAATAGAAGGGTATAAAGATGGGAAACATTTTCTATGAAGGGGTGGAATGGGCTTTATAGATAAAATATTTGACTCTAATAGGAGTTTTATTCCTATCTTGAGATAACTATGAACATGGAAAAGGCCATCATTTCTCATTTATTTGCCATGAGTTGCTAGCAGCAAGTGTGAAGTAAAGTTCCATGGGTAATATTTTATCTTTAGGATGGTCTTGGCTTATACTTTATACTTTGGTTACCAACACTACACTCTATACTTCATATTACCTGGGATCTCCCTTTGAATTTTATTATGACTTCATAAATGTATGTCTTTTCCTTGGGGACTGATCAATACTGAGACGTTTCAATGCAGGTCTCACCAACCTTTTTGGGGGGTCTCAATAAAATTTTAATAGCTTATATTCTTGGACCTGTAACAGTCAGCAAGAATTTTTGGGATCTTGGACTTACAAGGCTTATATTCAACCTTCATGGCCAATCCTTTAAAGTGGGTGTTAAGTCATGTATGGTAGATAATTCAAATCCTTTTCATGGTTCCTTTTTCATAAGAAATTTCTTTACCTTAAGCTATTTCCATTGGTATTTGATCAGGAAAAATCAAGAGTATAGCATGAATGTAGTTGCAGAATGATGAAAAGGCTATAGAGCAGGGAGTTTGTCGTTTAAGTTTTACCCTTTCAACAATCTTTTCTCAATTTGACATGTGCATGGATTTCATTGTAATACTGACAATTGGTATATACCAAGAAGAGATCAAGGGAAGATATAAATATACCGAGTTTGTATTTTGTTTTTTTGACCTTGGCAATTCCCTTGGACTTGGTTGGTACACCCAAAATTATGATTTATTTGAGATTCCTAGTTATTACTTGGATTTCTCTAACATTTTATAAGCATTTCTTCATTTATTTAATTGCCAACCTCGGATTAATGCTAAACAGTAGAATGCCAAGATTTGATAGTGCTAATCCAGATCGAGTGACATGGATTACAATTGTGTGCCGACATTAAAGCCTAGCTTCCATAGCTTAAATGAATTGTTCTTACTTTTATTTGGTTGTGATGGTGCCAGGTGAGTTGGCACACCTCCCTCGTCAGGTTTGCAAGAAGAGTCTTGGGCATGATATTGCAGAGAACTATGTTGGCAACCTTGAAGAGTACACTTGGAGGACTTGTGATGATGAAAGATATTATACTCTCGATCCTGTTATGCATACCTACATAGATGCTCCATAGATGTATCCATTTGCATTAAGCACAAGAAAGTAAAACTACCTTGGAGATTCCTTAATTAGAGTTTTTCTTATGGTTTTTACCATTAAAATGATTGAAGAAATTGCTCTCTTTGATTCTCGATTTGAAATGCAAATAGAGTAATCAATTGGATTTCTCTTTGCTTGGTGATTCTCTTTGCTACACACTGACATCTTAACTATAATGTGAACATACTCTTGAGAAAGAAATGGTTGCTAGCGGCTTTTTAAATCTTTGACGAAGGATGTGGATTAGTGGAGAGTTAGGTTCATTGAAATTTGAAATAGTAGGTAACACGCAAACTTGCAAGTTTGTTTTGGATAACAAAGATTCTAACTTAATGAGTTTTCATGGATCTCCTGTAGGACCCTTCTTGGTCTGAGGACCTCGCCAAAGTGGCTACGAGGATCCATTACGGCTCCCCTCATTGGCATATAGGCATTCAAGATTATGTTATAGTAAGCATGGACTCACGAGAATTTTGGGACCATTTTCACACACACACACACACACACACACACACACACACACACACACACACACACACACACACACACACATCCCTTTAGGGATTGTTGTGTGCTTCAGGCTTATCAACATATTGATGGCCCATGAAGATAGGAAATCATACTGAAGTCTCTCATAAAGAACATGATGTTCCACTTATGCACAGGTTCAGTCCCGGGGAGGTTATTGCATTCTCTAGAACTTGACAATGCTTGTTATTATTGTTTTCTCCGTAATGCTTTTTATTATTGAATATGGATATAGTTTTGAGCACTACTTGGAGCCTAGGAGGTCTTCTATTTACTACTTGGATTACTAAAAGAAAATAATGGGAACTATTTAGAAAGCCCTCCTATTATTTACATTGAGAATTATCTATGTTCACATGAAAGTGATGGCACATGTTAGTTACTTTACATTGGTTGGGACCCGACCCAATGTATCCCTTGGACCCAAGATATCTCTTGGACCACAACTTAGTAAGTTGACACTTATTTTACTTGGACCATTTGAAATAATGGAGAAACATGGCCTTGACCATATGAAAAATTAATCATTTTGAAGGGGACCATATGTATGCAAAGATCACGTTTTGATACTTATTGAATATTATCAAGGACATATTGTCCTCGGGACTAGTGACTAGTGTACAGATTGCATTCTCGATCGCAGGGAAGTTTAATGGTAATGTATAAGTACATAGTGCATTGCCCGTGAATGTGAAGGACTCGAGCTGAGCTTCCCCCACTTTCTTTTAGTTGAATGCCTTGAATTTTTAGAGGGACTCGTGAACTCATTGGGCACATAGATTTTGCTTGACCCGAGAGGATCCAAAGCAGCACTCCCTTCGACGATGGCATGCGAGTCTGCAGTTGGGCGCATATTGCAAGAATTGGAACAAGGCATAGCCACAATTCAAAGTGCACAGGAGTTTTATCACGAGAAACTTCATGGACTACATGACGAACTGTAACTTGAGCACTCTGAGCTCCCTCGAGATGAGCTTCAAAGACAGCGGGACACTGATTTTCGCACATGGACAGGCTAACATGATCTTCCAAAAGGTACACACTTTAGAGAGACGTTTAGTCTTGGCACCTAGAGTTTAGTTTTGGTGCCTGGAATGAAGGCATTATGCTCGAAAGTCATTCTACTTCTACTCGAAATGATGACAGACTGCGGATGCGCTGAGAGCAGTAGTCCCCTACACATGTTTCTATACTGTGGATGCTCCGTCTCATATTTGGTTTTATATACGTATATAACATTGGAAGTTTTTTTCACACTTCCGTATGACGAACAAAAGCTGTAGCCATCCTCCACGCTATGCTATACCACTTCCGTATGACGAACAAAAGCTGGCCTGACGAGAATTTGTCTACAGATTCATTTTGTAACACACGTATATGGAGTTGGAGTAACGAGTTTTTCCCTGGCTCGATCTGGCTCGATCTCGATGGAGCAGTTTTTTATGTACCACACTCTGCGACACCTCCACCAGAGTAGAAGTGGCATTGTGGGACATGATTTCCTGGCTACTTTGGCTACGCTGTTACAGGAATAACCTTTGGCAGAGCCGAGTGTATTAACCTTTCTCAATCGGTGCTCCTCCATTACTATGAATAAGCTGTATTACTATGATGTTGCCCGAATAGGATCAGAGCATCCTGCAGCTCATTATCTCCATTATCTCTGATTAGCCCGAGACTTTTTCTCCATCCACGTTTGAGGATATACCGCTTATATGCCTGAGGACTAAACGTAAGGATGTATATTCTCCACCGCTATTCCAGCTAGGATGGCTCTTGCGAGCTATTTCTACACTACAGGTGCACTCGCCTACATTATGGTGGCTGTTTGTCGTTCCTCTGGGCTCTCCTACACTAATGAAGAGGAGTTTAGATGGAGGTTATTGCAGAAGCCAGATCCCTTCATAGAAAAGCATGACCCCTTCGTAGATACACCCATCTTGCTTATGGAGTTTAGAGAGACGATTGGGTGACAAATGAAGGTGACACAATGAACTTAAGCTTTGGTTAATACGTGTGTGCTAGTTGGCTTTCCTAGCAGCTTGTTGGATATGCAGAAACATCTTTTACGGTCCTCGGTTGATCGTTATTAGCTCTCAGTTCGTATGCATATCATTGAGGAAGCTACGTAAGAAGCCCATGTACGTTAAAGAGCTACATTAAAACGCCAGTTTCCTAGCGTAAGAAAATGGAAAATGTTACTTGAAGAGACAGATTTCAACTATCAAGTCTGTCACACTCACATTCTAGGTAGCCTCTACGTAACAAGAATTTCCTGTTAGAACTGGTCGACACTACACATTTGCCTGGTGTGAGACTGGTCTTCAAACCCAATACATATGGCTGTAGACTCGATTGGAGATGATACTGGACTGCGCTCCCCTGTTCCTACTGAAATAAATCCCACACAAGAGGCTTAGCTGTCGTGAGAGATTCATCTGTAGACCATCCATGACAGATTATAGTCTGCTATAGTGTTTTTTGGTCTATTCCAGTTTGAGCGTACTTAGTTTTTTGCTGGGGCCACGTACTAGTTATTCTCTGCATTTTGATAACCTATTCTAAGGTGTTACAAGATAGCTACATACTGTACTAAGTGCGAGGATAGCAACATTAAAATTGAACCGTATACGTTCGCCACTTTTGCGAACTCATGAGCTAATGGAGGATTTACAAAGCACTTTTGCATATAGCTTTACCTTCATGAGAGGATCCCACGCTATGTATCATAATGGATGGTGAATCTTGATCGCCACTAGCTCCATCCTTTGCCAGATCATGACGATTTATGCTTTGCCTTTCTACTCGAATGTTTAACCCTTTGAAAGTTCTCTACTTTGTCCTCTGGTATTTTAGACTAAGAAACTAGATGAAGAACCTTATAAGCTCAGGGCAGAGGCAAGCTTGAGATCTTATCTATCAATTTTTTAAGTCCAGTTGAATTTTCCTAATGGTCTCGATTTAGTAAGGACATGGGAATGATAGAGCCCCTTTAGAATTCTAAAGAGTGAAGGGCTAGTTACTAAATGAGAAAAGAAATAGAGTTGAAACAAGGAAAGCTTCTTTTGTCCATATGAGATATGGAATTGATATGAAATTGATGGCTAAATATTCTGTAGACTGATTATGAATATATCTTACATGGGCATGTGAAATAGGTGGATATCTCAAAAAGAGATCTCCATATCGAGCATTGAGAAGGCTAGGGTGGAATCCATCGAAGCCGTATGCTTGCTTGAGAAGCACTTTCCCTCGAGCATTATGACAACTCAAGTGCACTTGCTTGTGCACATAGTTGATGAGGTGGCCATTGCAGGTACCGTTCATAGTCAGTGGATGTTTTTCTCGAGCGGTTTATGAAAACTTTGAAGGGATTCATAAGACAAAGAGCAAGACTAGAAGCAAGTATGGCAAAGGGATGGCTTGTGCAAGAGTCATTAGTATATATCACGAAGTTTCTTACATCCACGGATCCTGATATGCCGCAAGCTTGGCATAACAACGATGATGATTGCATCGTTGGCGAGGTTTCCCAAGGAAAAGGGATTGAAAGAAAGATGAGCGAAGTGAAAATGGAGAAATTCAATAAGTTTTGTATCCTCAATAGCAAGGAGATGCAAAAGTGGATTGAGAGATATGTAGCGGCCAAAGCAGAAAGAATAAATGCAAGGACAAGATTCAGAGTAATGTATAGGCGATCGCAACCATATCCATGGGATCTCGCCCTTCTCCCCACTCACATGTCACTTGATTGGCTACAACTGATTCTATGTAAAGCCGAATGCGATGGAGAGACAATAAATGAGCGCGAGTGAGAGTTATCATCTGGATGTATGATGCATGTAAGTTTCTTACCTCTTGATATAATTAAGTAATTATTTGTGGCAATATACACAATAAAATAGTTGCATCTTCATATTGTTTTAATGATGCTCTTTTATAGTATAAAAAGTAAAGAGCATTATGGTCATATGGGCGACATTTTTGCGTGGAACGCATCGATTCAAAGAGTGTCACGTATGATTGTGGAATCATGGCTAACTTCACACAAGATAGCCGAGCAAGTGCTTCGGATACCAATCTTCTCTCCTCATAGTTGGATTATTGTGGAACCATACGCGAAATATATGAAGTTGATTTCAGATGATTTAGTATTTTCATTCTTGATGTAAAATGGTTTAGAACTATTTACAACGGTCCCCATGCGATAATGAGAAAAGACAGTAGCAGTTTCTTTGCAATAAACTCCACCAAACTTTGGACCGATGAAAGTGATACTTTTGTTCTTCCTGAGCACTGTGAGTAGGTACATACTAATGATCTAATTAATTGAAGCTTTTGTTTTTAAAGATCCATTGATACATGTACTTAAGCATAATTTCATATATATAATTGATGGCATTTGGCACGAGTTTGGCACCCATCTTCAATATAGGTGGTTTTTCATCCGGATCGTTCTGATCCAAGATGGTGGTATGTGATCCAAATTGCACCACGAACTAAGCAAAATTTTGAAGATAGAGATGTGGATATGGAGATGCCACTACCAATGCCAAATCCAATTTTGAGGGATCTAGCAAAGAAGATGAAGATCACAATATGAGCCAAGAGGAAGATGCGCATAATGACATTGGAGTGACATTGTACGGGAGGAAGATAGAGATCACAATATTGAGGAAGAAGATGACGATCATCAATAATCACCAAGACTTGTATGGCACGTTAGACTTGGCTCAGAGGATGAAGCCGTTGATGGAGCGTTGATGTAAATGCTCTTCATTGATTTTTTTTCATCTCAAACTTAGACATGAATATATGAGCTTCAAAGGCTTGATGTACATGCTCTTGTACTTTTATTCTCTCAAAGGATCAAACATGTATGAAAATTTAAAAAAATTTGTCATTGGAAAAAACTATCTTTTAAGGTTGGTATGGGAAAAAACTCTCTGTAAAACATCACTATAGAAAACTGTCTCAGTGTCACTATATAATGACCATTACCAATCTGATAAAAGTCACTATATAGTGACTTTAGGCAAGTGTCACTATATAGCGACGTTTGCCTAAAGTCGCTATATAGTGATCTTTAACGAAGCCCGCTTCCAATACCAACGATTAGCACTGTGCACACGCTACATGTCGGTACTTAAACATCACAATAGGGTTTGTGTGTAGTAGTGACATTGATAGTTGTTGGTATTGGTATCTAGATTCACCCTAAAATGGAAGGAGTTCAAAAAGTGCATGTGAAATGATATTTTAATAAATCCAACACTATTTACAATTTTGAATTGTTTCTTTTTCCAGCTTTTTCCATGCACTTTCTTTATATATGGCTCATAAGCATGCCAAAGGTCATTGCATTTAATAATGGAACATCATGCAATCGTGGTTAGGTTAGCTCGAATACCAGTTATGTGATTGTCCTAAACTAGCCCGGTGGTTAGAATATCATGCAACCGTGTGGCTGGTTCAGCTCAAACACTAGAACCGGACTTAATGTGATTGTCCTAAACCAGCTTGGTGGTTGGAACATCATGCAATTGTGGTTGGGTCAACTCAAATAGGTGCTAGTTATGTGATTGTCCTAAACCAACCCGTGGAATATCATGCAACCATGCGGGTGGTTTAGCTCAAACACCAGAGCCAGGCTAGCTTGGACTTAATGTGATTGTCCTAAACTAGCTCGGTGGTTGGAACATCATGCAATCGTGATTGGGTTAGCTCAAACACTAGTTAAGGCTAGAGGAGGTAGGCACTAGCTAGAGGGGGTAGGCACTATCAATGAAATGCATTTTTGTTGGTTTAGGATTACCTACAACCCCCACAAAATATAACCTTTAGTAAATCCCAAACAACCACGGTGCTTGTTTCACTAAATCCCAATTAATAAATACCAAACAAGGGAAAATGTAAATCCCAAACAGTATACTAATCCCAAACAACCACTGAGCTTTTTTTAGTGACAATGACTGTGCATGAGGGACCATCTAATTCATAGGTTTAGATTAGCATTCAGTCATGGAATCAGACTGTAATAACAATGACTATGCATGAGGGACCATCTAATTCACAGGCTCAGATTAGCATTGAGTCAGAATTAGACTGTAATAATAATGACTTCGCATCTAGTTCACAAGCTTAGATTAGCATTCAGTTGGTTTATCAGGCTATAATAACAATAGTTTAGAATGACAACTAGCATTAAGCTGAGATAGACTGTAAGAACACATCACATGGTTAGAATTACCATCTAATTGCATGTCATGAGTGAAGAAATCATAAGAAAATAGAACCTTTGAATCCAACTAAATGCAACATTTTCAAATTATAAGGTCCAATTGAGTGAAGCAATCGTATCCAAGGACGTATAAATGGTGAGTTATTGCTTTAAAACTCAAGTTATATAGAAAAGCCAAATGTATAGTCAACCCCTAAAGTTATATACCCAGGTAGTATACAACCTACATTTTGAAAGAGACCACCATCGTATCTAAGTATGGATAAATACAAAGACAATTTACTATTTATTTTTTTCAAAGAAGACAATTTACTACTTAACTCAAGTTCTATTGAAAAGCCGACTGTAGTAGAGGGGTGGTTAGCCCCTAAAAAAGTCCCGGGTAATATATATCCAAGATTACAAGAGATAAAGTTTGAGATCTTTGAAGGAATTTATATTTACGCAAGGATTCTAGGATGCACGCTCAACACTTCACATAGTGGGAGCCTTTAGCAACATACTTCGCAAACTGTGGGTTCATATAGTATTGAAGGCCTTCCCACAGTTCCTCATGCAATATGACCATCTTGTGAATGACACTCTTGGGAAATCTATGTTCCTCCTCCAAGCGATCAATCTCATCTATGACAATCTTGGGTTGTCGAGGGACCCCTTGTGAAATGGCTTCATCAAGCTCCGGACAACAAGCAGCAGGATAAATGTCATTGACTCTGTGGCTTTCCATCTCTATTCCTTCACTCGAGACCTGTCGGGTTTTAAAACTAGTTTTCTCTCCTTCTATCCAAGATGTAATTGTTCACATATCCTAATCTGTCAAATCAAGCCGTCTTGACATGCTCAACGATGTAATCCAGTGAGATCTTTGCCATCTTTGAAGACCCATGTACCGATAGAATCCCCACACATTACATTGATGAATATGACAAGTTAGTTGTATGATAGTTAAGGCTAGAGGAGGTAGGCACTAGCAACAAAATGCATTTTTGTTGGTTTAGGATTAGAATTTTTCGATGATCGAGAAATTCTCCCATGGCAACCATCTAATCACACACCATGGCTAGACAATGATGTATATGACCTCCTACGCTAGGATGGGCTACCAACAACAAAGCTGGGTGTATGTGCCACCACTCATCTCCCATTGAATTATTATGATCTTGGCTCCGATGACCGAGAAATTCTCCCACGCCAACCATCTAATCGCATGTCATGGCTAGACGATGATGTATATGACTACTTATGCTAGGCTAGGCTACTGGCAAAGCTGGGTGTATGTGCCACCGCTCCTCCCCCCTCATCCCATTGAATTATTATGATCTTGCTCCGGGATGACCGAGAAATTCTCCCATGGCAACCATCTAACCGCACGTCATGGCTAGTCAATGATGTATATGATCGTCTATGCTAGGTTGGGCTACCAGGCAAAGCTGGGTGTATGTGCCACTACTCCTCCCTCCTCATCGTATTGAATTATCATGATCTTGGCTCCGATGACCAAGAAATTATAGCATGGCAACCATCTAATCACATGTCATGGCTAGACGATGATGTAGATGACTGCCTATGCTAGGCTAGGCTACCAACAAAATCTAGCTGGTGGATTGTGTGCTCTTAGCAGTGATAGGCACCGAGAGTCGCACAACTGACACAAGATCTTGGCTTTGATGACCAAGAAATTCTAGCATGGCAACCATATAATTGCATGTCATGGCTAGACGATGATGTAGATGACTACCTATGTTAGGCTAGCTACCACCAAAATCCAACTGGTGGATTGTGTGCTCTTAGTAGCAGCGATAGGCACCCAAAGTCACACAACTGACACAAGAAACAAAGGGGGAAAGAGTGGGAGGGTGGCAAGTCTAGCTATATAAAGGCCTTAAGGGCAGAGAAACAATCCACGCTCTCTCCAAGCCCCCTTCTACCCCTATGATGAATCTTTTGCTGCAACCTTGATGCCCCTTCATAATGTTGCCCAGGTCATGGGATCCATTGTTTGCCTTGGCTCTCCATCCTACAACACTCCACCAGCCATAGCCATGACCAAGGGAGTTGCAAGATGGGGAGCCAAGGGAAACGGGTCATTGTTGAGTTCTCTCTACTAGTGGTGCCTTGAAAGAAGCAATTCTTTAAATATAATCCCACCAGTGCCTCAAGAAAGAAGTTGCTATGAAGAAGGAAATTCTTTGAAAGACTTGAAAGAAAAGCCTCATAACCAACCATGTTGCAGGATGAGGAGCCAAGGGAAACGGGTCGTCGTTGTTCCGTGATGCACTAGGAGAGAACTCAACTTGGTGTTGAGCCTCTCGTAATTGCCTCGTAATTGCGCACAACCTTCCACACCGGGGAAGGAACTCAACTTGGTCATCAGCTCTAATGCACTGAGAGCATGTGTCAGTGTGCTGGAGCTTAGCACCAAAAAGAGTTCCTTGTCCACTGCCAAATGTTGTACTCGATTGAGCTCACCTCCAAGTTGAGTTCCCTTTTCTAGTGCCTTGACTTCTGAAGTTGCTATGAAAAAGGTTATTTCAATTACGAGGAGCTCGTATTGTCCCTTGCATATGAGGAGTTCCAGGTCAAAATTGTAAGAAATTCTTACCTACGATAGCAGTACAAAGTGCTCGTATTGTCCCCTGCATACAAGGCACCAGGTCAAAAGTGTAAGAAAGTGATAACAGGGGCAAAAAGTGACACCTAGTCCATCTACAGTGGTGGTGTTGACAAGTGCTTAAAGAAGTGTCACAAAAACAAAGTGCTAGCATCCTTGTATGTAATCTATTTTGTTAAATGTTTGCTTTGGATGTAATTTATTTTGTTTCAATTTTGATGTAATACTATTATCGTAAAAACTCTCAGATATTATTTCTTAATTTAATTTCTTCTGTTTCAATTTCAATGTAGTACCATTATCCCCAAAACTATTGTTGTTTGTTACTTTGGTAGTGAAAGTGGCTCTAATGAAGATCAAATGGCATATTTCTGCCCTCATTTACATTTTACTACAACCATAGGGATCGTTGCACAAGAAATTTTTGAAAAAATTGTTCTTACTGTAGTGAAAATGGTTCCAATAACCAGCGCGGTGCTTTAAAACTATGATAACTCCAATAACTAGTGCGGTGCATGCGAGGAAAATATACTAAATTGTAAATGCTACATTTTCCTTAGCTTGGAACTAAAATAGCTCCATGAACATGTGCAGTGGTTGAGAAATTGTTGCACACATTAGGGGAGAATCGGGGTCTCAAAAGGGCCTCCAATTAGTGTTTCGTAATTTCAAGGGATTAGAGAGTGACTTGAGGTGTACCAATGAGAGTGCTAGAAGGTGTGGGGCAATGGTATGTTGAGGTGGAGGGTGGGCAGGCTTGTAGAGAGCCCCTATTGGTTGCTCCCCTTACACTAGGGACCACCCAAACCATCCCCCCTCCTCTTAACCCATGTTTGACCCTCCTACAAAGTGCACCTCCCCCACATGACCCCAAAACTCCATTCAATGGGATGGTAGGGCCCAAATGGCCAATTTTTCTTCTCCCCTCTTTCCCCCACTGTTCTGGTCCATCCTTCCAAATCACTCAGATTTGAACCAAATCCCATGCATTTTCCCTCTTCCCCCTCTTTCTCTGCTCCCTCCTGCTCTAGCCTGCTTGCTGCAGGTCCCCCCCCCCCTCTCTCTCTCTCTCTCTCTCTCTCTCTCTCTCTCTCCCCTCTCCCTCTCCTGTGCCTCTATTGGAGCTAGTCTGTCCCTCTCCTTCTCCCTCTCCCTCTCTTGTGCCTCTATTGTTGTTGCTCTGTCCCTCTCCTTCTCCCTCTCTTGTGCCTCTGTTGCTGCTACTCTGTCCCTCTCCTTCTGCCTCTTTTATGCCTCTATTGGAGATGCTCTGTCCCTCTCCTTCTCCCTCTCTTATGCCTCTATTGCTACTGCTCTGTCCCTCTCCTTCTCCCTCTTTTGTGCCTCTATTGGAGCTGCATTGCCTTGTGTAGGAGTCCCATTCTTACTGTTGCAACCTCTACAAGCATGGTGAGGAGAAAGGCTACAAGACCATGCAATGCTGTGACCTCTTGTGTCTTCCACAACACTAGAAATGCATTGGATGAGTGGATCCCTTGCACCTACAGCTTAAATAACTGGATAGTGAGATGAAAGGATCAGCCAAAGGTCCACATAAGCTTCCCAAGAGCAAGAGAGGTGACATGCTACTGCTAACAAGCCAGCCTAGGATTTGTGGAACTCTAAGACCCTAGCCAAACAGTGAAGCATACGACCAACCAACAGTGACTTGTATGGGCAATCAATTGTGACTTGTACGGCCAGCAAGCAGCAACGAAGTGTAGAAAATATGGCGAAGTGGTGCGATGGGATGGCAAGAGGTAGGGAGCTACTATGCAAGCAAAAATTCCAGGCTGGATTAGGCTATAGTGCAGATAAACGAAGAGCTAGTTGCCAACAAAATAAGGGTGCCCCATTTGAATGCAAAAGTCATAGGCCTTTATTCCAATTGGTGCCCTAGCTTTTGGAAAGCATGGCCAACCAAATCTAGTGGCTCGCTTTTAGGGTTTGCTTGGCAGGAAAGCAAAGTAGCTTTTTTTTTTCTTCTCTATCAACTGATGGAGATTTCCCCCATCTATCAAGGTACGTGCAAGCATGCCCATGCACCTCTGAGACCTTTGAGATTTCCTAAAAGAAATCCTCACCTTGGTGCTCTTCTCCTTGTCAATGTGTCTCCTACCAGTAGGAATAAGCTTCCAAACGCCCCCATGAGTGGAAGGGGTGCATCTTGAAGTTCAAGTTTGGGAAGAAAGGATGGCTTGCAAAAGTGCAACATGTTTACATGGGAAAATATATGTGGCTTCCTCCATCATTCAATCAATCTAGGATACCATCACACTGTGAGCCTTTCTATCTATGTACCTTTTCCACTTGTAAGTGTAATGAGTCCATTTGGAAATTTTGTGTTTGGTTTCTAAGAGCTCTTATTCATGGTGGCAGATGTTTTCCCTTCAGACCTCGCAGAGTGGGAACCAGTTCAATCATTCATAGGCAAGTTCATTGCGATTCATGAGGATTTAGGTAAGCAAATGCATGCCGGGGAGATGTTGGCCTCCTTGCGAATGAAGAATGTGTATTGGTATAATGCAACATACATCACTTCAGTGACATTATCAAGCTATGGCCGTCTACAAACCATTACACCACCACAACTTCAAGACATGGATTGTAGCAATGTGGACTTGAGGACATTGCAATCATACAAGGACAAGATTGCAAAGGATGTGGGCATGGCCATGAAGTTTACATTTGGATCCAAATGGGAAAGGTTATCTTGGTTTATGCCTCTACACATTTTTGCTTCTTTATGTCAGAATATACATATGCATAAAACAAAAACTATGTGGTCATGCAAGAGTGTAGATGAAAATGGTCTTGAAGATTTACTTAGGATAAATTGGGGAACCAAGTCAGGCGACCAAAAGGGTGATGTGTTTCAATGCCATGCATGTAAAGACAATGTGGTTATTAGATACCATTTGCCATGCCAAATGTTGTATTTAGCTTCTCAGTATAGGAACTGGAAGAAAACAAATGGCTGGTGGCTTCCCCTAGACTCTAATGATGAAGACAATATGAATATTTTGTCAACACACACACACACACACACACACACACACACACACACACACACATGTGTGTGTGTGTGTGTGTGTATAATATGAAACAAAGTTGGTCTTTACGTCTCACTTAAGAGTCTCCTTGGAATTGTTTTACTCAAGAGCCTGGATTATCCCTTGGTATGCTATCATTTGTTTACGTTTTCATAAATGGGTTTGCTTGTATAACACATTTTAGTTGTGCACTAGCCCTCTTTATGCTAGTTCCATAACACAAAGGCATTTTATGTTTTGTACATGGAAACAATGCTTAACCATATGCTTTTTACATTAGAATCTAGTTGGATGTTTAAGTTCTTAGGTAAGGCCCAATTTTTTTTAATAATACAATGTTGGAAATCTTGCAAGATGAAAGTATAAATTAGAAATTCCTCATTTCAACTACTGTGCAATTTGAAATTAGTATTTGCAAACATTATCTCATATTGGCAGTGTTAGATGGTCAATTGTGAAGCAAACTAGGCTCCATATTTTTCTCATTTTATTGAGACGAGAGAAGTGAGATGTCTCATACTTTGGCTAAAACTGGCACTGTTAGGTATCTTATACAGCTGCCCTTGATAGCTTAAAATGCTCTAAATATCAAAGTTCAAAACTAGAGTAAGCACCAAACAAAGAACTTAATCCCTCTATTAGGCTCTTGCAACTCTCCCATTCATGCTCATGGACTCTTTGGTTGAGACCTAGGCTTAGGCTTCTTGCCCCACATTACTATTATAACTAAGTTTTCCATGAGCGAGGTTGAGCTAAGGATAGACAACGTCCAATCATCTCAAAAAAAATCATCACACGAAGGGGTCTGTGAGTGCATCATTTGAAGGCAAGCTCAAAACTACCATCTTGAGTACTACCATTGAATTCAAGACTACTATAGTGTTTACAGAAAACTACAATGGTGTTTAAAAGCAGACAAACAAAATCTGCACTTTCCAAGATAATATGTCAAGATGGAATCAAGGCAAAGTGAGACAGAGTTGAAGCATTTCCATGTCAATGGATTCATGGCTCTAGCAAAAATAATGAGACTAACCTTGAGTAATCTCCTACCTTGTAGTTTTGGCCTTGTGATCCTCTCCCTAGTGGCAAAGTACACCCATCGAACAATAGAGTATACCATGGCGGTCTATGACCCTTGACATTACTGGATGACAAAATATGAAGAGGGGAGAGGGGAAGAGTGGAGATGAGGAGAGAGGGCACAGATAGAGAGCACACCACAAATGACTAACTGTACACTAGATTTAGTTGAAAAAATAGAATATATACAAACCCTTTTAGGGTTAGGGTTAGGGGATCTAACCCTTTCCTTTATAGCACTTTATAAGGTTAGTGCTATGCACATATGATCACGTGATGGTGCTATGCACACATGATCGCATGATGTTGAGCGTGAACTCTCAACACCTTCCCTCAAGATCAACATCATGAAGTAGGCCTTCCCTCAAGATGATGATTCTGGGGAATCAAAGAAGGACTGAGCATTACATTCCATCACACCCCTTTAATGGGAATGTCCTTCCTCTGCATCAAACCAAGAGCTAGTCGGTGTTTCTCGAATAGCTCTTTACCGAGTGGTTTGGTAAAGATGTCTGCAACATTTTCTTTGCTATCACAATGCTGCAGTGTGATGTCACCAAGTAACACTCTTTCTCTGATGAAGTGCTCTCTGACATCAATGTGCTTTGTCCTGGAGTGATATACTGGATTTTTGGCCAATGCTTGAGCCGATTGATTATCACAGTATATTGTTGTTGGCTTTGACTCATCAAAGTAATCTGTTTCTGACAATAGTCTTCTGAGCCATATAGCCTCACATGCACCTGTAGTGAGTGCCCTATATTCTGCTTCAGTCGAAGACAAAGAAACAGTTGGCTGTTTGTTTGACAACCATGATATAGCACCTTGACCAAGGAAAAATGCATATCCCTGTGTCGATCTCCTGGTCTCATGATCTCCAGCATAGTCACTGTCACAGTATCCATGCAACCGTGGATGACTTCCTCTGTATTCTATCCCAAATTGTCTTGTACCTC
Source organism: Dipteris shenzhenensis (assembly GCF_047967505.1). Lineage (NCBI taxonomy): Eukaryota > Viridiplantae > Streptophyta > Polypodiopsida > Gleicheniales > Dipteridaceae > Dipteris > Dipteris shenzhenensis. The sequence continues at coordinate 17,060,444 of NC_141622.1, forward strand.
TGATGTATCTCAAGACTCTTTTGGCTGCATTCCAGTGAGACTGTTTTGGATTTGCCATAAACTGTGCTAGTGAGCTTACTGCATAACAAATATCTAGCCGTGTGATTGTCAGATATATAAGAGATCCAATGAGTTGCCTGTAGTATCTGTCATTGACTGTAGGCTTTTCTGAATCTTTAGTAAGTTTCAAACTCTGTTCCATGGGAGTGGCTGCAATCTTGCAATTTGCCATATGAAACTTCTTCAGGAGACTGTCAACATATTTGAGCTGACTCATGAATGTGCTATCTGAATCTCTCCAGAACTCAATTCCAAGACAATAGTGCATAAGTCCAAGATCTTTCATGTCGAACTCTGCAGATAAGTCTTGTTTTAGTTTTTTGATGAAGCTATCCTTGCTTCCTGTCACAATCAGATCATCTACGTACAAAAGTGCAATAGTAATATCTTCCCCTTGAACTTTGTAGTAGAGAGTATGATCTGCATTGGACTTCATGTATCCCAGATTAGCAAAATACTTGTCAATTCTGCTGTACCAACTTCTGGGTGCTTGCTTTAAGCCATAGAGACTTTTCTTGAGATGGCAAACCTTGTTCTCCTGTCCTGGTTCAACATAACCGGCTGGTTGTTGCATGTAGACTTCCTCGTCTAGATAACCATTGAGAAATGCATTCTTGACATCGAGTTGATACACATTCCATTTACTGAGTGTCGCTAGTGATATCAAGAACCGTATGGAATCCATCTTTGCTACTGGAGCATAAGTCTCATCATAATCTTGGCCATATTGTTGTGCAAATCCTTTTGCAACTAATCTAGCTTTGTATCTCTGAATACTGCCATCTGGATTGTACTTCACTTTGTATACCCATTTGTTGGCTATGGCCTCCTTTCCTAGTGGAAGGTCACATAATTCCCAAGTGTTATTTTTATACAAAGCATCCATTTCTTCATTCATAGCAGTTTGCCATTCTGGCTTATCTACTGCTTCTTCGAAGCCTGGATCGGCCAATGGTCTAGGTATAGATCCATCAATATACTCCCATTTGTCCTGAAGCACAAGAATGGTCTCCATTCGGTATTTCCATGTACCGTAATTGGAGTTTTCTAACTTAGCAGATGCCTCCAGATTGAGGTTGCTAGTCGACATGGTGCAAACAATGTACTCAAAAAGTGTCCTGGAAAACTCTATATGAATCAACTGCAAATACACTGAAGATGCCAAGTGAAATCTCTGTACCGTCGGTGAAGATAGAACTGCAGTATATAAGATTTGGTCTGTGTTACAAGGCTTGTGGCAATGATGCCGGGAATAGCCAAGAGGCTTTACAAGGCTAAAAAAAATGATGTGCACGATGCCGTGAGATAGCCAAATAGGCTTTACAATGGTGGCATGTGTGTGTGAAATCAAGTGCTGTCTGCCCATTGAATCAAGCTGCAATGCCTCTGAACTCTGAAGTCTGCTCACTGAACTGATGAACGTAAGGTTTGAGGTAATGTAATGATGTGAAATCGGATGTGAGCGTATGGACTGACTCCGAGTAGGTACTAGTCGGGAATTTTGGGCATGGCTTAGATTGGCAACTTGGGGAATTCAAAGCGTCCCCTCTATGGTGATCTAGTCTACTCTGATCTAGATCTAAACCAACCGTCGATCGATGAAAGAGTAGCAAATAATTCCTTTTCTTTTATTCTTTTTAAGTGCTGGGTCAGATGCGTTGATGTAGAGGCAAATGTGCGTGAAGGAAGTGGTTCTGTCGGCGAGGCTCAAATGTGAGTGTAACTTGCACCGAAATGTGCAAGTGATGTAACGAGTGCGTAGAGCACGAAAAACCGGGCGACTTTCCTTTTTGGAGCACCCTCAAATTCTTCCCGGATCAAGAGATATGACTTGATCTAGGTGGAGGGGCAAAAGGAGTGCAAATGGTGCTCAATGATGATGTGTCACTGTGAGTCACATGCAGTGATGATGTGGCACTGTGCTTAGCAAGAGGTGTGCCAGTGAAGCTCTGTGCTGAGGTGGCAGGAGTGTGCACATGCAGTGTGTGCACAGTGTGCCTGGCAAGGGACTGTGCCTGTAGAGGGTCAGTGCTGACTGGACTGCTGAGGTGGCAGTGTTGAGGTGGCACAGATGATGTCAGTAGGGTGATGTGGCAATGCTGACGTGGCACAAGTGACGTGGCACTGATGATGTGGCACAGGTGATGTGGCTGATGACATGGCACAGATGATGTGTCAGGTGACGTGGCTTGATGATGTGGCCTGATGACATGGCTCAGTGACGTGTCTGCTGACGTGGCACATGTGACGTGTCTGCCTACGTGGCAATGCTAACATGGGCTGCTAACATGGCAGTCGACTGCCACGTGTCAATTGGATGACATGGCAGATAGGATAAGATGATGATGTGGCAGATGGGCGATGACGTGGCAAGTTGAGCGAGATGGTGACATGGCAGATAAGCACACGTGGCGGACTGATGACATGGCAGTTGTGGCTAAGGCTATCTGCCACATGTCGCCATGTCCCTTCACGGAATCTTTTGAAGATTCTGATAGAATCTAGGGAGATTCCGTCTTCGTATCCGTCGAGTCGACCGTGAGAGCTTTGAGCTCTACGTTCGCGTTGGCTACAGAAGGTGCTGCTTGAAGTCGGCTGAGGCGATCGCAGACAGCTTCCACCTCCATAGCCAGCGCTCAGCCATCATCGCACAACGATCCAGAGCTCCTTCGCTCTGTTTTGGGTGGCCGTCGATGGCTCCTATGAGGCGTCGTCAGAGCGCGGGCGTGGCAGCTATAGGTCGAGCGAGGTCATTGTTGAAACTGAGCCTTTGTGGATGCCCGTCGTTTGGCGTTCGTTGTTGCTGTTAACGGGCGTTGTCGGAGGTCGCGGAACTAGAAGGAAAGGGCCACTCAGTTGCTGTTAACGGGCGTTGTCGGAGACTAGGGATCGCTGGATCCTGGAGGCCGTAGTGGCACTTGGAGCAGTAGAGGAGCCGCGTTGAGTGCGCTGCTTTGTTGAAGACGCTAGAGTTGCTGGTGTTAGACTATAGCCAGGAAGCCAGCCGGCTGTGGCTTTGGAGTCGCGGTGGAGGACCGTCGAAGTAAGGAGGCTAGATGCATCCAAAGCTTGTAGAGAATGTAGGAGCTTGGAGCATCTACACTGACGCAGGTGCGATGCAGAGGCTCATTAGAGCCATGATGGAAGGTCATAGAGGAGCGCCATTTGCAGATGAGGCACCCTGAGGGAGCTAGTCGTCGACTGCAGTGCTGGAATTGGCCGTTGAGGGCAGAGGCTGTTGAGGGTCACTGTTGTGAAGCCCGTTGAGCTATAGAAGAGGCCGCCTGTGGAGAGGAGGTCGTGATGGTCATTGGAGACCATAGAACCTGTAGAGCAGTGTATGTCGAGCCCGGAGCTCCGTGGGCTCCTTCGATGGAGCCTGCACTAAGTCACGACTGCTAGCAGAAGCTGCTAGGTAGGGGTGCTGCTAACTGATGAAGAAGAGATTCTCTCAAGAAAACCTTACAGAAACTTAGAGGCTCAGAAATGAACCTTTCTCTCTCACAAAACCTTACAAGATCTCTCAAAAGACTAAGATCTAGATCTCTCTTTCTCTCATAAACAAGGAATACTCTCTTTCTCAAGCAATGAAATCTTTCAAAGAATTCAAAGAAAGAATAATGGACGGAACTGTCCTAGAATGAGCAAAGGAGATTAACGGAAATCTCTCAATCTCTCATGGATGGAATTCTCATATGAATAGAAATTTCTCTCAACGGAAGTGAAGGGAAGGATCTCACAATCACTCAAGAGAACTCTCAATCTCACAATCTCTCTCACACTCTCAAGAATCTCAATGTCTCAGCGGAAGACAAGGAAGCTCTGATACCATGACAAAATATGAAGAGGGGAGAGGGGAAGATTGGAGATGAGGAGAGAGGGCACAAATAGAGAGCACACCACAAATGACTAACTGTACACTAGATTTAGTTGAAAAAATAGAATATATACAAACCCTTTTAGGGTTAGGGTTAGGGGATCTAACCCTTTCCTTTATAGCACTCTATAAGGTTAGTGCTATGCACATATGATCACGTGATGGTGCTATGCACACATGATCACATGATGTTGAGCGTGAACTCTCAACATTGGACTACCTCACCAAATGGGCTAAAGCTAAAGTAGTAAGAAAACAAGATTCTGGAAGCACAACAGAGTTCTTTTATGAAAACGTGCATATATTAGGGGAGGTTTGAGGTCTCAAAAGGGCCTCATAAGGAATAGATTAAGAAAGAGATTAAGTTAAGCAAAAGTGACCTACTGTGGTAACCCAAGGGTATAAGGGACCCCTGGCATTTACTAAGCTGCCATGGGTCACCTTGGCCCTTGGATGGAGGATGCATCAAGGGCCTAGGATGCCTTGGATGGGGCCAAAGTTGAATTTAGTGGCCTCCAAATCTGACAAGGGAAAGGCCTAATAAAGAGGGATAAGGCGCTTCATTGTAGGCCATTAGATCTATTCAAGATCTATGGTGGAGATGGAGAAGGGCTAGGATTGAGGCGCTTCATGGAGGGTGAAGATCACAAGATGAAGATAGATGGACTGGATTGAAGCACCATATTGGATGGCCCGGATTGTGAAGCACCATTTTCTCTCACCTCCTCCCTTGGATCCATGCTTGATCTATGCCCCATATTGAAGCACCTTTTGCATCCATCTCCTCCCTTGGATCCATCCCTTGATCTATGGCTTAGATTGAAGCGCTTTTTTCTCTCATCCCCTCCCTTGGATCCACCTCTTGATCTATGGCCTAGATTGAAGCACATTTTCCTCTCATCCCCTCCCTTGGATCTACCCCTTGATCTAATGGTTGGGGTGATCTACCATAAATTTGAATGTGACCCTTGGATTGGATAATAGATCAATGGCTACGAGTGAGGACCATGGGTGAGAGGTCTCCCCACCCATAAATGCATATCATGTCCTTTTGTACAATTCAATGTACCATTGTACCACACAAAGGAGCACTCTCATTGCTACACCTCAAATCCCTCTCTAATCCCTTGAAATTAGGAAGCACTTATTGGAGGCCAAGTTTGAGACCTCAAATCTCCCCTAATTAGTATTTTGGATGCCCTATTGCAATTATGTTAGATAGAGGCATACAATTCATCAATGAAGTAATTAAGGAGCTTTTGTCTAGCTTTATGGTTATCCATAGAGGAAGTACATCCTAGTATCCCCAGAAATGGACAAATCAAAGTCGCCCAACAAATTATTATGAATTATCCTCACAAAGATAGTGGAACCAAAGTGAACTGATTGGGGTTGAATGTAAACGCATACTTATGGGCATATCAAACCACACTCAAGTTCAATATAGGGTTCACACTTTTTCAATTGGTGTACAAATTGGAGCTAGTGGTTCCACTAGAATTCATCATACCAAGCCTACATATAGCAATGCAAGAATGCATGGGAGATCATTAGTCCCTTATAGAAAGGTTCCATCAATTGGACAAGCATACCAAAACAAGGCTAGTAGCTTACCATGGCATGACAATAAAAAAATGAAGAAGAAGGCATAGTTTGACAGAAGCCCCAAAGATAAGGATAAAGATACCATGGAAGGAGACTTAGTTCTATTATACAATGCCAAAATCTATATTAAGTGCAAGCTCAAATGTCTAGGTCAAGGGCCTTACAAAGTCAAAAAGATGAATCCAATTGGAGTTTCACTATTAGGGACACTTGATGGGGTCTAGTTCACTTTAACAATCGATGGAAGTTGACCAAAATGCTACTACATCAACATGCAAGCCTTCCATGAAAAAAAGAAATATTTTGGAGTCTAAAATCTTCCTTATCAGCATTAGATCTTATCACAAGCACTCACTTGTATATGCATATTTTTGCACATATAGGTAGACCTAATCAATTTCAACCTAGGGCCCAAAGGTGATGACTGAGTCCTAGATGCCCTATGAAATTCCTAGCAAAATAAGAATATAGGAGGATTTTTTGCCTCACTACTAGTAGTCATGCATACACATTCCAATAAAAAATTTGTTTTTCCATAATCATGGCACCCTCATCACAAAGAGTAAAATCCATCATCCAATCACAAAAAAATCAAGGACTTTTGGCACATGGCACTATTGGCATAAGGCATTGTACAAAAGGGTGCTAATCCATGTATGCAAATGCTAGAACTCGGTAGGATGGGTAAAAGAATGTTGACATCACCAGCATAAAGCAACACTGTACCAAAAAACCATAGCCTCGACATCAACATCCCTCCTTGAGTTAAAAATCCAAATAAGAACAATCTCAAGAATCAACCACCCAAAGGTTACACACAAAAGCCTAGAATGGTGGTTCTAGACAATGATAGTGATGAGGAAATGAATGCAACATGCCAAGGAGAGATACCCTATGCCCTAGAGAACCTAGAGTCAAGAGAAATTGAGGCAGAGACATCAACCATGCACTCACCATGCAAAATATAAAAAATGACCACTTTGATGTTTGAGCTCGCAAGGATCCAATAAAAGAAAGAACAATATAGCTTGTATGGTCAAGACTCCCACATTGACATGTGCATGCACCTTCTTACAATCCAAGAGACTAGAAGAAGCTATAATCCCTCTTACCAACACTTTCTATGATAGAACACATCACTCAATTCATAACATCATATCAAATCAGAGAGTTGGATGTCGTTCAATATGGAAGAGGAACAGATAATTAAATGCCTATACATATCTACTTGAGTAGATCAATAGTGAAGGAGGATTTTAAATTTCCAAATACCAAAGAAGATTATCTAATGAAACATCTGGATGCAAGATCCTTAGAGATTCAAGACTAGATCCCACTTGGCACAAAGACACATAGAAAAGGGATATGTCATGATATGATTCTAGAACCAACTTGCAAAATTTTGTGGCTAGAAATTTTAATCATAAGGGAGTAAGAAAATAGTTCATGTTAGTAAAAACTTTTACACTCTTTGGCAAGCAAAAAATATAGGATTCAGCTCAGCATATATCCCTGCTAATAAAAAATACATATTTAATTTAAGCATCCATAATGGCAAGAGTTACTTTGCCCATCATTAGACTTGGAATATAGCAAAAGAAAGCCTCTACACCACTCTCACCATAAGATATAGAGCACTTTGATGCCTTGTTATTATCTCTTATATGAGAACCAGAGTCCCTACCCACTTTCAATGATAATGACATGGACAACTGACAATCAAAGCAAATTACTAAGGTTGACAATGGGGAACTCCACAAAACAATATTGCAACTTAGTTCAGAATTGTTACCACAACATACAACACAGATTGACTCAAGGGAATGAATACTCGGAGGAAGCCATGTCTCACAAATACATCACTAGTGGATCAAATAGTGTGTCTTGACATGAATTATACATCAACAATATTGTTGACTTGACTTATTTTATTGACACAACCACATACAAAATCTAGTGACCGTCTATAGTAGGCTGCATCCAAGATGAAGAACCGGGTGACACATGTTTGTATGGGAGCCAATTACATAATCAATGAATGCAAGACAATCCCACATTTCACAGCATATAGCATCATAGTCATATAGCATCACAATTGGCAATTGCAATAATGGTCTGAACTATTTGTTAGTATGGCATCAGAAGAGCAACAATGGGAACTGAACATGCAGATGCCCTATCACTCCAAACAAAGTTGTAGAATGTAGAGATAGAGATTCAAAGGCTAAAAGAAATCATGGTAGAGTAGATATAGAAAAAAAATGGTTATACAAAATGAACTAAAAGAAAGTAGGAATGTAGGAGTGCAAATCATAGTGGGCCTACAATAAAAGCAATAGCAACTTTCAGATTTCTTGAAAAGTAAGAAACAAGTAGATCATTCATTCTTAGGCTATAGAGTGCAAGTCTTGTGTGACAAAATGTAGATGGCCTTTTTCTCATATTCCAAGCTGACTAACTAGATATCCTTGTCTGAGCTTTGTGTAGATGAGCTCACATATGAAGATGCTCTCTCCTATAGCCCGTGGATTGCTATGCAGGGTTATGAGTCAATACAAAAATAAACAAAAAGAGCCATCAAAATAACTACCATAGGATGACACACCAAGTAGGCATTTAATATATGAAGATAGGCACAAAATGCTCAAATAAAAAGAGATAAGCAATCGAAGAGAAACAAAATCCAATTGTATTATAAAATTACATTCTTTCCTACAATAGCTCATGGCTGCTGAATTAGTTCCACCCAAACCTTGTTGACTTGGACTCCCCTTCCCTTCACCTTGATGACATTGGAGGCTCTATGAGTGCTTAGAGTGATCTAGAGCTCTAGCTTAATGCTACCTTAGTCTCTCAAGTATCTCTATAGTCTCAGTAGTCTCTCTTGTTTTTTACTACTCTAAATCTAAATAGGAGCCTCGTTGGCTATAGCAAGGTGACCTCACTAACTTATAATTTTTATCCCTAGTTAACTTGGTGGACCATGTTTTTCCATTGGTTGTTGCTACTACTAAAGTCTTTCTTTCCTCTACAATATGTGGAGCTCTCTTCTATGAGCAATATCTAAATTCATGACACTTCCATATTGTTTTCAATATTATCCTATTGAGCAAAGCCATGTGTTGCCAAGTCTGCCACCCTCGAGTCTCCTATTAACTAGAGGTTAACACTCTCCTCAACTAAATTTCCGCTTTCCCTCCTTATAGCTCATCCCACTCAACACGTTTATCATCTCAACAATCACTTTTCCATCCAGATTAGCTAATTCAATAGTAACATTATCATGAACTTCCACCAACTCGTATGGACCATCCCAAACAAATTTGAAACAAGGCTTCATCTTATCATCCCTTATATTTTATAACAACACAATCATACCCTTCTTCAAATTTGTGGACACAATGTACCATGTGGCATTTGATTAGGCACTATGGTTAGGCTTGATTCTACTCCCATTGATCAGCTCAAGAATCGCTTTTCCCTCTATATCAACCAATTTAGAAATACATTATCATGAACTTCCACCAACTTGTATGGACCATCCCAACCAATTTTGAAATTAGGCTTCATCTTATCATCCCTTATATTGTATAACAACACAAGCATACCATTCTTCAATTTTTTTGGCACAATGTACTTGACATGTGAAGAATTCCTCCTCGTTTGAATTACCTAATGTGTCTATGTAGCTTTTAACATTAATTAGCCTGATTTGGTGAGCTGTTCTAGTTGCTATTGTCCCACCACCTCAAATTCACCCAACTCATGTTCAAGAGTGACACATGAAATTGAGACTAGAAACTCCACTGGAAAAATAGCTTCCAACCCAAAGGCCACATGGAATGAAGTATGATTGGTAGTGACCTTAAAAACATTTCTATATGCCCACAATGCTGCATGAAATTTAGTATCCCAATCATTGCAATTAGAATTGACAGTCTTTGTAAGTACCAACTTCAAAATCTTATCGGTAGAATTGGCTTGTCCATTACATCTAAGGTAGTAGGTAGTATCATTCGATGAACAATCATGAACTCTTTGGTCAAGATTTTAAAGATCTCATTCATAAAAAGGGACGAGCATTTTCCAAGCGAAATCTTCCGAGCGTCCGAGCGAAGGAAAAAAAAATCTTCCAACTATGCAAAAATATGACAAAAATGGATCAAAAGAAAACATAGTTTCACTTAGAAATATGAAAAGTATTATAGGAATGCCTATTTTATACATGAATATTTATGTGAATCTTTGGGAATGGTGAGAACATAATGGGATGGCTTTTGAAGAAACCCACATGTAGAGTAGACTTCTTTATGAAAATTCCCTTATGATCCTTCTTACAACTTTTTACTTAATAGGGGGTGACATTGAAAAACCTCTCTCAACCTATCTTTATGAAAGGGTTTCTTCAAAGAAAACTCATTGAAGCAAGTCATCAAGGTAGTTTTGCCAGTGAAACCCCTTTGAACAAGGTCATTTTAAGGTAGTTTCGCTGGCGAAACTACCTTGGACAGCACTTTTAAAAGTGACATAACTTTCACATCCAATGTCCAAATATAGTCATTCAGCCACTCAAATTGATCAGAAAACCCCATTTGAGCACCTCTATGGGGTTATATTTTGGAAAACCTTGCATATATAGTATTAAATATTACATGTATTTTATGAGAGTGATATATAAGCCCAAGTTAATACTTATTTACAGTAATTTAAACTTTTGTAGAAACATGTCCATAAATATCTTGTTATTAATACTATAAAAACACTTGAAAGATATTGCCATATGATATAAATGTGTTTAATAAGTAATTATTTATGTATAATATTATTATATTAAGAATGATTATGAGGGACGTTTCTTAAATGAATTATTTTTTAATACTTTTTAAAGGTAATAACAAGGGTACAAAGGGATGTCTATGAATAAGAAGATTTATGTTATGTAAAAATGAATGAGTGACTAGTCTGTATAATTTTATGATAAAGGGATCTAGTTCTAATGAAAGTAAAAGTGTAAAAACCATGTTTCCTAAAGAAATACTATTTTTAAAATCTCTTGAAAGACACGCTCATATAAACCTGCTCATAGGTTTTTGCTTGTAAAATTGACGCATCCATTCATAAAATAAGTTCCTTGATCACTTAAAAACTCAATCAGACATCCATATCTATAGATTATATTCTCAAAGAGAAACTTAATAGTAGTGCGAGGTGAGTTATCTATGTCATCTTCTATTGCAGTCCACTTGGTAGCACAACCAATAGCAACAATAACATACTTGTTTTAATTTTTAGTTGTTTTAAAAGGACCAATGAAGTTAAGACCTCATTGTTGAAAATCTTCCCAAGGATCACTTGGCTATAAAGGCATGTGATTAAGAAGAAGCATCCCTACTATACATTAACAAGCATCACATTGAACTAAAAAGGTATGAGACCTTGGGCATATTGAAATAGTATATGCTTCAACACAATAATACTTGTAACATCTTTCAAGCTATAAAGTCACCTACAAAATGACCTCCAAAAAGACCCTTATGAGCATCGGTGAGCACCATGGTGTGCTCGTGCAGTGAAATCCACCAATGTAACACACTATCCACATATTGGCAATATAACTGACCACCAATCAAACTATATTTCCATGCCTTAATAGCAATTTATTGATGATTATCTTTAGGAATTCGCATCAAAAATTTGCCCTAAGATAATTATTGTAGCAAATCATCATATTCAGTTTCACTAAAATAAATAGCAAAGAGATTAGCATCATAAAGCTTGGTACTAACCCTAGACTTAAATGTTTGGTGTGGAATCAAGATAAATAGTCTGATCATGCATGTGATTTATTGGTTTTATGTGAATAATCATAAAACTAAACTCCTACAATGAATGCATCCATGTCACCAACCTGCCTTGAATGATATTTTATTTTTATAAGATATAACAAATTCTAATTTTCCACATAAAAAATGAACTAATTGCCCAACAAATAATGCCAAAATTTTTTAACAATGTAGACCATTTCTGCTACAACTCCAGATCTTGGCCTGCTCTACCTTTGCCTCTACCTCTTCTAGCATTTGAGTAGAAGACAGTTTTTTTTGAAGTTTTGCTTGAAGAAGATGCACCACCATTTCTCTTCTCTTTAGAAATTAGAAGAGCAATCAACTCTCCAAAATCAGGAAAATTCTCACGGATGGCAATGGATGTCCAGAATTGTGCATAATCCTTTCCTAGACCATTTAAGGTCACAGAAACTAAATCATCATCTTCCATTGGTGACCCAATAGAAGCAAGTGCATCTTCAATCTTCTTCACCTTCATGTGGTAGTCATTGATGCTCATATTTTCTCTCTGCACATTATGCAACTCCTGCTTGAGTTGCGTTTTCCTGGCTTGTGTATTTGTGCTATACATTTTTGTCAAAGTATCCCACGCCTCCTTTGGCATGCTTGCATCCTGAATATGCACAATCATAGAATCTAAAATACTGATAGACAGCTAGTACATAACTTTTTTGGCTCTCTCATGCCAGCCTTTAAATGCCTACAACTCCTGTTGATTGGGAACATTAGGAATAACTGGTTCTTATTCAGCTCTAGTAATGAACTCCCAATAGCCTTTTCCCTTAAGCAAATTCATCATTCTAAACTTCCATGCTTGGAAGTTGTTCTTGTCAAGCTTTTCAGTGACTGTCTGTGAAAGAGCATCAGATGCCATTACAGGACACTGTAAAAATATTCTGTCACTGCAAAAAACACAACTTCTGCCTCACATTTTGGACTTTTTTCCCAAACCAATCACCTCCACTTGATATTGACCTGGTAGACTCAAAAGAAGGTGTTTTTGCAACACTATATATATCTATCTCCACAAATTATGATCTATAAAAGCAAAGGCACAGGTACAGTATGCGGGAAAGAGAAAGTGATTGGCCTCATGTAACACACCCCTTAATATATGGCCACATAGGGCTTGATCCTTACATGCCCACCTAAGGCTTGAGCCTTTTATTACTAGCTAATTTTTAATTATTTTTTAATTTAAAATTAATTTTTAAATTATTAATTTCTATTCATTTTTTTAATTTATTAATTATTAAATTAATTTTTATTACTAATCATTTTCTATAACAAAATTATTTTTTTTATTGAATATTACTTTTTATAATTGTATTACTTTTTGTTAATTCTTTTATTATTAATTGCTTTTATTACCAACTAGTTATTTGATTGATTAATATTTATTTTAGACTTAATTATTAATAGATGGAATTAAAGAGTTGTTGATATCAACATAGAGGTGGTGTAAAGATACACCATTTTGGAAAATGATGTATAAGATCACGGAGAGGGGACTTCCACATAGGGACATATCTGCTCTTATGCTTCAGAATCTCTTTCTGAGTCACGAGACTCTATTAATGCATCTTTACTACCCAAACAATATTTGATATGTGCGAGTCTGCTATCAAGGATCTTGATACTTTTTTCCACATTGTACCCATGCTTCTTTTTAAGATTTCAAGTCCTTGATTTCCAACAATGGATGATGCTACTCAGTTCCACTTTAGCCAAGCCCTCTTTATTTAAAACCCATTCCCGTTATTTTTTAAACAAACCTCATAAAGTTGTTTCATTATATACCTCTTTGGGAAATTTTTTAATGGTTTGGGTACATATCATAACATTATGAATGTGCTAGGGAATCCCATTATAATTATACCTTGCTATCTGAGAATCTTTTGTGACCCAAATTGGTCCCCCTTGGTCATCAAACTCTCATTCTGGATCTATTGCACAAATGGCAACAAAAAGTCCCTCTTGGATTTCATCAAATGTTGGCTCTTTTCCATGGCTTCTGCACGAAGAGTAGGGTGTTCTAGGTATGCAAGGTTATGAGAATTTTTGTCACCTATAGAGATATAGATGTCATCATTTCTAGTATAAGTGTAGCTTAGGTTCTCATGTCATATTCTTGCAAGAGATGTAGGATTAAGTGTGGTAAGCAAACAACATCGCACATGTTTGTATGAAGGGAACATGCATCATCAAGGTTGAAGGCTTTTGCCTCCATTGGGGGTTGAAAAATTTAGTAAGAGTTGAAGGATTAGAGGCATGCCACATATCTCTATTCGAACAAATGGTGGATATAGGCTACCTCGAAACAGAGCAAAAATTGTATGTGGGCTCATAAGTTTGTGATTGTTGGGTTAGTTGAAAATGGTGAGAGGCATGAGCAAAGAGACGATGAAGGGAATCCATACTAGGATGGATCTCAAGGAAGGTTAAGAGGGTGGTAGTAGGAAGGGGAAGTGAGGGTGTGAGGTTGGCATAGAGACTGGTTAGATATGGGAAGTTGGATGTGAGATAGGTCCTGTCATCTTCTGACACTTCTTTTTGCTAGTGCAATGGGATCATTAGCTGCAAGGGTGGGATATCGGTTATGTCATGCCTTGCAAATAATAGTGATGGCCTTTGCAGTAATGACCATAAATAACCCTGAGGGGAGGACTACCCATGAGGCATACATATGCGATCAAAGCATTTGCCCCGAGTGCTATAAAACGGCATGTGTAGACAGGCAGAATATATTTTTCTCATCTTTGGACAAGTCTTGGCAGATTATGCATAGAGTTTTGGTCCCGATGGAATGTTCCCATTTGATTGTTAGATGAGTGGATATGACCTTGATTTGGAGTTTCTTCCATTGGATAAGCACTCGTGCATTGAGTCAGTGATCTTCTACTTGTAGAGAAGTCACAAGCTGTTGGTACACCACCGTTGTGCATTGTAGTGGAACTTCATTGTTGTTGTCTTCCATTGCCTCATTGCTGTGCACTAGCAATTGGAGTTCAATCTTGGAAATGATTATCTTTTGGGATTGCATCTCATCCATTTTCTCTTTATATTTATGGTAGATGGATGTATATGCCTCCTTAAGCTTTATCATTTGCAAGGTGACCTGCACTTGTTGAGGAATGGCTTTAGTGGTAGTGGACCATTGGTCTAAGACTTGTGCTTGTGAAGTGTTGGCCTCTTTAACGGTAGCAAGTTGGTCCTTTAAGCTTTTGCATTCCCTTGTAAGCTCTTCAATGCTGAATGTGTGTATTGCCAAAGACTGTTGCATGTCTCTAAGCTTGTCTTGGCAATCCTGGAGCTCTTCTTCTTTGTGGATTAGAGTGAGTCGAGAGCTTGTGCCAGTGCCTCCATCTGCTGAGCATGTGCAGAGGTCAAGGAGTTATAGTAGTTCTATAGGATTGTCATTGCTTGTACTATTGTTGTCAATTGTATTTGGCTTTGGTGGAGGTTGGAGGTTACATACCTCACTGCCTTCTCTTGAGCTTGGAGAACTTGGTTCATGTGCACCTCTTCAACCTCCTTCTCATCTATTTACACCCGAAGTGCCTTGACCTCTCTGGAAATTTCCTGGAATGGGTCTTTGATTTTGCTGCTATAGTCTATCTATCCAATTCTCATGCATGTTCTTCCTTGGCCAAGCTAGTTGAATAGTTTGGACATTTGGATCATTTGGCTAGTTTGATGATGGATAATGACAAATGGTGATGAGGACTGGTGATACTGCTGATACAATTGGTGCCCATGTAGCCATCCTGATGATTCTATAGTACTTGTTGGGGGTTTTTCTAATGGTATTTTAGTCACTTGGGTACAGTCGTGATACTATTGATCTAGCACTAGCTCCCCTTGTAGCTCATGGACTGGCATGACGTTGATGGGTGGTGCTGGTGCCGATGTAGCCTTAGGCTCTGGTGCCAATCTTGCCTTTGGCTCTGGCTACTGCTGTTGTTGGAGATATACTGGTTGCAGTTGTGCCTTGAGCTATAGCATCTCATGGGGCAATTCCTTAATTTTGACCTCCAGAATAGGCATTTCTTCTGAGGTATCTGCATTTACCAATGTGATAGTAGGAGACGTTGGTGACGGCTCCCATATTGGTGAGAAGGGAATGTCCAACTCCTCAATAGGTTTCAGTGACTAGGGCAGAGTCATTTCTCATTCCTGTAGCTCTTTATTGATGATTACAGCCAATAAGTGTGGAATTTTACATTTTTGGCCTGATGAACCATCTAGTTTTTTTGTAAAGAAGATGACTAAGTGCTAAATCCAGTCTTGCTTTAGTTTCCTACTCATCAAAACAAATGTGCGGAGTGGAAGGGATCGATTCTTGCCGCACTTAACCCTCAGGATTGTAGATAGGAATTGTGAGACGAGGGATAATAATGGTGCGAAGTAATGTGCCATCCCTATGGAACATTGTGCCCTTGGTGAGGAGAGGCCATACTTCGAGAAATTTGGCATCAGCAGGCCTTGTAGGGTATTTGGCACCTTGTGTTGGGAGTGAGAAGGCCCTTTCAATGATTGTACTGTTGAGGATAATGTTGAGTGGGCTCGGATGTACAGTGATGGTGCCGTACTTGCCAACCTGTGCATTGTTGGAGTGGTAAGAATGGAGAAAGTCCCTGATGTATGTGGTCATTGTAGGACTTTCCTCCAAGGATTTTAGGCTCTCATACAAACTAGCCAAACCCCTTTTCTCTAAGAAAGTTGTTGTTGTATTGGAAAGAACATAAGTCGATGTAGGTGGCCACACAAGTTCCAATGACTGCGGGGCCCAATGGTTGTGTAGGCCGGTGGTGACTGAGGTGGCATTTGTTCTTCTTGGGTTTCCATGTCTTGCACATAATCTTCCTTAGAGCTATCGCTCTAAACCACAAATGCCTATGGTCACTGTGGTTGAGAGGAGACATCTAAACCACAAATGCATGTGGTCGCCATGGTTGAGAGGAGATAGATGTCTGCAAACTTTGGAGGGGATCTCATAGTTGAGGCGGTGGCCTCCTTCTGCACATCCTCTTCAATGGTGACATTGTTTTTGAACCTGCATCCATGTGCATATGGTGTACCATTGATCATTAGATTAGTTGGCATGTAGGTATGACATTTGTGTGTGTTTGTGAGAGATCTTATTTTTACATGTATATGCTTTGAGAGTGTGGAATGAGAGTGTGTGGCACAATTATTCATGCAATCGACTATGTGTCTAAGCAAAAGCGTGTGAGTGCACATGACCTCGTAGCTAGGTAGGGACTAACTATATGCTTTTTTGTTGTTGGGATTTCATAGGGCAATTGGGCTCAGCATCACTTCTGAGCTTAGGTTGATGAGCCTAGGTTGAAATCAGTTGATGCTACCTATATGTTCGAAGACATACATATGCAAGTGAGTGCTTGTGATACAATCTAATCCTAACTAAGGAAGATGGGTTTCCCAATTCTTCTTTTTTTGTCAGGAATGGCTTGCATGTTCAAGTAGTAGCACTTCAGTTGGCTCTCATTTATTGTTGTGTTGAATTGGACTCCATCCAATGTTTCTAGCAGCACTGCTCCGATGAGATTCATCTTTCTGACTCGATAGGGTCCTTAACCTAGATACTTGAGTTTTTAACAAGACTAGGTCACCTTCCTTGATGTGTTTGGTTTTAATATTTTTGTCAAACCATGCCTTTCTTCTACGTTTTTCTATTGTCATGGCATGGTAGGTGACTAGTCTTGTATTTGTATGCTTCTCCAATTGATAGAGTCTTTCTTTCAAGGATGTGTGATCTCCCATGTGTTCATGTACTACTATGCATAGGCTTGGTATTACAAATTCTAGTGGGATCACAGCTTCAAGGCCGTATACCAATTGAAAATGTGTGTTTCCTATACTAACCTTGAGTGTGGTTTGGTACGCCCATAAGGCTACATTTAGTTTTTTTGCCCAAATAGAACATTGTGGTTCTACTACCTTGGTGAGGATAATGCATAGTATTTTATTGGTGGATTTGGCCTGTCCATTCCCTTGGGGTAAATAGGGTGTGCTTTTTCTATGGATTACCATAAAGGAAGACAAGAGTTCTTGGATTACCTCATTGAAAAAATGTGTGCCTCTATCCGACACAATTTCAATGGGGCATCCGAATCGGGTGATCATGTTCTCATATAAGAATCTTGCTGTGCTTCTGGCATCTTCCTTTCTGACTGCTTTAGCTTCAACCCATTTGGTAAAGTAATTAGTGGCCACAATAATGTAGCATGCATGTGTTCCCTTCGCTGTTTGATGAATAAGACCCACATAGTCAATCCCCCATTTTTCAAATGGTTTTGAGCAACAACTATTGTTAGGGGATTGAAGTCTTTGTGTTGGGGTTTAGTGGTCCATTGGCATACATCACAACTTTTGACATATTCATAGGCACCTGCCCAAAGTGTTGGCCACTAGTAGCCTGCGAGGAGGACTTTTCTTGCTGTGGCTTCCCCTTGGAAGTGTCCTCCTACAATGCCTTCATGGACTTCACTCAGGATTGGCATGATCTCATGAGGCATTACACATCTTCTTAAAACCTGGTCCTTGTCCATCTTGTACAATTGTCCTACAATGAGTTGATAGGGTGCAACCTTTAAAATTAGTTTTTTGGCATCCACTGTTTTCATTTCAGGGGGTGGGTCAACTTGCCATTAAGTACCCAATGATATCCCCACACCAATCTGGAATAGCATCTATATGAAATACTGTGGCATCTAGCAAGTCATCTTCTACTCCAGTGGCTTCTTCTCTCGACTTGACACAAGACATGTGAGCAATGTAGTGTTTGGCACCTTGCGGGCCACTATTTTGAAGTTGAATTCTTGAAGCAAGAGGAGACATCTAGTTATTCTTCCTGTTGTACATAGACGGTTCACAAGATAAAGCAATGCTTGATGGTCGGTGTAGAAGACAAAATCATTTGCCAATAGATAGTGCTGAAACTTCTTAACATATACACCATTACTAGGGCTTCTCTTTCTATGGTAGTATAGTTGATCTTTGCATCATTGAGTTGTCGCGACTGGCAAAGTAGAATGGGTAGTCTTTCTTATGTTCACCAAGTTAACAAAGCACACTCCCAATTGCATACTTGGGAGGGGCGGGGCGGGGAGGGGAGGGGGAGGAGCGGGGAGGGGAGGCAAGAGGGGAGGGGTGGGGGGAGGGGCGGGGTGGGGAGGGGAGGGGAGATGGGAGGGGCGGGGTGGGAGGGGAGGGACGAGGCAGGGAGCAGGAGGGGCAAGAGGCGAGGGGTGAGAGGGGAGGGACGGGGCGAGGAGGCGGGAGGGGCAAGAGGGGAGGGGAGGGCCGGGGAGGGGCGAGGAGGGGAGGGGAGAGGGGAGGGGGGGATTAGCCCCCCCCAACCTATTGTGTGCACAACAGGTTGTCTCGCACGGGCCAACTTGTTGTGCATGCAACACAGGGGGGTTAATCCCCCCTCCCTGCCTCTCCTCTCCCCGCCCCTCCCCTCTCACCTCCCCTCCTCGGCCCTCCCCCTACCCCTCCCCTCTCGCCCCTCCCACCTCCCCACCCTCCTGCGATGGGGAGGGGGCGAGGAGGCACGAGGGGCAGGGGGAGGGGAGGGGAGGCGAGAGGGGGGGAGGGCGGGGAGGAGGACAAGAGGGGCGAGGAGGGGAGACGGGCAAGGAGGAGACAAATATGCAAACACCTCTATTGATTCTTATTTTTAGGCCCACAATTATCCATTTAAAGGAGTAATCTCTTTGGAAAACTCTTGAATGTGTCCTCATTTATAGCAATTTTTGTTTGTGTGGCCTCGTTTCCCTTGTCTTTTGTTGTAGCATATTTGAAATACATAACAAATGATTCTAATTTTTTTTTCTCCATATGATGATTTAGTGCCATTCTAGACATCAAACATTGGAAACAATTGTGTGATATCTGAGGAGTGTCACTATCATATCCTATGTTGGGGATTGGACTATGCTAAGGGGGAGATCCACAGGCATCCTAGCAGGCACGATGATGTCTCATCATTCCCCAATAGTGCTCCACTTATAGAATCCCCACTAGGTTCTATCCCAAAAATGGGTTCGCATTCTAGATGCACTACTATAAGAGGAGGAGGTTCAATAGGTAGTAGCTTGTTGAGAGTTCATGCTCAACATCATGTGATCATATGTGCATAGAACTAACCCAATAGAGTGCTATAAAGGAAAGGGTTAGATGCCCTAAACGTAACCCTAAATGGGTTTGTATATATTATACATTTTCAACTAAGGCATTGCAATTCTTGAGAGTGATCAAGAGTGATCGAGAGTGTTCTTGAGTGATCGTGAGGATTCTCTTCTGCTAAGAGAATTTCCATTTGCTCAATATATTTCCATCCATTTGATTGAAAGAGAGTTTTACCGTTATTTCATTTGAGTAATATTTAAGCCAGATGTGAATAGGACATCAGAGAATTACAAAAAGATACT
The DNA here is from genome assembly GCF_047967505.1 of Dipteris shenzhenensis. NCBI lineage: Eukaryota > Viridiplantae > Streptophyta > Polypodiopsida > Gleicheniales > Dipteridaceae > Dipteris > Dipteris shenzhenensis. Next base: position 17,080,294 of record NC_141622.1, read on the forward strand.
TGTACAATATTGGGCACCAGTTTCCATTTGATGAAATGCTACAGATGAAGAAGATTCAGGGTGTTGGGATAAATTTTGGATGTGTAACACAAAGAATCCTCAATGATGGGAGAGTATAGATTGTATTGTATTTGCATGGATGCATTCGAGTGCTAAACTCCCTAAAAAAATAAAAATCCCATCAAAACATGCGGCAAAGGCCCAAGAGAATCTACGATTGTCCTCTAGAGATTCATTATTGTTATGTAACAAGGATATGTAAGCCTTATAAATGGCTTTTATAAACACTACCATTATATTGATTTTCATGTAAGTTCCATACTATCTCATGGCAAGTTTCATACTATCTCATGGCAATTTCCATGCAACTAAAAACACATACTATCTCATGGCCAGTTCCATATTAACGTAATTCCCAAATTTAATGGGATTTTTCTCATTTGAGAATTCCCAAAGTATCTGAAAATTCCTAAATTCTCTTATACAATGTTGAGAATAAAACAGAGGAAAACTAGAGAAGGAAAAGATTAGAGAAGATAGGAAAAGAGAGAAGGAAAGAGAGGTAAAGAGAAAAGAGGGGAGGGGAGTGGGGAGAGAAGAGGAAGGGAAAAAGAGAGAAGAAAAATATAAAAAGAGAGGAGATGAGGAGAAAAGAGAGGAAGAGAGAACAAGAGAGGAGGAAATGAGAGAAGAAAAGAGAGGGGAAAAAAATAATAAAAGAGGATAGAAGAGAGAATAAAAGAGAGGATAAGAGGTCGTATGCCCATCACTGCAACTAGTGCTTAAAGCTCTAGCTACAAGCCAATGCAATCACGAAAAGAAAAACAGGAAAAGAGAGGCAGCATGTTCGGATAATCCCACTCAGAAGAGGAGGTCTTTCGTGTCCTAGCCCTATAAGAGAGAGGAAACATACCATTATAAGAAAACAATTGATGAAAGGAGGAGTTTGGAGAAGAAACATTCCAAAGGGATTGGATTGAGGAGACAAAGAGAAGCCTACAGACAAGGAGAAAGAACAAAAACAATAGGTAGAGCTTTCATACTCTTCTCTTTCATGATTATTTTTTGTGTATTGTTTCTTCCTTTAGAGAAAGAAAAGGAAAGGAAAGGAGGAGAGAAAATTTAGAGAAAGGAAGGCAAAGTGAAAGTAGAGGAAGTGAAACAAGAGGAGAGTTAGGAAGAAAGACAAATAAACCAAACAAGCTTGAAATAGAAGGAGAAAATAGGAATTCTTACCTTGAGATGGAGAGGGAGCTATAGCAAGTCTTCTAGGTGCAGAGGGACAATGTAGGAGAGGTGGGAGAAGTAGGGAGGAGGTAGGAGTGAGGAGGCAAGGGTTGTGGGTGATTGCAAATTGAAAGCAAAAGCGAGGGACTAGAACACATGAAAAAATGAATGGGGTTCCAGTACGAACAGCACGCGGTTTTAGTTCCCAAAAACCATCGATATGGGCCTCGATATTAGTGTGGGTAGGTATGTAAATCACATCATTGGTATGGGCGTCAGTATATACCGATGCCCATACCGACAAAATAGGGGTTTCCTAGGGGTTTAGGGTTTCATGAATTTTAGTGTTTGGGTATTTGACTTGTCTTGGGGGGATTGTTGTGGATGTGTGTAGGTGGAGAGGATGAGTAGTGATAGCTCATCACATAGGGGGCCACTTCCCAAATGTTTAGAGTGGCTTCGTGAGAGATGGCCTTATCCTTGCATGTGTTGCATGTGAGGGGTTCATTTTATTAGTGCCATATTGTCATGCGCCACTTGCAGATGTATGGAGAGGCACCACCAAAAGAGGATGTACGTCAACATGCTAGTGCATAATTGATAAACCAATGATATTTGAATGATTCATGGATATTTATATTGCTTGTCCTTGTTGCACGCATGCACTAACGTTGCATCATTATATTATAGAGGATGAGGAGAGCAGTGAGGGAGAACGTGCACTACCACCACAATTCAATCAAGATGATCTTGAGGATGATCCTCTAGAGGAGAACAAGGGTATGGTGAACATGATGGATTATTTTCTTGGAGGCACCACAGGAGATGGGGGTAAGATGTATGAGCATGAGACCGTGATGCAAGATTTGGCATCAACACTATTGTATGATGGTGTGAGGATGTCAAAACTATGAGCTTGTCTCTCGATCTTGAATTTGCAAGCAAAGTATGGATGGTCAGACATAAGTTTCTCAGCCTTGATGAGGTTTGTAGCCTTGATCTTAGTATCTCTTTCCTATAAATTGTTTTAATTAGTTAGTATCTCATTCACAAGTTTCTTGAATATGTGAATTCTAATAGGTTGCTGGGGAAGATGTTGCTTGTCCCAAATACCATGCCTAATTCCAGAGATGGAAGCAAAGAAGGTGTTGACAATGGTTGGGATGGATTATGACACCATCCACGCTTGCCCTAATGATTGTATTTTGTTTTGTCATCACCAGTATGGCGATTTGGTTAATTTCACGGAGTGTGGAGCACATCCCTATAGATAGGACTTGCTTGGAGAGACGGTCTCAATGAAGGTTCTGAGACATTTTCCCATCATCCCTAGAATACAGCACATGTTCATATGCAGCTCCATTACACATCTAATGACGTGGCATGGTACACACTGGACCGCCCACAATTTACATCTCGGGCTCGCAATGGATGGCATAAACCCTTTCAGGTTACACTCCACATCTTGGTCAACGTGGCCCGTAGCCCTAGTGCCATGGCTAACAATAAAGAAGGGACATCTCATGCTTGCCCTAATTAAGCTGGGGAAGTACAAGGCCAAAAATATGGACGTGTACATGGCACCCTTGATCGAGGAGCTGCAGACACTATGGAGGGGCATACGTGTCTTTGATATTTCTAGATCCCCAAGGCGAGCTGCAAACATGCACATCATGATCAGGGGAATTTTGATATGGACCATGCATGACTATCAAGTATTTGGGGACTGCGTAGGTACATGCTTTTGCATGCCTATTGATACCTTTATGTTTCTACTATGGTGTGATCTATGCAAGTCTAATGACCTAGGTGTCCGTGCATATATGTAGGACTTAAAACACAAGGGTACCGTGCTTGTCCTATTTGTGGCCCTAGTTTGAATGTGTGATACTCCAAACATATGAGAAAGATTTTTTATGAAGGTCATGCTCATTATCTTCCACTTGATCATCTTGCACGTGAAGGTCAACTTGATCCACTACCGGTTCGTAGGAAGGCAAGTGATTGGATTCGAGCTTGGATAGCTAATAGTGAGGAGCCTCCTCCAGGTATGGACCAGCTGTCTATCTATCACAAGCTTCCATATTGGGGCGAGTTACAAATCAATCACATCTTGGATCCCACGCATATCTACAAGAATGTGGGGGCTTCTATTTGGGCACACTTGGTTGGTGACAAAGACACAAGGGGAGTGCAAGAAGACTTGTGTGAGATGGGAAGGATGCTTCACTTGTGTCCCCAAGAGCATGTGTATAGAACGAAAGAACATGGTCCTACAACTCAAGAGGGTGGTTTAGGAACCCAAGTGCATCCTCCACGAATCGTTCTCCCAAAGGCAACATGGATTCTTTCCAAGGGAGAGGAGGCAAGGTTCAAGGCAAATATTGCATCTTTTCGAACACCCATGGGACACATGCATTGCCTGAGGGGAGCATTTACAAGGGAAAATAAGCCTATTGGCCTCAAGTCCCATGATTTGCACAAGGTCTTACAAGTATTCTACATGTTAGCTTGAAAGAACAGTATATAGAACTAAGATTTTGATGCTTTCTTGTAATTAACTTATATGATTGTGTGACATTGTCATAATTAACTCCTTTGTTTCTTGTGTAGTTTATCCTCCCAATTACAATGAGGGGATGCTTATTGGAAGATGTTAGAACCGCTATCTACAAGATCAATGGCATTGTCAGGTATGCTTACTATCATATCACCTTCGTTATATTTCATACAATTTTAAATGATGGGTATAAAATATTGAATCTTAAAGTGCATGTGGAATAGGTGGATCTCACAAAAAGAGATCTCTGTATTGAGCATCGAGGGGGCTATGGTAGACTCCATTGAAGCAATGTGCATGCTTGAGAAACATTTTTCCTCAAGCATTATGACGACTTAGGTGCACTTGCTTGTACAGGTAGTTGATGAGGTTGCCATTGCAAGAACCATTCATTGTCGTTGGATGTTTTTCCTTGATGGGTTTATGAAAACCTTGAAAGGATTTGTATGGCAAAGAGCTAGACCCAAAGCAAGCATGGTGGAGGGATGGCTTGTGCAAGAGTCATTAGTATACATCACATAGTTTCTTGCATTCATGGATCCCTATATGCCAAATGCTTGGAACATCAAGGACAATGATCATGTCATTGTAGAGGTTCCCCAAGGTAAGATGAGCGAAGAGAAAAGAGATAAATTCAATAATTTTTGTGTCCTCAATAGTCCCGAGATGCAAAGATGGGTGGAGAGATATGAAGATGCCAAAGCAAGAAGAATAAATGAAAGGGCGAGATTTAGAGTCATGCATAAGCGGATGGCGCCATATCCACTAGACCTTGCTCTTCTCCCCAGACAATTGAGAGCGGGAGCTTGCAGTCGGATGTTTGCCACATGTAAGTTTTTAACCTTTTACTTAATTTGGGTATTTATGATCACAATCGCTACAAAATGCATCCTCATTATTTAAATCATGTTCTTTTGTACTGCAAAAAGTACAGTGCATTGTGGTCACATGGGCGGCATTTTCATGTGGAATGCATCGATTCAAGGAGAGTCACATATGATTGTGGACTCATGGCTAACTTTGTGTAAGATAGCCGAGCAAGTGCTTTTGATACCAATCTTCTTTCCTCACAGTTAAATTATTGTGGGACCATACGTGACATCTATGAAGTTGATTTTAGAAGATTTAGTATTTTCATTCTTGATGTCAAATGGTTTAGACCTATCTGCAATGGTCTTAATGCTACAATCAGGAGTAACAAATGTGGTTTCTTTGCCATTGGCTCCACCAGACCTTGGGGCCGATGAAAGTGATACCTTTGTTCTTCTAGAGCATTGTGAATAGGTACACATTAACGAATTAATTTAAAGCTAATATCTTCATTTTGAAACAAATGTTGGTAGATTCTCATATACATATTTTTCATACTCAATTAGCATAAATGAATATAATTACACGAACCTTATTTGTACTCTTCAACATAGGTGGTCTTTCATTTGGATCATTTGGATCCAAGATGGTGGTACGTGATCCAAGTTGCTCCTCGAAGCAAACATATTTTTGAAGATAGGGATGTGGATATGGAGATGCCAGTAGAAGATCCAAATAATGATGCCGATGGATCTAAGGAAGAGGATGAAGATGATGATATGGGCACGAGGAAGGTGACAATAATGACACTATACTGGAGGAAGGTGGAGATCACTTCTTTGAGGAAGAAGAGGGAGAACTAGAGGCTGGTGAACTAGAGTATCAAGTCTTAGGTAGGCACCATTAATTGGATATACAAGGTCAAGTACACATCTAACATGATGCTTGATAAGTATAAGGCATGCCTAGTGGCCAGTGGGTTTAAACAAAGGGAATGTCTTGACTACAACGAGACATTCACTCCCAATGCTTGAATGGAGATGTTGAACCATCACCACCGTATATAAAACCCTTCTATACATTTTAACATGATAAAAGTACCCCCTTTATATGGTTTTTAAAATTTACCCTATGATATATAATCTATGTAACCCCCCAAGCAAATAAAATAGCTTTTATTACACAAATGTGCTATCTTACATATTTCTTAGTGAAGTACTTGGGCAAAAAAAATCACTCGCATGGCCAAACCCAATGGCCCTTAAGAAAAAAAATGAATGTGAAAAATGGGATTGACCTTATGGCAAGGTCATTTAACCATTAGAATCCACTTGACCCTCCAATTCAACCATGGGTGGTCTTTTTTCAAACTTTCAATTTAAGAAGCTAGCTTTTCGCTCAATTTCCCAAACCAAGTGGGTACAGGTCCTTGAGTTGGCCAGTAAATATAAAAGGATTTTGAAACTTAGTGTAATTAATCTTGTAATGCGATCACCTAAGCATTGTAATTACTGTCTCCTTTTGATTCAGCCATGGACTCATTTTTTACATGTTTAATAATGAAGGGCAATATTTCCTTGATTGGAAAATTTCCTAGGGAGTTCACTAAGCAATACGTAAGATATCATTTGGGCTCAATAGAAGGGGTTTTAATTTTTTTCGGAGTTATATAAAAGCTACTTAAAAGAACTTCTATTAAATGCACTTAATGTAGGGGGGTTCTACATAGTGAACGTCCCACCTATAAATTAGGTAGATATGATTCCTTGAGTGGGGAAACTTTTCAAGCATATTAAAATTGATGTAATTGAGCTTGTGGAAAGGACAAATAAGCATTAGAGTCCATTTTTCCCTCCAATTTGACCATGGATCATCCATGCCTTTGGAGTATTTTTCATTTGATTGCTTAGTAAAGGAAAATAAAGGCACTAGAGTTGGGCCATGAGTGCCAAAGTACTCATACTTAATGGTATTGAGATTGTGGAAAGTTTCATGTTCTATAGAGTGATCATATCCCACTACAAGACATGGGCCATTTTTTGATGTCGATATCAAGCTAAATACAAAGATTTTTTTTTTAACAAGTGAAAAGTGTTAGAATGTCTATCTTGGTGTGTACGTTTGTAAAGAAAGCATTGATGTGAAAATCAATATGGGCATCAATAAGTGATACTTGCCAGTATCTATATAGGCATTGGTATGAACGGCAGTATATATACCGACACTGTAGTGCCAGTATAGGCATCGATATATATTGATGTTTTAACAAAAAAATTTAAAAAAATTGTGGGGCAAGATGGGGCTTGTTTCGTCTTCAAAATGGCAAAAGTGCCAAACTCAAAAACGGCAGATCTGTCAAAGTAATGCGCTACAAAATGGCAAAAGTGCCGAAATACAAAATGACGAAATGTAGTATCATACTATTGCTCCTCCTCTTCCTAAGTCTCCTCGTCCTCCTTTCCCTCCATGTCATTAGACTCTCAGTGTAGGCCTGATCCCTCACCCTCCTTGCCCTCCATGTCATCGTACTCTCAATGCAAGCATCTCCGCTTCTTCTTGAGATCCAGCCTCCAAGTCTAGATCTCTGGATGGGTCAAAATTGCCTCCCTAAGAACAAAACAGGTAGGGAATAAGATAGGAGAGTCAATTTTAAGACAGCGATGATACTCAAATGACAACAATGAGGATTAGGGTGTACTCACATGACACTCATTCAACCTTTATAAATTGATGCTGTATTCTTCTTGCTCCTCCTTAAACCAAGGCTTGGATCCACCAATCCTGAACCCTTCTATACTCGTCGTCATCTAGAGGTCTACCAATCACAGATTCTTGTGGATCCAAATTCAAGGAGTTAGATATGAATGACAACATTTGAACGACTGAACATATTAGATATTTTGTAGAAGATAAATATATACTTACCACCCATGCCTCATTGCCTCTGTTCCCAAGGTGCAGAGCACCTACGATCTTCAGGTGTCTCCTTGTCGCCCTCTGCTGAGTCATGAATGCATCTGGATTCTCCTTGAACTCCTTCTTCACTTTCTTCCAATCTTTCATGTTTGCCCACCCTAGCTTGGGCTCACCTAACTTAACATCTTTCCTTAAGTCATATCTACGAGACCTTAGGAGCTCTCCCATGTGTGTAAGCATGGCATTTTGCTCAAACTCATACCAAGAGGATTGGGAAATTTTCTCTATAGGGCATCTATGACAGCATCCTTGGCTCTATTGTCTAGTTGATTCCAAGGTTTGAATATATCCTTGCGCAAGTGTGTGCTCATCAACCTCCTCATGTAGCCTATGACCTACATCCCAACGCTTTTCATGAGGTAGGAGAGGTTCTAAAAGAAAACATAGTCTGAAGGATGCACGGTGGACGGAGTAGCAAATCCAAAATGCAAAGTGGGAGTAGCAGAGGTAGAGTGAGGGGCGGAGCAAGCACTTAAAGACTAAGGAGTAGCAGAGCGAGTGGGGGAGGTGATGGGGTCTAATGGTGTCATGGTCTGTGAGAGGGGAGGGCAAGGGACTAGACTGGAATAGTGTGTCATGGATAGGAGGAGACTTGGAGCACTGAGAGTGTGTAGACTTGTCTACATCTCTCATACCACCACAGCAAACTCAGCCCTTACTAATCTTTCTAAACCCACAACGGCAATGCCCAGGTCATGATCCCACGGAAGGGACAACAGGGGATGGTTGTCGAGTAGGAAAATCCTCAGTGTCCTTCATCTACCCCCATGGGTGCAGGAGAGGGAATAGTGGAGGTCCTCTGGGACAGATCTTGCTACTTGCACGTTGCTAATGGCTGCAACAAACTCATCAGGACTCCCGACGAAACCATGGGCTGCTACCAAAGGAGACCAGCATCATATCTAAGGATGGATAAGAAAGGAGAAAGAAAGAAAAGAAATAAGGAATCGAGAGACCACCATCATATCTAAGAATGGATAAGAAAGGAGAAAGAAAGAAAATAAAGAAGGAAGAAAGAAGGAGAAAAGAGGAAGAGAATAGAAAAAGAAGAGGAGAGAAAGAGAGAAAGCAAGAGAGGAAAAGAGTGGAGAGGAAGAGAGAAAGAGAGGGAGAAGAGCATGAGGGAAAGAAATAGGAAAAAGAGAGCAAAAAGAGCAGAGGGAGGAAGAGAGAAAAAAAGGAAGGAGAGAAAAGTGAAAGAAAAGGAAGAAGAAAAGAGAAGCAAAGTGAGGAGAGGAGAAGAGAAGCAAAGTGAGCAAAATAAGAAGAGGAGAGAAGAGGGAGGAAAAGAGAGGAAAAGAGAATAAGGACGAATAGCTAAAGAAAAGGAAGGAGGAGAGAAAGAAGAAGAGAAAGAAAAGAGAGGAAAAGAGAGGAGAGAAAGAAGAAGAGAATAAGAAGGGAATAAGTAGAAGAAGAAAAAAGAAAGAAAGAAAAGAAGAAGGAAAAAAGAGGAAGAGAAGAGAATAGAAGAAGAGAAGGGAATAAGAAGAGGAGAGGAAAAGAGAGCAAAAGAGAAGAGGGAGGAAAAGAGAGCAAAAGAAAAGTAGGAAGAAAAGGAAGAAGAGGAGGAGAAAAGAAGAGGAGAAGGAGGAGAAACAAGACAGAAAATAAGAAAGAAAGAGGAGATAAAGAAGAATAAGAGGGCAAAAAGAAGAGGGATAATAGAAAAGAGTAAAAGAAAAAGAGGATAGGAAGAGGGAGGAGAGGGAGAAAGACAACCATCCATGAAGTTATCAATCTTGTCCTTACACTTTCATGAGGTAGTAATCTTTTATGTAATCTTCGTTTCACCATTGTCTTGTCCCATCGACTATTGGTGAAATTGTGCTAGGAAAGATTTTAACTTTATTAATGGGGAAAGTCCTTGGTGGAAAAACGAAAATGCGGAAAGATGAAAAACAAGGAAAGATGAAAATGCAAAAAGATAAAACACGAGAAGAGGGAAAAAGAGGGAAAAGAGAGAGGGAGGAAGAGGAAAGAAACAGAGACAAGAGAAGAGGGAATAAGAGGAAAGAAAGAGAGAAAAGAGAAGAGTAAGGAAAAGAGAGCAAAAGAGCAGAGGGACGAAAAGAGAAAGATAAGGAAGGAGGAGAGAAAGAAGAGAGAGGAAAAGAGAGGAGAGAAAGAAGAAGAGAATAAGAAGGGAATAAGTAGAAGAAGAAAGGATAAAGAAAGAAGGAAGAAAGAAGAAAGAAAGAAGGAGAAAAGAGGAAGAGAAGAGAAAGAAAAGGAAGGAGGAGAAAGGGGAGGAGTTGCTCCTCGAAGCAAACATATTTTTGAAGAAAGGAATGTGGATACGTAGATGCCGGTAGAAGATCCAAATAATGATGCCGATCGATCTAGGGAAGAGGATGAAGACTACTGCGATATAATCTTTGTTTTGATTCGAAATAATTTTTATTAATGCACTTGAATTTTTATTTTGATTTGAAAAAGCGTGAAAATTTGTGAATTTCCCAATTTAAAACAAATCCAACGATTTTCCTAATTTATTAATACGAATAACTTATTCATACAAATACATTAAGTAATTTTTTTTAAATCATATATTCATCCATTGAATAGAAATAAAAAACCACATACTTTCCCTTTCAATCCAAGCTACGGATCTCAAGTTATGGCTCTAGGGATCTTCATGGACACTGACATGTGATCTACAACTCGAATGAAGGACCTGTAAAATGAAAAAGTGTGTAACTTTTTATGATCTATTCAATGAAGTTATTTTGCGTTGGAAAGAGACCCATGTCTTGTAGTGTCCATGGGAGCAAGTTCTCAATAAGTTTGAGTTTCAAGTTAGCAGTTAAGTTCTTTATGAGAAAAAGGCACCAAAAATATCATATATGATCAATAAATGAATGCAATGATATGTGAATATTTTGAGTAATACAGCTACAGTTTATTGTAATAAAGCTACATTCACTTATCCTACATAAACTCCATGAAATTTGAAATGAAAACGAGAGCCTACCTACCCACCCTAGTTATAACCTGTCGCAACATGTGAAAGATAATGCTATTACTAATAGTTACACAATTGCACAAATGAGGCTTTGAAAGCATATAATCTATCCAACTCAAAAACTAAAAGGTGATGGTTGCCATGAATAGGGGAGAACTGCATGAGGAAAAGTGTGTATATTGGTGATGGAAATCATTGAAAAGGCGCTATTTATTGGCCAAGCAATGTAGGAAGCAAAAAGGAGATGCACATACTATGTTTTAATGAAATTTTTTGCTTGATTCACGAACCCAAACTAACACACACAAGGAAATGGCAAACATTCCCCATGGGGAATAGGGTGCTTGCAACAATCGAATGTCCTTTGCCATCTGAGGTGCCCAAACTCACACACAAGGAAACCAGTGCACTAAACAATGCTAAGTGGGAATGTCCCCATGGGGAATAGGGTGCTTGCAACTGAACACCCTTACCTTTTAATGAAGCTGAAATTGAGTTTGCTTTGCAATATGGCTTGCATCTTATCTTCTTAGTTTCCATGGTAAAAATTTCCCCTTGGAGAAAAATGAACGAACCAAGCTGTTGTAGATTATATGTAAGGAATTGGCAAAGTGCATTTGCATGGCTTCCATCTTATCTTCTTAGTCTCCATGGCAAGAATTCCCGCCTCAACAAAAAATGAATAACTCAAGCTTTGCATGACTTGCATGTTATCTTGTTAGCTCCTATGGCAAAAGTTTGAGGGTCAACAAATAAATGAATGAATGAAGCCATTCGAGGGTACATATGGAAGGAATGAGTAAAGTGCATTTGCATGACTTCCATCTTATCTTCTTAGTTCCCATGGCAAAAATTTCGGCCTCAACAAAAAATGATGAATAAAGCCTAGACTCGTGCATTTGCATGACTTCCGTCTTATCTTCTTACTTCCCTTGGCAAAAATTTCAGCCTCAACAAAAAATGAACAAATAAAGCTGTTCTAACTTCTAGGTTAAATGGAAGAAATAATGAAAGCTGGCTACGAGTTGACAACTGAACTACGGCAGTTGACACACCACACCCCGTTCAGATGATCAGCAGATCATGTGTAGCTGAATTTCTGTTGCATCGGCACTACATCTCACCAGTCGTGAAAGGCGAACAAATCGAGCTCAACCTGCGTAGATTGGAAGCCTTCTTCTCATCATCAGCAACTTCATGAATTCGGCCGACCTTTGAAAGCTCTAGCTCCAACTGCAGCATCGTCACACAAGGTACATCAACGAAGTGGAGTCATTTGCACGGAAAATAAGCTCATCTGTAAGCGAATTGCTGCACAAATCTGTCGCCCACAACGCACCTGATCTCGATTCCGAACGTCCATTTCTCTGGAACCGCCCGTAGAATTTGTCCCGTTCATGCCCACAGTGTTGGAACTCCCGCTGCTATCCCTGGGCTTTCTTCTCCTGCAACTCTCTATTCTCCATCTCGAGCCTGCGTCGCATGAGCTACCTTTTGTTGGTCCCCATATATAGGAAGCACAGTCGAAGAGTACACAGCCCCCCTGAGTCCAGGCCTCAGATTGGCTCCTGCGATTCTTTTTTTTTGATGCTGTCGCCATTTCCTCGGCATAATTATCCTTGTCTGGTTTGCCCGGCATTGGACCAAGCAGTTCTCCTGGTCCTTCTTCTTCGATTACTGCAAGGTCAGCAGCAGGGCCGCTTAAGCTTGATTCTATTGGTGCTTCTACATCGAACAATGGATTCGCCTCAGGAGCACAGCCGCCCCCCTGATCTTCGTACATGACATTGATGTAAACTCTCTCATCTGTTTTGCATCTAGTGGTGGCCTGCCTCCTAGCCCGATGTAAGAAGTAGCCAAGTGAAGGTGCACAATAACCTGCATAGTGCCTGCAGGTGCCACACTGAATAAAGCTCCACAATCTTCCGCACTCGCGCGGAGGGGTCCTAGACAATTGTCTCCCCAGGCGACGACCACCTGGGTGAATATAGCTGAGAGAGTGCGTGAGGGAGGGATCGGGAGTCCCTATGCCGATCAAAGAACCAAGAGTGGTAGTTCTCTCCGGGCAAAATGAAAGAGTGGACTGCATGATAAATGCAATGTAGACATAGCGAAGCAGCGCAAACGGGCCGATCAGAATGGATAGGAAAAATGAGAGGGTAGTGGTTGTCTCCGCAAAAATGAAAGCGAATACGCAATTAAAACATATGAAAGCATCAATGTTTAACCATAAAGCAAGTCCTTTCAGAGACAACACGCTCGGCTGTAAGCTGAGAAGTAAATTAACAGACCTCTGTATCCAAATCCGATGAAGACAAAGACGAGAAACTGGGAGTCGCGGTGACGAAGGAGTCGAGTCCTGCTGGAGTGCAAGCATCAACCAGCCGCATTCGAAAAGTCACAGGAGGCAACCCGAGCGGCCATCCTGAGGGCTCAGGTTCTCCCTGAAGCTGTCACAACGTCCAGCGGTGAGAAAGTTCAGCAGATGACCAAGTGGACAAGATCGCAAAACCCTGAAGATCTCATGGAACTGAAACATGGTACCAGCTTCGAAGATCAAGAAGATGCCTCGACCATCATGAAAATGCCTCAACGATCTCAGCCATACCTGCGTCGACCCCATTCGCAACGAATCGTTCTGAGTGGTGGATGGCGCTGGATCAGAGTCTGCGAATCTCGACATAATTCTTCCTGATGGCCAGTATTTCTGCGCTTCATGCAGCAAGTCGATGAGCAAGACAATGAAGCCGGTGAATCGGCGGGATTAGAGACCGACTTGCGGTGATCTAACGACACTTAAGGGCCGTTCTGCGAGGTGATGGAGTAATTCTGCTGTGGTAGGAGAAGGATGCACTCGAGGTTAGATGGACGAGGATGTGCAAGCTTTAGCTATGGCGCTAGGAGGACGCGACAAAGAGTGACGAAATATGAAAGAAGAATAGAATGTGCTGCCCATTTCATAAACGTGTGTGCCATGACTCCCACAATAGACAAAAAAGGCTGCACAAATTCAGTGGCTTTGGATTATGAGACTCTAACATCTACAATCCGTTTGAAAGAAATACCTAATGAATTCCTTGAGCTCTCTAGTTTCAATGACACAATATTATTTGCAAGATCATGCACTCTAGACATTAATACTCCATTTGACATTAATACTCCATTTGCAACATGTAGAGTTTTGCGAGATTATGGCCCTTTGAATGAAAAATTAAACCTTCTTATCATAACATCCCTTGTCCATTCTTGTCATTCACTAATTCATTGATAGATTCCTATATTTCACAAGTCCTTAGCATGCATTTATTAATTCATTCATTGCTCACTTGCTATACTTTACAGTCTCATTGTTGTCTTAGAGCACATAGTTACTACCTTAAAATGGAACTTGGATCCTACTTTTAATGAATAACACACTATTCAAAATTTTTGGACTTTCTCTCCTAGTTTGGACTTTTTTTTGGAGCAGATCTTCTCCACTCAACTTCACTTAGTGAGCTCAAAAATTGGGTTTTTTGGAGTACTAAATGTGTCACTTATATACAAATATGGCCTTACTAAGCTAAAAAGTCAAGTGGTGACCTCTAATTTAAAAAAAAAAAGGCTCAGTAAAGCTATAATTTCCAAACTCATACATGGTGCCCCCATCCAATAACTATAATAATAATAATAGTAGTCTCGTAACTCTAGTTCAATTTTAACACTATGAAGTGAAAATATGACACTATATGAAAAGAGTTTGTTGAATTCAATATATAAGTGGTGTATAGATACACCATTTTTTTGAAAAAAAAGAGTTTGTTAAATTCAATATATAAGTGGTGTATAGATACACCCTTGTTTTGAAAAACAAACCATACAATAAATTATCTTATTGGTGGTGTATAGATACACCATTTGTATGGAAAAAAGCATATAAAACATTATCTTATGCATCTGGATCTCGTTCAGAGTCATCAGATTCATGTAATGTATTTGTGCTTGATGGGTCAAGTCTTGCCAAATGATGTTTAATATGGACACGACTTGGATCGGGGATTGTAATACATTTTTCAACATTATATCCATGCTTCTTTTTAAAACTTCGTGTCCTCGATTTCTAGCAATGAATAATGCTACTGACTTTCACCTCTGTTAATCCCTCATTATTTGGAACCCATTCACGTTTCTTTTGCAAGCATCCCTCATAGAGTTATTTTATTGTATATCTTCTCGAGAGATTTTTCAATGGCTTTGGTTCATACCATAAAGCTGTAAATGTTATAGGGGTTCCCTTGTCATCCCTTTCTATCTTAGCAACCTTTGCAACCCAAATTGGGCCACCTTGGTCATCCAACTCTGAACCTGGATCAGATGCCCAAACTGTAACAAATAGACCCTCTTCAATCTCATCAGATGGTATAAACTTTGGTAAGGGTTTGTCTCCCTTCCTGCCATAATATTTTCGAGGTAAAAGGCATTCCTCTGCTTCCTCCATATCTACTAACATATTTATATCCAAAGGAAAATTTGGTGACCTAGCTTGTTCTGGCCAAAAGGATTCACAGTATTCAATGCTCATTAAGTTTTCTTGTCTTTCTAAAGATTGGATAAGTGCTCCAGTTGATTTAATAGTCTCCAAATTCTTAGTTGATTGCTCATGATATTTCTGCATCATACTTTGAAGATGTTTAATGAAGGCTTTCAAGCCTTTCATTTCATCTATGTCAAGTGATTTGTTTTTTGCAAGAACAAATCTAGTTTCCTCCAATGGAATTATTCGTTATAATAAAGCATATGACTCACTCCATAAATTATCTCCATCTACTAAGTAGTGCTTTCATTGCATCACTAGAATATTGTTATGCATGTGAAACCAAAAGTAGTGTGGATTTGTGTGTCCTATTAGGGCGTCATTTCCTGTTTGTAAATGTGGCTCTATGAATGCTCTCCAATTTACCATCCTCTCTAAGATAGCCACTTCTGATTCTTCCTTGCGAGAACCTCTAATTTTTTTCCCAATTCGAAATAGCATATCCTCCATTGTCAAAACATCCATTGCCTTTAACTCACCAGAGATAACACTGAAGATTTGATCTATGTCTTCATGTTGTTGGCATTCGACACGTCCATCTAGCATTGTTTGTTGAAGATGAGGCTATGGTAATGCATGGTCTTCGAGAACTTGCTTTAATGTTACAGTTGCATTGATAGTGCTTCCATGGCATTTAAGTTTGTAGGTATTTCCATGAATTATATGAATCACTTTTTCTTTCACCTTTGCCCAGATGGTCCAGTATGTGCCATATGATAGTCCAGTTAACCATTGATATCCTCGATTACAAATGGGTCTCCCATTAACCATGGGTTTCAATCTAGGTTTACAGTGTCTTGTGCTCAAATCTTGATTAGTGCCTTGATGAAGAAAGCATGAAAACTCTTGAAGAAGATAGTTATGTCTATTAGGCGCTATCTTACTCCAAATACCAAGGCGTATGGCTGCATAATCATGTTTCCCAACTTTTCTAATGCAAAGTCTCTTGTAACAAACTCGCATAAGCATCATTTCCATACTCTCCTCAAATAGCAATACATGTCTCTTTGGTTCTGGAATTGATGCCATGATTCTTCGCCTCTTCACACTCACATACTTTCTTTTTGTAAATAGTGTCTTGCGTTTTCTAGTTGTAAGACCATACCTCGAATCCATTTCCCTTGAATCTTCATCTTTATAATCAAATGCTGTGTGGGCTTGAGAATTATTTGATACCTTATAATATCTTGGAAATGGCAATCTGGTATACATGTTCATTGATGTCAATTTGTTGCCAATGCCTCTTGAATTTTGTGGTTGAACTATTTCTCCTTCGTAACTCAAGATTCTCTCATCTATATCCTCTGGCATGTTAGCAACAATATTACGAACAACATGACAAGTCTTTGATTCTCTACCTCTTTTGCCTTGTGTTCGAGTGGTAACATATGATCATTGTCACTAATATCATCAATTCATGTTATTGCATCACTTATCCCATCGATCTTTGCATGTATTTTTCTTTGTGGTCCCATCTTATTATTCTCAACACAAGACAAGTCTTCTATATCAGTAAGCATGTTTGAGTCACTTGCAACACGAGACAAGTCTTCTATACCAGTGAGCCTGTTCGAGTCACTTGCAACACAAGACAAGTCTTCTATGCCAGTGAGCCTGTTCGAGTCACTTCCAACACATGTTTTATACCAGTGAGCTTGTTCGAGTCACTTGCAACACAAGACAAGTCTTCTATACCAGTGAGTATATTTGAGTCACTTGCAACACAAGAAACCTTTTCTACATCAACATCTGTTACTATAATGTCCTCAATACCTGTGAGCATGCCACTATGATACTCTTGATTACTACTATAGCTTCTTATCAATTTGGATCCCATTTGTTTCTAATAATAAACTGTTGTGTCTTCCATGACATTGAAGGAAACTGTCTTGGGCAAACTTGATTTCAAGAAAGCTAACCCCCATTTACAAGTACTATGAACTTGTAGTTGAGACGTAGTATTATGGATGTATAAATGTGAAGTACTATCCATTGCATTTTGAATGACACCTGCGCTAGTCAACTTAATTATCTCCACTATACAAAGAAAACTCTGAGCATAGCCCTTAAAGTTGCCAATTGCTAAAACTTCTCTGGAGCAAGATAACATCTCTACTTTTTTCCCCTCAAGATAAGTTTTCTTGATACCTTGAAAGCATGTCTTTGGAACAATTTTGTCTTGGTCCCAAAGTGTTCTGTGTGCTTGCATATTAAATATATCACATTGTAAGATATCTCCCAATGTTTCAAAGTCTCCATGTGGATATTTTAAATGTACTTCAGGATTTACAATGTTGGTGATTATCATTACACATCTTCTCTCACCGCAACATTGGAAATGACACACATTCATAGGATCAAGACTATGAATTCATCCAAAAGTCACCACTTCATTCTTCTTATATAACACCACATCCATACCCTCTGTTAGGGTGAATACCTGTTTTATGTACAAAAATAGATTAGCAACTCAAAATGAACATAACAAATAATCATTGAGCTTATTATTACTTAATAACTTCTATATTAAAACTAGCAGAGAGCATTAAACCTAAACCCTACATCCTAAACTTTAAATAATTAATACCAAAACATCTTAACCACCGTAAATCCTAAACTTTAAACATTTAATTCGTAAACCCTAAACCCTAAATCCTAAACTCCTAAATAATAAATCCTAAACCTTAAACCCTAAACTCTAAATACTAAACCCTAAATCTTAAATCATAAACCCTAAACCCTAAACCCTAACCCTAAAATACAACCAAAATTTAATGAATTTTTTAAATTTGTGCAACAGGTTGCATATATCCCCCAACCTATTGCTTGAGCAACAGGTTGGGGGATATATCCAACCTGTTGCACAAATCAAGAATTTTTCTTATTTGTGCAATAATTTGATATATAGTTGGGGAATATATCCAACCTATTGCACAACTCAAGAATTTTCTTGATTTGTGCAAGATTAGATATACCCCCAACCTGTTGCTCGAGCAAGAGGTTGGGGGGTATATCCAACTTGTTGCACAAATCAAGAAAATTCTTGATTTGTGCAACAAGTTGGATATACCCCCCAACCTGTTGCTCGAGCAACAGGTTGGGGGGTAAAATTCTTGATTTGTGCAACAGGTTGGATATACCCCCCAACCTGTTGCTCAATCACCCCAACCGAGGCCTGTTGTTGGATATATCCCCCAACCTGTTGCTCAAGTTGGGGGGTATATCCAATTTGTTACACAAATCAAGAAAATTCTCGAATTGTGCAATAGGTTGGATATACCTCCCCAACCTGTTGCTTGAGCAACAGGTTGGGGGGGTATATCCAACCTATTGCACAAATCAAGAAAATTCCTTGATTTTTGCAATAGGTTGAGTGCACCATTAACCTATTCCACTTGCAATAGTTTGGGGGATATATCAAACCTATTGCACAAATTGAAAAAAATCATTAAATTTTGATTGTATTTTAGGGTTAGGGTTTAGGGTTTAGTATTTAGGGTTAAGGATTTAGGGCTTAGGATTTAAGATTTAGTGTTTAGGGTTTTGGGTTTATGATTATGTCTTTAGGGTTTAGGTGTTTAGGATTTAGAGTTTAGGGTTTAGGGTTTAGAATCTAGGGTTTAGGGTTTAGGATTTAGCATTTAGGGTTAATGATTATTGTTTTAGGGTTTAGGATTTAGGATTTAGGTTTTAGGTTTTAGGGTTTAGGGTTTAGTATATAAGATCATGGGCTTAGAGTCTAGAATCTAGGGTTTAGAATTTAAGTTATAGGGGTTAGGGTTTAAGGTTTAGGGTTTAGGGATTATAACTGTTATATAAGTTTAAGAGCTTAGATTGTATAACCTAAGATTTAGGGAACTTTAGGATTTAAGATTTAGGGTGTAAGATTTAAGGTATATAGACTATATAAAATATGCATTCCAAAGTATTTAGTTTAGATATATATAGACTATATGTTATATGCTTTCCAAAGTGTTTTGTTTATAGGTATGATCCTTTGCAAAGGCTTTACTTTAAGTAAGTATAAGTCTACCTAGTTAAAGTATCCTACTGATTAGGGACAAGCACATAGGCTAAAAGCACACCGATTCATATTTTTTTACATTCATGCTGTATGGTGTATCAGAAGGTACGATCCTTTGCAAAGGCTTTACTTTAAGTAATTATAAGTCTACCTACTCAAAGTATCCTACTGATTAGGGACAAGTACATAGGCTAAAAGCACACCGATTCATATTTTCTTACATTCATGCTGCATGGTGTATCAAAAGAAATGACAAAGTATGTGATAAGAAATATTCAGAAGAAATATGTATTCCATATCATGGATACCATGGATATCTGGTGGTTGCTAAAGTAAAAAAATGATATGGATACAACGATAATATAGTTTTGTGCAAAGCCTTAAACAAAGTTTAAGGCTTTTGCAAAGTATTACACATAGTAACAAAGATAAGTAAGTATGCTAAACCTCTTCTAGATTCTATAGTTTTAAATACCTACCTTACAAATACATTATCTAATTTTTCATTCTTCGACTAACTAACAAGTATTATACACATGGAAGAAAATTAGCATACATGCTAAAAGTAAGTGTGTAAAATTTAATATTTTCTTAGTTTTTAATTAATTCAATTCTTTGATTGACTACTTTTTAAATTGAAATGTTATTAGTATATAATCTACATGATTTTAAATGTTATTAATGTATAATATTAATAGTTTATATATTTATTTAAATTTATATAATAATTAATTTATATTTATATTAGTTTTTAAGTTAATAATATATAGAATAGCAATATATTCACTAATTCTTCATTGTTTTAAGAATAAGTATTATATAAAGTACATATGCTAGAAGACCTCCCTTTCAAGTTATATTTTTTTGATTAATATATTTATTCATTTAATAATTATATAATATTTATATTAATTTATAGATTAATAATATATATTTTTAGCAAAATTATATTTTAACATTAGTTAATAAAAATGTATTATATTATGGAGTAAAAATATTATAAATGGATTTCTTATATTAATAAAGTGTCGTGAGAAGAATTTTTTAGAAAGATTTATGATTAAATTTTGTTTTGAAGTTGTTGCATACGCAATAAGTAGGGAGGTTTGAGTAGTTTTGAGGTTCAGAGAGAAACTTGTAATAAAGTGTCATGAGAAGAGTTTTTTGAAGAGATTTATGATTAAATTTTGTTTTGAAGTTGTTGTGTATGCAATAGGTAAGGAGGTTTGAGTGGTTTTGAGGTTGAGAGAGAAATTTGTAATAGATTGTTTTTTTTTTAAGGAGTTTTCTGGAGAGATTTATGATTAAATTTTGTTTTTAAGTTGTTGCATACGCAATAGGTAGGGAGGTTTGAGTGGTTTTGAGGTTAAGATAGAAATTTATAATAGATTATTTTTTTTTATTGAGGAGTTTTTTGGAGAGATTTATGATTAAATTTTGTTTTGAAGTTGTTGTGTATGCAATAGGTAGGGTTTGAGTAGTTTTCAGGTTGAGAGAGAAATTTGTAATAGATTGTTTTTTTT
The DNA here is from genome assembly GCF_047967505.1 of Dipteris shenzhenensis. Taxonomy (NCBI): domain Eukaryota; kingdom Viridiplantae; phylum Streptophyta; class Polypodiopsida; order Gleicheniales; family Dipteridaceae; genus Dipteris; species Dipteris shenzhenensis. The sequence continues at coordinate 17,100,952 of NC_141622.1, forward strand.
TTGTTGAGGAGTTTGAGGTAATTTCTGAAATTTCTGAAAATAGGTTGTGAGAGTTTGAGGTAAAGAGGAAAATTTGTGGGAAAAAAGATTTAATGCAAAAATGGTTTTTTGAAGTTATTGCGTATACACAAGTTTTTGAGAAAAGAATCGGATTTGAAAAAAATTTCAAATTTACAAAAACTTGATTCTTAGTTCTTGCATACGCAATCGGTTAGAAATGAACTCGCTCCACCACCTCTCCACCCAGGTACTCCCTCCCTCCCCTCTTGCTTCCCATCCCCTCTCCTCCCGCTTTCTCTCTCCCCTCCCTTCCCCTCTCCTCCCTCTCGTCCCTTGCCCTCCCCTCCCCCTCCCTTTCCCTCTCCTCCCCCTTCTTCTCCTGCTTCCTCTCTCCCCCTCCCTTCCCCTCTCCTCTCGCTTCTCCCCTCCCTCCTCCTGCTTCCTCCCCTCCCCTCCCCCTCCCTTCCCCTCTCCTCCCCCTTCCCCTTCCCCTCTCCTCCCTGCTCTCCCTTCCCCTCCCCTTCCCCGCCTCCCCCTCCCCCTCCCTACCGGCCCCTCTCTTCCCCTCCTCTCCCTCCCCGTCCCCCTCCCCGCTGGCCCCTCCCTCTCCCTCCCCCTCTTCTCCCTCCCCCTCCTTGTCGGCCCCTCCCTCCCCGCTGTCCCTCCCTTCCCTTCCCCACCGTCCCTCCCTGCAAGCCCCTCCCTCCCTGCCATCCCTCCCTTCCCCTTCCCCTCCCCGTTGGCCCCTCCCTTCCCCATCTCCCCCTCCGCCTCCCCTCCCCATCACAGGTGGGAGGGAGGGAGGGAGGGGAGGGGGCTGACGTGAGGGGGAGGCAGGGAAGGGGGAGGGGAGGGGGCCGATGGGAGGGCAGGAAGGGAGAGGGGAGGCAGGGAGGGCGCGGGGAAGGGGGAGGGGGAGGGGAGACGGGGAAGGGGGAGGGGAGGCGGGGGGAAGGGGGAGGGGGAGGGGAGGTGAGAGGGGGCGAGGAGAGGAGGGAGGGGGGGTTAACCCTACCCCACCTGTTGCGCATGCAACAGGTGGGGGGGGTTAATAATACCCCCCCACCCCGCCTATTGCGTGCACAACAGGTGGGTGGGAGGGGTGAGGCGGGGAAGGGGGAGGTAGGCGGGAGGGCGAGGGGACGAGAGGAGGGAGGGGGAGCGTTAAACCCACCTGTTGCACACACAACAGGTGGGGTGGGGGTAATAATACCCCCCACCCCACCTATTGCGCATGCAACAGGTGGGGGTAAACCCCCCCTCCCTCCTCTCCTCCCGCCCTCTCACCCCCTCCTTGCCCTCCCTTCCCTGCCTCCCCTCTCCCTTCCCCGGCCATTAACCCCCCCTCCCTCCTCTCCTCCCGTCCTCTCGTCGCCCCCTCCCCCTTCCCTACCTCCCCTCTTGTCGGTCCCCTCCTTCCTCCCTCCGCTCCCTTCCCCTCTCCTCCCGCTTCCCCCCTCTTCTCCTTTTTTAAGGTGGGGAGCAGTGAGGAGGACAGGAGGGGAGGGAGGAGGGAGAGGAGAGGGCAATCGAGAGGGAGGAGGCAGGCGGCGAGGCAAGAGGGAGGAGGAGAGGAGGTAGGCGAGGAGGCGGGAGGGAGGAGAGAGAGGAGGTAGGCAAGGAGGGCAGGGAGGGCGCAGACGGGATGGGGAGGCGGGAGGGAGGGGAGGGGGTCGACGTGAGGGCAGAAACGGGAGGAGGAGGCAAAGAAAGAGGAAGAGAGAGACGGGAGGGGGAGGCGGGAGGAGAGGAGGGGGTTAACCCCCAACCTATTATGCACGCAACAGGTTGGGGGTTAATCCCTCCCCTATCCTAAGCCCGTAAAGGGCTTTAAATTTTTATTTTATTTTTAAAGACAAAAAAATTAATTTAATTTAATTTAAAGAAGAAAAAAAACACGAAAAAATTAATTAACTTAATTTATTTTTAAAAAATAAAAAAAGTTAAAATAAATAAAACTTAAAAAAATTTTAAAAAATTAAGTTAAATTTTAAATATAAAAATAAATTAATTAATTAAAATAAAATAAAATAAAATAATTAAAAAAAGATGGAAAAAAATAAATAAATTTAATTTATTTTAAAAATTAAAAATAAATGAAACTTAAAATAATATTTAATTAGAAATTTATTTAATATTTTGAGTTTGAAAATCATTGTAATTCTCATTTTTTATTTTTGATTGTTTTTCAAAAAACTATGGCTTCCAGTTTTGGGTCCAAGGTGTCTTTCAAATACCTTGAATATGCTTGGTATTTTATGGAGCGCAAATCAAAATATTCTTTGGTGATCACTGCAGAGAATGTGTCAAGCGTGAAATATTCTCCAAAGGCAGTAAGAAATGGTGGCATGGTCTCAAACATCAACATTAAAGAAAACAATTTGATAGAAGTTGTGTGCAAAGGAAAGAATGACGAGCTGGTTTACAAGTTACAAGTTACGCACAAGCACTTCTTGAAGCCCTTACCAGATTCAATAAAGGAATCCTAAGAATTACTTAGTGCCTTAGAAGCATTGAAGAAAATGTTGGATGCATTTCCAAGTGGTGGTGTTGTACTTTCAGTAGCAGTAAGTGTAGCAGTAAGTATGCCATCTATAACATATAACCCTCAAGTTGTACCGCCAATATCTGTGGTGATAACTACGGTAACTCTGGCAAGAGTAACTACAATATTTGCAGCAGTAACTACAATATCTCCAACTGTACTTACACCATCGACTGCTGCAACTATAGGAACAAGAACGAGTGATCGTGGAGCAGATTCAAGTTCTACAACTATTCCCAGAAAGAGAGCAAAAATAACTCCTACTCCACATGCAGATCGTTCAAGTGCAGGTTATTTAAAATCAGGAAAAATTTTGGATAGCGATGAATAGGAGGATCCACAAGAAGAAGATACAAGTCTCGAAGACTTTTCTATAAGTGTGGCAGACTTACATCCTCCAGAGGATGAGGGGTACATTTGGGGATTTTCACAATTCAGCGTGGCCACAATGCTTATTGATCAAGCTTTGTTGTTCACAAATCAAAGAAAGCTAGATAAGACATTTGCATGCAAATTGTATGAAGATACGAGGAAAACAAGAACTCCAGTTGCCACTAATATCACTCTTCGTCCTATGGCATTTAAGAGACTTCAAGAAGATGATCCTACATTGCCTGATGTCACATTTCAAAAGCGCGTGGACTTTCTTGATGCTTTTGTGAAATTTAGAAGGAGTGACTTTGTTCATGGAGAGGCTTTGTACCAAAGCCGATATGGGACTGACATCGAGAAGAGATACATGCTGGCAAAGAATACATTCTTGGAAAGATGCAAGTTTGAGCCCATTGATGGGCAACACTTTTGTGAAGCTTGCAGGATCGCCCTTGATGAGAGAAGAAAAGGAAACTTGCCACAAATTGAGTGGACGGAAAAGTTTCAACGGGTCATTTGTCATATATGCATATTTAACGATGACTCGAAGTACATTCTAGAATCAGAAAGGCTGAATTCTGCTCCATTTAGGTTGAAAAAAAGCTCTTCTCTTTTTGAGATCTTGATGAAGGTAAGGGAGTTATGGATGGGATGTGGAAAGCCACAAACAGTGAAGGGCAGGAGACCTACATCTGAGTACATGGCAAAGAGGACTCGGTTCTATAGATGCTTGAAAGGTGTTGTAAGCAATATGCAAGGCATACCAAGTAATAAGGTTGAGGCAAAGGATTTGAACACCACCGTTGCATGATACAGGGATGTTACTTGCATTGTCTTCTACGAGAACTCAATGTTTCAGAGCATGGTGGATGTTTGCCGAACATATGAAACAGGGAAGATATCCTTTGAGGCACCAAAGCACACTGCAACTCAGAGGAAAGAAATAAAGAAACCAATGTCTATTGTTTGGTGGAGAGCATTAAGGTTTGTTCCAGATGCAATAACAGAAGAAGTATGCAAGAAGATCCTAAGTGGTGACTGCTTCTTTGGAAAGAAGAGCAAGTATAGCAACTTGGATGAAGTGGTCACGCGAACGATTCAAAGTGAGACTGCTCTCTCGGCACTATTATTTTGATTGAAATCTGATGATGAGTTAGTAGGCAAGTCAATTGATGTGGATAAGAAGAAAGCACTTAGCCTAGGTCAACTCCTTGATAAGACATGGGCTAGAAAGTGGTTGGCTTCAATGGATGTAGATGCCACACCAACAAAGGATCTAAGAGCTAAAATGCCAAAGGTTGTTGAGACAGAATATATGGACATCAAGAAAAAGGTCTTGCAGTCCACTGCCCAAGGTAGAGCAATTGGTGGTTTAGATGATGGTTCTCTATTTAGCTTCTCCTATGATATCCTGCTATCAGAGAATGATACAAAATTTGCACACATCAATGGCATTGATACAGAGCATTTCATAACAATGAGCGGTCATGCTTGGGAGAAGCCATGCATATTTTTCATAGATGAATTGCAAGACCTTGCAGTGTCACGGATAGTTGAACTTGTGCGGTTTATCGTAGAAGGTTCTATGGCAGATAAGAAAAGATCAACGTTGGTCCTGTTCGTGACAGAATCACAAAGGGATGCCTTGTATGCGAGTTTGACATCTGCATTTGGGTATTTACTTTCAACAGTATATCATGGTATAGTCCTATGCAATCATATGACTGTCTTGGAAGGCACTGCCATTCAAGTCTTGCAACCTTTCTTGATGTGCTTCTTATCCAGGAGTGGTGGCAATCTAATCAAAATTCCTTTAAAGACTCTCGAGCTTCATTACTTTGAAGACAATAAGGTTAAGCTTGATGCACCAATGGTGGATTACAGAAAGCCGATGGATCCTGATGTGATACTAGAGATGATAAAGAATTTACTGAATGATGGGTGGAAAGTAGCATTGTATTGAATGGGTTTTGCTGCTAAAAAATTGCTACGCTAAGGTAGAAATGGAGTAGAAATGTAAATGTCATTGATACCCCCCATCAAATTGAGTTTTTTGACACATATTATAGTTGCACTACCTTCTTTGAAGAGGAAAATATCAACGAAGAGGGTAGTGAGAAAAATGTCGAAGACGAGGGTAGTGAGTCTAAGGGTGATGATTCTAACTTAGGTGATGATGAGGATGAAAGCTCTTCATCCGATGACTTACTCCAAGAAGAAATCCGCACAAAGAATAAGGGTGATCAGTTGTCAACTAGAGTCAAGGAGGTTCCACTCATGATACGAGAAGGCTCGCGGCAGCAAGAAGTAGTAGTACAGCACGTCACAGGAAAAGGTAAGGTTAAAGAGGTGGAAGCACTCCCCTTGAAATTAAAAGTGAGGAAGGCACCCTTGATCTTGGGTGAAGGACATGCAAGTGGATCAAGCAAGGAAGCCTTACTCAAAGAAGGTATGGATGAGGCAAAGCATGACCAGGAGGAGTTACTAGGAGGCATAGATGGCTCTTTAACCATAATCTTATAGACTCCAGAGTAGCCTACTAGTCAGGAACCTAGTAGCCAGGTCCCTACTCACCACGAACTTAGTCATGAGACTCTAGAGCAGCCTACTAGTTAGGTGCTTGGAACTGAAGAGCAAACTACTGAGGACCTTGCTACTGAGACTTCAGTCTTAGAGCAGCTTATTAGTTAGGACCCTGTAGTCAAGGGCTTGGCATTGAGGACATTGGTACTGAGTAACATGATGGATAATGGCTTTGTAATCACAAGTTTTGAACTTCTATGTAAAGCGAATATCTAATAAAAAGTTTACTACTTTTTTGATTTCTTTACTCTCATTATTGTGTATAAAGATTGTTTATGAGGTCCATTTTATACTTAATGGTGTATTTTAAACTTTATGTCAAATGTATTTTTATAGTTAAGGGTGTTTTTTAATACCAAGTGAGGTGTATATGTACACCACTTACACATAAAAGGATTTATCTACACTACCTTTGTAAGGGGTTTATGTACACCACCTTTCTAAAAGAAATGGTCATAAAGGTGTGTGAAACCACTTATACATAAAGGTGTTTATTTACACCACCTTTCTAAGAGAATTGGTCATCTTATTATTCCGTGGGTAATCACTCAGAAGGGCTAGTGCTCTACTACTTGAGGTTAGAGGGTTTCACTATCATGGGACCCCCTATGATCGATTATCAGCTATTCTAGCCTGGAAGATGAATATGTCAAATAGCTTGTAACGTCACTTTTCCCCAGCCTTTTGGTCACATTCATGCCAGCTTTGGTCGTAGAATGCTCGATTTTCTTTAGGAAGATGAGCATAGCACGATCGTCCCTCCCCCACCTCGCAAGACCTCAAGATCTCGGAAAAGGCTTGAGATTGGCCCTTACCTCAAAATAGAGGCAATGGATGCAGGCTACCTTTACTCCACCACCTTCATTTGAGAAAGGGTCATTTTCCTTTATACTCTAATTGGATGATTGTCAATCACTAGGTAGATAATTAACACCTCTATATTCATATTCTTATCATGTTGTAAATCTATGGGTTCATATACTTAGCAATTTGTATAACTTATTACTTAATGTTCTGTCAATCGTAATACCAAGGCTTAGGATAACTGACGAAGTAGACGAAGTCTTGTTGATTCTATCGGAAACTACAAAAGATTCATGGTTTAGGAGTTCTCCTCTCACCGAGCTCCTCGTAGATCGAATGCCGTGGGCTTTGATACCAATTGTGGGAGAGGAGAGCACACACAACGGGATAAGGAGACACCAAAATGTGGTGAAGCAAAAGCTACTCTAGCTTATTCCTCTATCAAATATATATGAGTATACATGGGCACTGTACAAGTGGGTGGGCACACTGCCCTTTACCCCAACAAGCGCAACAATAAAGGTCAAGAGCTTGGAACTTTGGAGGTAGGGATCAAGGTAGTAGCACAGTGGCTCAGTTCACTATTGACGGGTCACAAGTCATGGGTAGACCTACGAGATGCAATAGTGCAATGTGAGGATGGGACTTTAGGGGCACTGGAAGCCATTACACGGGCAGTACCCTCAGCATATAGTCAAGGTCCATGGATTTCAGAGAAGGGTAGCCTAGTTTATATATATAGGGGCCGCAAGGTTTAGTCAAGAGAGTCGGCCAGTTGGGGGCTACCTAGGGAGGCATGGCCATCTATACCTTTGCACCAAAGTACATTAAAATGCGGGATGGGTGGGTGACTTAGTGGTTGTTTAAAAATGCACGGATGGGATGTTGTTAAGGGTAGGTTACTAAGTTAGGCCCTCAATATTAAAAATAGAATTAGAAGCAAAAAGGTTTAGGAGTGAGGAGAACTTAATTTACTAAAGTTTTATATGGTTAGAGAATTAGTTAATTAGATGGAGCTAATCATTAAAAAATGGATAATTAGAACATACGACTTAAGAGTAATTTTATATATGAAGAAGGTAGAATAGGACATAACCGACGTAATTAAGACCACAATAAAGAAGAGAACCATGAGGGCTTAATAGTAAAGGATAATGAAGGACGAGATCATCTAGCTAGCACCAAAAGTTAGAGGGTTAGGGCCTAAGAGCACCCTAGACATCAATTACAAATCAATTATGGGGCGCATTTGGAAGTCGTATAAATTAGGCTTAATGTAAGTATCCTCTAGTGGACACGTGGCATTCATAGGGAGTCCCAAATGTATTGGAGCTCATGAACCTCTCTTTAGTAGGGAAGGCCATGGGCCCTCGTGGCCAATCAAATCCTCTTAGCCATAGCATGGCACATAGCCTCATGTTGCTACTTTCACAAGGGGTGCACTAGGGGGATATGTAGGCATGAGGCATGGGGGAGTGTTCTAAGAGGGAACAACAAAAGGTCCCCAGGAGGGCCATACAAGGTATTGGGTAGTTTTCGATGCTGATTTTGACAGAATTTGTGAAGAAATAAATTTCTTTCTAGCTATCAGTACAAACTATTAGTATATGCACCGAGCACCAATGCAAATTACACAAAAAAATAGCATCAATATATCCATTGGACGTTGATGTTGTATTACCTTTTGAAAAATTTGGGAGGGTAACATGGGGCCACTGCTACCTCCATTCTACCCCACTATGAGTGAACATAAAATATTGATCATATGTGTATAAAAAGAGACCTTGAAGGAACATGAATATATATTGCAGGACTTATTACAAAATATCCCTTGAAAGAACATGCATTCTAAAAGTTCTCTTGAGGGGGCATGAATTGCATAAGGTCAAACGATCAATTACAAGAGACCGCAAAAAGCGTATATCAAATCATACTCTAAAAATGAGAGACTAGCTACAATCTAAGATTGATCTATGTAGAGGAGCGAGCCCTCATCATCAATCAAGTCAATTTTCTTATAAGCATGATACTTAGGCACCAGGGAGTACATCGTGATTGGTCCACACTTGCAATGAGGGTAAGTCTTTGGCCATTCTTACTTTTGTAACTAGCTTCTTTTAAGTTATATAATGTTGATGTATCTATTAAAGTTTTCCATGGAGGTGAAAGAGGAGGTGAGAATGATAAAAGTTTCCCTTGAGCATGATGCATCATTCTTGGTTGGCAAATGACCATGATGCTATATAATAACAAGAAGACAAGCTATGAAAAAGAACATATATCAAACAAAATGCATTAATTAACAGGATTGTAAGTAATAACATACTTACAAAATACACCATCAAGTCACCCTTTGTCATTGCTACCAAGGCAAGAAGATTCGACCTTCTATTGGGTCATATGTTGTTGACTCCGCTTCTCAACTTCTGTCCTATACTTACCCTTTCCCTAGCAGCAATCCTCAGGAGATACATCATGTTGGAATGATATTCCTAATCTCATCATATCTCGAATCTCTAATTTGTGATAGGTCATCACACTGCTCACATACACTCTAGCATTTTAGGCAAAGGGAACTCTCTACGATGTGGAGTCTATGACATACTCCTTCTTGTCAAGAGGTTGGTGATGGCAATCTTTATAAGTCCCATAATGCTCATGGTTTGTTGCATTCATGAATTGGCACAATATCCTTTATCATTCTCTATGATCCATCTCATGTCATCCATAAAATACATGGGACTCTTGCAAGAAGGTTTGTAATTTGGTGTCCCCAAGACATCTTAAGGTACAATTAGATAGTTTAGAGGTTGCCAATACAGTCATGATGCATGATATATATGATGGGCTAGGGATGCATGATGGTCTCAATAGTGGCATAGCTATCCCACTAATTGGCCACATATTGGGGTGACTAGCTTGCTTCTAGCTTGCAAGGGCTCAACAACCTCAGTGGCTCTCTAAAATAAGTGCACTCTCCTTGGGTCCTAGTCATCCTCTCATCCTCTTTGTGATGGCACCATAGAGTGCCAACCAATGACATCTTACTAGGAGGTATTTGCCTCAACCAATGTTGGTGGCTAGAGTCCCCTAACCCCCTACTACCTATATCAATCGCGACAACTTACTTAGCTGGAGTCCCCTAACCCCCTAGTACCTATATCAATCGCGACAACTTACTTAGCTAGCTAATCAAATGAAAGTTGACTATAGACATCAATGGGCTACTCAAGACTTATCGCAGCAAATACATGGGATGGAATGGCAAAAGAGAATGACTCATCCCAAATGACCTACAGGATGACATAGCTACACATGTGGAACAAAAATAAACAAGACCCTAGCATGTGAAAAGAAAATAAACAAGAGCCTACATTAACATGTCTATGAGTGAAAGGAACCTAACGTTAGTCAAGAGATAATGAGCTCATTATGAGAATATGAACATGCCAATAGAGACAATATGAAGAGCCAAGCTAAATCATGATAGGAAAGTAAGATATTGAGATAGCTACAAAAGTAACATGTGTGTCTGTGTGAATGTGTGTGTGTGTGTGTGTGTGTGTGTGTGTGTATGTGTGTGTTCGTCTTATAAAACAATCTATCCTACTATACTACTGGACCAATTTCCAATGTCAAAGTAAACCAATTGCAAACATCCATCATTGCCCTTAACACCTAGTGAGAGTAGTCCATTAATAACCAACTTCTTAAAACCGCATAAGTGAGAATAATCCATATCATACCGTTCCTTCTAACAAAGTGTCAAAGTGAGAGTCACTTTTCAAACTCACATTCACGCCGTACATTGCAAAAAGTACAACAATATTGATGACTAGTGTCCAATCTTATCTATCAATACTTGGAGATAATCCATTGTAGAGTACGTCTCGAAGTAGCCAACACCGTATTTTCATGCCTCAGACTTTTCAATGCAAACTTGATGGAGAGATATGCCGACTCACCTAGCACCATCACAAAAAAAGTTAGAACAATACATTTTTACTGTGGAAGCTAGGCTTCAATGCCGGCACACAATTGTTATCCATGTCACTCTATCTAGATTAGCATCAAATCTTGGCATTCTTATAAAACTTAGGTTGGCAAAAAATCTAGTAAGTTGTAGTAAGCAGAAAGGTAGAATATAGCAAGTAAAGTGTTTAGTAAAGTGAGAGTGAAAAAATACTCCCGAAGTTGAAGAAATATTCCTAAAGTGAGGGCTGCTATCTATCACCATTATTCAAGAAAATCTAATGTCTTTGAAAGTCAAGAAGTAACAATGAGACATTAAAAGGCTGAAATTTAATCAAAGAGGCCCCTTATAGCCTTATCCCATTTAGTAGTAACAAACATGCAATTCTATAGGAAAATGGTTGAAGATCCTCCTAAGCATAACACGTTGTTTCAATAAGTGCTTGTTCAATTCTATTGTCAAGCAGTTCCATCTCTATCCATTTATTAACAAGATAAGAGGGCCTAACCAATCTCAATTTAGGGAAGAACTTTTTAGGTAAGAGCGATCAAATATATCAATACTAATGATCATAACACTCAAGAGTGTGAAATTTTCTATATAGTAAAACAATTAAATTCACTTTTCAAGTGATTTTCAAGGTAAGTTCTTCTAGTATTAAGTAAGAATAACCCAAGTTTACAATGGTAGAAGGGAACTTAGTCCACCATTCTCTAGAAGGGAAATTATAAAGAAACTGTAGCTGAAAAACCAAATGGAACATAACCCAAGATCTTCTGAAGGGTAAAATATTACCCTTGGAACTTTACTTCGCATTTCAAGCTACCAACTTATGATAAATAAATGAGAAATGATGGCCTTTTCCATTTATCAAAGTATAAATTATTAAGTATAAAGTGTAATATATCAAAGTATAAAGTGTAAAGTGTAACCCAAGACCATCCTAAGGGTAAAATATTACCCATGGAACTTTACTTTGTATTTTAAGTTACCGACTTATGATAAATAAATGAGAAATGATGGCCTTTCCCATTTATCAATGCTAAGCTAAGATTCATAGCTCTCTCAAGATATGAATAAAGCTTTATTAGAGTCAAATATTTGATCTATAAAATCCATTCTACTTTTTCATAGAAAATGTAGAAAAACTTAACCATTTAAATCTTTTCCTAATTGCAGAAAATAAGACCCTATAGATCAGTAGGCATCAACTGCATGTGTACTCGCCTTGGTTATATATATACTTCCATTATTCGAAGAGCTCACATACTTCCATATATATAATGTTAAAAAGGGGTCCATATATATTTATTAATTATTCTAAGAGCTCACATAACCATAATATAAAGGTTATAAAGGGCCATGATATGTATGATGTAAAAAGCTCTAAATGGTCTATTTAGAAAAGGATGATAGGGCACAAGATATCTCCAACTTTTAAAGTTCATGACATTTATGTGGCTATACAAAATAGCCATTCTAACATATACCTATCATAATCACGTCAGTGAGAAGCTTGCCCGTGGACTTTCCCAATGCTTTCGCGGTACTATGGACCTCTCATAGTTGACAAGATGTTAAAAATGATTACCATGCTATATCTTAGGCCCCTTCTACTCTTTATATTATTCCCTCACAAGAGTATATGCAATCAATGTAATGAAGGGTTAAGTTGGACCCCAAGCTCCTTAAGAGCAAGCCAACCGAATGTTCTAATGCCATTTCCTGAATCCTCTAGTATACTGGCAATAATCCACCTAAATACTCTCTATAACTAAATAAAGCTCTCTATCATTTCATAAGCCAAAGTTTCAATGAACTTCCACATAAAATCACGCCATATATAGTCCTTCAATAGAGATAAACCAATGTCCACTGCTTATCATGATAAGCAATAGTGCTCCACTGTCATTGGCATTGCAAATGTTTGTTTAGAAACTCAGCTCTCCATGACTATAGATTGGAGCATAATAAATCTGATGGAAAATGGTCCTGAGATCGCTCTAAGTCGTAAGAGAGTGGCCAGTCCTGAGAATAGCTGGAGAAGGGCTATAGGGTGAGCCACAGCGGGCTTCTGCTAAGGGCTAATGCAGTTCGTGAAGCTAGCAATGCTCTATGCATTGTTATATTCAGTTGTATTGTCAAGAGAGTTTCTCAAGGCTCTCAGAATGTTTCGACTGTTTCGACTCCAGAAAAGACTCCAAATCATAGTCATTGTAGGGAGGCAAGGAGCAAAAGGGGAAGACCGGTGTGGTTCTATTGGCTCCTTGTTCTGCTGCTCATTCGTCCCGATTGCCATATGCAATCCCACCCAGGACTGGTCTGCAGAGCAGCTGCATTAAGTTATGAGACAAATATCTCAGTTTAGTGCTCTTCTCTACTTCGGCTGCGCATGAGGGCACTGCCGCGCTCAGAGGTAACCGAGCACCATGAAAAGCAAGACTATGAGGCCAGAGAAACCTGTGTACAAAGTACAACATCACAGTGAGGAATGGATCTGGCTCAAACGTAACAACCTGGAGTGTGGTTTACAGAGCTGCAACAACAAGAAGTAAAGGTGTACAGCTTGTGACGCGGAGGGAAGGTGTAGAAGTGTCCGGAGACCCTGCTAGCAAGGAGGCGGAAGGGAGGCGGAAGGCAAGGGAGAGCCACAGCTAGCACGGAGAAGGGTGGGAGGGAGAGAAGATCTGAGACGCCTGATGATAGATAATGGGGTATCCTGAGTGATCGAACCCAACGAGAAGGCAGAGGGTTAGTGGCCTGTGAAGAAGACATGGTTGCAGGTACCAATGCGGGGAATAGATAGAATATAAGTAGGTTGGTGATTGTATAAATAAGAGCCCAGCACCGAAAACATCAATGGTGACAGCTTGCTACAACGGTTCACGAAGATTCCTTCTATCAAAGTTTCATATCAGTAATTAGTTGACTCTAAACTCACGAGATTAGTCTAAGGCTAAGAATTGGCATGAAATATAGTCAAGGTCCTTAATCTTCACAAATCGTGAATGTAAAAACTGCACATGGAAATCATAAGTAAGTTGAGTATAAGTGTGTGTGTAACTGAGCGTTTATGAAATAATTAGATTATCATATATATGTGAAATAATTAGATTATCATATATATGTGATTGTGTCTGTGTGAAAGTGTGTGAGCGTATGAATAAGATTGTATAAGATACAAGTTTATGATGTATGTGTTTGTGTGTGTGAGTGTGAGTGTATGTGTCAACATATGTATGTAGGTGTAATGTGTAAGACATGCAGATGTGAAAAATTTAAGTGTATTTAAAGGTGTAAGCAAACAAGTATGTGATAATGTGAGTAAATAAGTTTGTGTATATGTGTATGTGTGTGTGTGTAAGACATTCATGTGTCCATCACCATCACAATCCATCAAGTATTACAAGCTTGATTCACTAGGTGTATTATAAAAACATGTTTAAGTCAATCGATGCCTGTCATTATCTGTTATGTGAGAATGTGAGGTGTAGAATGTGTAAATATGTGTGTGTACAAGTAAGGGATTGGCAAGTTAAAAGTGTGCTAGTGCAAGTGTTTTGGGGAAGAATGGGAGAAGTTAAACCAGTGAATTTGATGGAGACAAAGACTGGGGGAAGGGGTTTTTCTTTTTTCTTTTTTGAAAATCAACACTCAAAAGTTAGGAGGGGAAAGAAATCTAAAAGGGAAAATGGGGAAATACTTTATGTGTACTTCGATCATAGTCCAAGAATTTCTCTGTGTGTGTGTGTGTACCATTTTAATATGCTAAAGAGAGAGAGAGAGAGAGAGAGAGAGAGAGAGAGAGAGAGAGACTAGCAAGGTTGGTTTACTTTAAGTGCTATATATAAATTTAAGTGGGGTATGTGTGTGTGTTGGGGGGAGGGGGGTGGGAGGGAGCAAGATATTGGGAAAATGAAAGTAACATGTCGATCATAAGCAAGCTACAATTATAAACACCTATGTGTCATCGTAGTGTAGACAATACTGAATATACAATTATCCCTTGTCATAAGGAAAAATCTACCAACCCTAGTAAATGAAATTTAGTAAAAATATGGGGAGATCTGTGGGCTACTACAGGTGTTAGAGAATGAGGCCATCTTCACACAAAAAAGAGGAATTTTACACCAAGCACTTTTTTGCAAAGATCATCCCGGGTTCTTCCAAAGTTGCATCCATCTTGGACCCAAGCACAAAGTTGCATATAATAAATCAAGGAATACTACATGGTTGGGTGTGTATGTGTGTGTGTGTGGTTGAGAGGGAGAGAGAGGGAGAGAGTAGAGAAAATGTGTGTGTATGTGTGTCAAAATGGTCCCAAAAATCTCGTGAGTCCATGCTTACTATACCTTCATGGACCCTTCCACTAAACATAATCTTGAATGCCTGGTATGCCAATGAGCGGGGCCATAATGGATCCTCATAGCCAAGTCTAGCAAGGTCCTCAAACCAAGAAGAGCCCTATGAGGGATCCATGCAAACTCATCAAGTTAAGAACTTTGTTATCCAAAACGAACTTGCAAGTTTGTGTGTTACCTATTATTTCAATGAACCTAACTCAAAACTAATCCACATCCTTAGTTAAAGATTCAAAAATCCCCTAGCAACCATTTCTTTCTCAAGAGTATGTTCACATTACAGTCAAGATGTAAGGGTGCTGAAAAGATAATCACCAAGCAAAGAGAAATCCAATTGATTACTCTATCTGCATTTCAAATCAAGAATCCAAGAGAGCAATTTCTTCAATCATTCCAATGGTAGAAACCATAATAAAAATTCTAATTAAAGAAGCTCCAAGGTAGTTTCACTTGAGTATACTATCTTTCATCACAAGTCCTCCAAGTGTATTCTTCAAGGTTGCCAACATAGTTCTCACCAATATCATGCCCAAGACTCTCCTTGCAAATCTGACGGGGAGGTGTGCCAACTCACCTGGCACCATCACAACCAAGTGAAAGTTAGAACAATTCAGTTAAGTTGTGGAAGCTAGGCTTCAATGCCGGCACACAATTGTTATCCAAGTCACTCAATCTAGATTAGCACTATCAAATCTTGGCATTCTACTATTTAACATTAATCCGAGGTTGGAAATTAAATAATGAAGAAATACTTATAAAATCTTAGAGAAATCCAAGTAACAACTAGGAATCTCAAATAAATCGTAATTTTGGGTGCACCATCCAAGTCCAAGGGAATTGCGAAGGTCAAAAAAACAAAATACAAACTCAGTGTATTTATATCTTCCCTTGATCTCTTCTTGGTATATACCAATTGTCAATATTACAATGAAATCCATGCACATATCAAATTGAGATAGGATTGTTGAAAGGGTCAAACTTAAATGACAAACTCCTGCTCTATAGCCTTTTCATCATTCTACAACTACATTCATGCTATACTCTTGATTTTTCCTGATAAAATACCAATGGAAATCGTTTAAGATACATAAATTTCTTAAAGAATCATGAAAAGGATTTAAATTATGTATCATACATGACTTAACACCCACTTTAAAGGATTGGCCATGAAGGTTTAATATAGGCCCTATAAGTCTAAGATCCCAAAAATCCTTACTAGTACAGGTCCAAGGATATAAGCTATTAAAATTTTATTGAGACCCCCCAAAAGGTTAGTGAGACCTGTATTGAAACATCTAAGTATTGATCAGTCCCCAAGGAGAAGACATACATTTATGACATCATAATAAAATTCAAAGGGAGATCCCTTAAGGTAATATGAAGTCTATAGAGTGTAATGTTAGTAACCAAAGTATAAAGTATAACCCAAGACCATCCTAAGGGTAAAATATTACCCATGAAACTTTACTTTACGAATGAAAGCATGCTATGTTGTCTAAAAAAGTACTCTTTTTGGCAAAGGTTCTAGCATAGATATAGTACTAAATTGTGTGCTAAAAGGCAATGACAATTGGATTAGATTTCCACATATCGAGGAGTCCACGATCTGCAATCTGCAATCCACTCTCAATTGAGGATGATTTCCTCGCACATCGAGGAATCTGCGATTTGCAATCTACTCTCAATTAACTCTCTTCTCTCTCGTGGAATCACTTGCACATGTTTGAAACCATTGACAGTCGACTCTCTACCTCTCGTGGAGTCCTGTCTCTATCCTTGCAATTATCTCCGCTCATCTTCACTAGAGGTCCATTGCTCTCTCTCCCCAATTTTCTCCATTCTTTGTGCAAATTGGCTCTCCCCTTCTCTCTCATTTAAGCCCTCGTTCTTTGGACCGTATGTTCTCTCTAGTGTAAAAACTAGTTATGTTTGAATGATTCTACAACTCTCTCTCTCTCTCTCTCTCTAGAGAGCTCTCTCTTTCTCTCTCTCTCTCAGGATGACTTTCTCATACAGTAAGATTGAGCATGCATGTTTTGACGTATTGTCTTCTTGTGTCATTCATTAATTTATGATTTACCATTGAAATACAGTTGTGCGCAAGATGGGGAACTCCGCACTAGAAGTGCCACGCAATGAAGGGAACTCATTGACAGTCGACTCTCTACCTCTCAAGCATACCACAAAGAACTTGGACTTGAGAATGAAGGCTGACATATCCAGATATGCAAGAGGTTGTCGATGAGGCAAATTTTCAAAGCCAATCCATATCAATGGCAATAGTGGATTTAAAGACATCATTGAGTCTTGTGAAAAGAGTAGAAAGCGCTGATAAGTCAGCTGCTGTGAAGAGAGCAGCTCTCCACATGATTGCTAACACCAGCATTTAAAAAATATAGTGATAGCAAAGTAGCTAAAGCCCTTGGAATTCAAGTATGAAATCTGAAGAAACATCGTGTGGACATAAAACAAGCTTCCTTCAAATGGGCAGATGGAGATCGAAAGCGTAGACAGGATTCCTTAAGTTGTGAGGTTGTTCTATGTGTTGTCCAGTTCTAGAAAGACAACACCAGGGTTTCCCCAAATAAGAAGGATGTTTGTAGGCTTAGGCTTGGCCCAAAAAAGTATGCAATACATCCCACCCATTTCTTGAGCTCACAGAGGTGCATCTTTCTTCTTTCAACGAAGCCCAAGTTACACACTATTATTTGGTGCTCTTTACAACTATTTAGTACTATCAAGGATAATATTAGTATTGTTCAAATGTTAAAGCTAACATTTAGAGGTACATGATGATCAGGATGCGGGATTCAGTTCCTCTAGAGATTATGACCAGCTTACAAATATTTTGCGTATTGGTGATATCTTCGCGGTTATTGCTTTGGAGGGCAATGAGGAGGGTGTGGATTATTACTTGTTGCGATGCTCTATGCTGAAGAGTGTGCTGAATGAGGATACAGTGGATGGGCATGGGATGCACTTCAATGCTCATAGCATGATCGTCGGTGGCCACTATTTTCAGCAGATACAGAGGCGTGGTCGCTATATTGAGTTCCAGGAGTACATGGCGGATCAAGAGGCATATATGTATTCTCATCTTGTTGTTGGGATCAAGACTCACTTTGAGTCGTGTTCGCACTCGCAAGGCGACGTCCACTCCACGATGGCGCATTGCAGTGGCGGATCACGAGAGGATACTTGCAACTATTGGCATGAGAGCTGATCCTGAGGAGTAGCACATTACATATCATATTTTTTGGGATCATCAATTGATCAGATTGATTTTTATTGGGTATCACTAGTTGATTACACATTTTTGTATTCGATATGTATAGGCTCACTGTGTGACCGTACCATTGTAATTTTCATGGACTCATATTTTGTATTTCACTCTGATGGTTGTATACACGTTCATACACATCATTGTATTAGATTCTATTTTATACATGATGTCCGATGTCTTCTCAATGGGATTTGTTGTGTTTGTAAAACAAAAAATTATTTATTAGTAGTAATGTTGTAATTTGTTTTGTGCTTTAGGACATTTTAAAAATGTGACTAAGAAAATTCGCACACGTACTAATGAAATACGCGTGTGGACTTATCTGTTGGTCCCTACTAACACGACTACGTATGAAAAATGGTGCACGTACTAACGAAATATGCATGTGGACAGTTCTGTTGGGGATGAAACTTTGCACGACTCTTAGGTCACCCTAGACATACATCCATGCAAGATTTGGTCTCCAACTGATTTGGTATGCACCACGTGAAAGGTATAATGCATACATTTTTACAATCCCTACTAGCACGACTGCGGCAAAGCTATGGCGCATGTACTAATGAAATACGCATGTGGACTTATCTGTTGGGGATGAAACTTCGCACGACTCTTAGGCCACCCTAGACATACATCCATGCGAGATTTGGTCTCGAACTGATTTGGTATGCGCCACGTGGAAGGTACAATGCGTACATTTTTACAATCCCTACTAGCACGACTACGGCAAAGCTATGGCGCACGTACTAATGAAATACATGTGTGGACTTATCTGTTGGGGATGAAAATTCGCACGATGCTTAGGCCACCCTAGAATACATCCACGCAAGATTTGGTCTCGAACTGATTTGGTATGCGCCACGTGGAAGGTATAATGCATACATTTTTACAATCCCTACTAGCACGACTACGTATGAAAAATGGCGCATGTACTAACGAAATATGCATGTGGACTTATCTGTTGGAGATTAAACTTTGCATGGCTCTTAGGCTACTATAGACATACATCCACGCAAGATTTGGTGTCCAATTGATTTTGTATGTGCCATGTGGAAGGTATAATGCGTACATTTTTACAATCCCTACTAGCACGGCTACGTATGAAAAATGGTGCACGTACTAATGAAATACGCATGTGGACTTATCTGTTGGGGATGAAACTTCACACGGATCTTAGACTACCCTAGACGTACATCCACGCAAGATTTGGTCTCGAGCTGATTTGGTATGCACCACGTGGAAGGTACAATGCGTACCTTTTTACAATCCCTACTAGCACGACTGCGGCAAAGCTATGGCGCACGTACTAACGAAATGCAGGTGTGGACTTATCTGTTGAGGATGAAACTTTGCACGACTCTTAGGCCACCCTAGACATACATCCATGCAAGATTTGGTCTCGAACTGATTTGGTATGCACCACGTGGAAGGTATAATGCGTACATTTTTACAATCCCTACTAGCACGACTACATATGAAAAATGGCACACGTACTAACGAAATATGCATGTGGACTTATCTGTTGGAGATTAAACTTTGCATGGATCTTAGGCTATCGTAGATGCACATCCACGCAAGATTTGGTGTCCAACTAATTTGGTGTACGCCATGTGGAAGGTATAATGCGTACATTTTTACAATCCCTACTAGCACGACTACGTATGAAAAATGGCGCACGTACTAATGAAATACGCACGTGGACTTATCTGTTGGGGATGAAACTTCACAGGCTCTTAGACTACCCTAGACGTACATCCATGAAAGATTTGGTGTCCAACTGATTTGGTATGTGCCACGTGGAAGGTATAATGCGTACATTTTTACAATCCCTACTAGCATGACTAAACCCTAAACCCTAAACCCTGTTGGGGATGAAACTTCACATGGCTCTTAGGCTATCCTAGACGTACATCCACACAAGATTTAGTGTCCAACTGATTTGGTTTGCACCACGTGGAAGGTATAATGCGTACATTTTTACAATCCCTACTAGCACGACTAAACCCTAAACCTAAACCCTAAACCCTGTTGGGGATGAAACTTCACACGGCTCTTAGGCTACCCTAGACATACATCCATGGAAGATTTGGTGTCCAACTCATTTGGTTTGTACCACGTAGAAGGTATAATGCATACATTTTTACAATCCCTACTAGCACGACTAAACCCTAAATCCTAAACCCTAAACCCTAAACCCTGTTGGGGATGAAACTCCACACGGCTCTTAGGCTACCCTAGACGTACATCCATGCAAGATTTGGTGTCCAACTGATTTGGTTTATGCCACGTGGAAGGTATAATGCGTACATTTTTACAATCCCTACTAGCATGACTAAACCCTAAACCCTGTTGGGGATGAAATTTCACACAGCTCTTAGGCTACCCTAAACCCTAAACCCTAAACCTTGTTGGGGATGAAACTTCACACGGCTCTTAGGCTACCCTAGACATACATCCACGTAAGATTTGGTGTCCAACTGATTTGGTTTGTGCCACGTAGAAGGTATAATGCGTACATTTTTACAATCCCTACTATCATGACTAAAACCTAAACCCTAAACCCTAAACCCTATTGGGGATGAAACTTCACATGGCTCTTAGGCTACCCTAGAGTACATCCACGCAAGATTTGGTGTCCAACTGATTTGGTTTGCGCCACGTAGAAGGTATAATGCATATATTTTTACAATCCCTACTAGCTAAACCCTAAACCCTAAACCTTGTTGGGGATGAAACTTCACACGGATCTTAGGCTACCCTAGACGTACATCCACGCAAGATTTGGTGTCCAACTGATTTGGTTTGCACCACATGGAAGGTATAATGCCTACATTTTTACAATCCCTACTAGCACGACTAAACCTTAAACCCTAAACCCTAAACCTTGTTGGAGATGAAACTTCACACAGCTCTTAGGCTACCCTAGATGTACATCCATGCAAGATTTGGTCTCCAACTGATTTGGTTTGCGCCATGTAGAAGGTATAATGTGTACATTTTTACAATCCCTACTAGCACGACTAAACCCTAAACCCTAAACCCTAAACCCTAAATCCTAAACTCTGTTGGGGATGAAACTTCACACGGCTCTTAGGCTACCCTAGACGTACATCCACGGAAGATTTGGTGTCCAACTAATTTGGTATGCGCCACATGGAAGGTATAATGCATACATGTTTACAAGCACCTTTTCAATGCTTAATGTTTACAATTACGACACACGGCATTATTTTTTAAATACATTATGTATTAGATGTGTGAATTGAGATATCTGAAATTCAAAATCATAATCTTAATTTTAAATATGCACATGGGGATGAACTTCGCAGGGCTCTTAGGTTTAGTGTAATATTTGCAAGCATTGATATATACAAAATTCAATATGATATTCAAAATGATAAAGTTCATAGCACGAGAGAGAGAGAGAGAGAGAGAGAGAGAGAGAGAGAGAGAGAGAGACCTTACACTTGAACACTTTTTCAATGCCTAATGTTTACAATTACTTCACATGACATTCTTTTTTAAATACCTTATGTATTAGATGTGTGAATTGAGATATTTGAAATTCAAAATCATACTCCTAATTTTAAATGTTTATGTTAGATTTGAAGAAACCATAAAGTGAGATAAACAAAGTGTGAAGAACATCATGAAAGTACAAAAATGCTCATACATCATAAAAGTAAGAACAATATCATGACAGTACCAAAATGAATGTGTAGATCATCATCATCATCATCGTGTAGAAGTGCATCCCTAAATAAGAAATGTGTGAAGCCTAAACAATCATCCTGAATCAGAATCTGATAACTCCACATATGATCCTCTAGTCATCCTCTGACGTGGCTCCTGTATGACCCACTGCCCAACCATCCATTGTGTGCCCTCAGGCAAAGCCGGATCAGATGGGCCAGCCTCATCTCCTGCATGAGATGGGCTAGCCTCATCCTGATGAAGAGGAGGGCATGCTGCACGAGCCACCGCTGCCATCTCTGCTTTCCTTGCCTCCTCTATGTATGTGCGTCTCAGCTCCCATAGTCATGCATCTGCGAATACTCGTGTCTCAAATCCAGCGTGAGTAATCATCTCTACATGTAGAAGACGCTGGTCTCCAAGCTGCTACTCCACCCATTGCTGCAATGATGTCTGCAGCTCTGCCTCTCGCTCAATATGGCGTGCCTCCTCTGCTCGTGCCTTGTCACCTAGCATGAAATCACCATATGAGAAGCATCGTGGAACACACGCTGCAACCACAGATGTATCAGCACCCTCCTACATTAGCAAAGCTCTCTGTGCCTCCTCCCTGTAGTGCTCTGTCAAGACCACGCGGGCGAATGGATCAATGGCCTGACGATGACCAGGATACAGATCATCCATGCCTAGTCCTCTGTATGTGGCCACATCAATGTTAGCAAAGCATACAGGGCACACTGATCGTGCCACCATGTGGCGGGTCATGCAATGGAGATGTGCGATGTGGCCGCACCCTAGTCCAAACCACCCTACGGTGTCAAACTCCTCGTGGCAAAGGACGTAAGTGGCAGTAGGAAGCCTGGCTATGACTGCTGCATCTATGGGTGTCCTAGTCGGCACATCTATAGGAGGAGCGGGGTGTATAGGGCCATGCTAGGGTCGATCCTATGGTGAGATGCCATCACGACTAATATGTCTCAACTGCAAAATATAGTGCTCCACACGATGGTATGCTATGCATGTCCAAATCCTCTACTCCTCCAAATCGGCCTCCAACAATCGTACACGAGACTCCATATCCTGTCACAATAGATGTGCCTGCAATGCAAACATGTCGTGTACATGGTGAGAATTAACCAAAAAACTTCAATTCAAAACACGCTACAAAAAAATAAACTAAAATAATCAGAATAACTAACCTCATCCCTAGACTCGGCCAACAATCCTCCAACTCTGCAATCCATGCGTCTCGAGTCTCCAACTCGTGCTGAGGTGGTGTAGATGTGGGAGGCTCCATCGATGATCGAGGTGGGGGAGGTGGAATCGAAAGTGATCTCGATAGGGCAGAGACCATGTGCTGCAAGGATGATGCCACTGAATGAAAATCCCCCCTAATCCATCCTCCAATAGCTCATAATGTCGGTGCAAGGATGGTGTGCAACTCTGGTGCCTCGTGTCGATGCCGAACACCTGCAGTCTGATGCTCCTGATGCCCCATCCTACCATGTCCCACTCCTAATCCTAGACGGGTACTAAGGTAGTCTACCCGATGACCAAGCAGCGTATAGCTGCATGGCAAATGACCTGGCTATCTGACGGTTGTGAGGCAATCGACCACCATTCACAGCGAGATAGCTCGGATAAATGTGTGCTGCTATGATGGGGTGCCTACAACGTGAAATATGCAAGGGCAGCCCTTATCGTGGTCGCATCGCCTCACTGTGACCATCCCAAAACATATCCTCTAAGGCCTGCCTGTGATGTGACTCATGCTCAAACAACTGTCAAATGGCTCTCTAATCCAAGCCATGACCAGTGATCTCTACCTCAGCCTGTGCCTGAAAGCTATCCACAACATCCTCAACTATGTCCAATCAACCCAGAGCCTCAATAACTGAATCTAGACTCGCAACCAAGTGAGGGGGTGCCCTAGCATCTTGCAGTGCACTCATCTCAGCTCTCAGAATCTCTATCTGCATACGAATAGTGGTGCCAGAACCTGTGCGTTGGCTAGCGCATGCACAAAAAAAACACATGGAAATTAATATTCTATTTGGGTAATGAAAATAATATTCTATTCAATATGACTTATAATCTATTTACGTAATGAAAACTATTTGTACGTACTCCTTGATGAGGTAGGATGTCGTTGGGATCATCCTATGCACTACTGGTAGATGGGCCAAATGTGTGGCTCAATATTATGTTTATCAAACTCAATATTATTAAAAATTCTTAATTTTGATTAAAATTTTTCAAACTCTAGTTGTTGCATTTTTAAACTTAGATGTCTCAAATATTTTTTCCTTATATGTTTCCCATTTTTTACTTTTTATCCAATTGATGGAATTAACTGTATGGCTCAATTATTGATGGGACTTTTTAATCTAAGCACACACACACTTTTTTTGTGTGTGGAATCTCTCTCTCTCTCTCTCTCTTTCTCTCTCTCTCTCTCTCTCTCACACACACACACACACACACACATGCAACACACTCTTGGTAACCCTTGTATTTCTTTGCATTTATCAGTACTTTGAGGACCCTAGTAAGAAGACTCATTATGATCTGTGTTTGATAACTATACAGATTCTGACAAGACTGTAGGTTTAAGAGATGGTATTGAGGAGAATCTCTATATTTTACTCCCCAAGATAATACACATGGTTGGGGCAAGTATTATTATACTTGATTAACTTATTTTCCAAAATAGGGAGAATTGTATTTTTTTAAATGCCTTTCTCGCTCTTTGGAAACTTTTCCACGTGGTGTAAGGACCACATTGTCCACTTATGGCCCCTATACTAAGGACAGATAGTGGAGAGGTTTGGTTAATAAGACCTTCTTTGAATGCTTTACTGCCTTGGGTTTGCAATAGATATGGAGGAGATAGAAGGATATCTAATACATTACTTTGAACGATACACAAGCAAGGTGCATCTAGTATTTCTCAGACTACACATTAAAAAAGAGAGCGGGTTGACACTACAGACCTTTTAAAGCGAGAACTTTGAGAAAATAATTAGGCCTTTTCAATATTATCTATTTTGGTTGGGAAATCCACCTCAACTAGTGGCCATTCCTATAGATCATCACTTGGTTCCCATGCCTGGGGAGAGAGGAGACCTTTAAACAATCATTTATGTATGTGTTTTCTATGCGCTGATGCATTTACAAGATCCAATTAGCCATACGCTTATGCATCTAACCACTCTAGTGTTGGGGTCTTTGCCCATGTGGTGTGGTGTTTGAGGGATAATGCCCATGTGGTGTTTTATACAGCCTACTTACTCTACCTAAATTATGAAACAACTCTTAACCAACTATATAATCTATAATATTCCACATAAAGATTGATAAATGCACACCGCTACCTTAAACTCTTATTTTCTTTTTTTTTTAAAGATGATTTTGAAGACTAAAATTTAAACGTTTTTTTATTTAAATAAAAATAGCACCAATTTCAAAAATAACATAAAACCTACTTTAATCTCTCTTTTTTTAAATAAATGAATTTAGAAAACAAAATATATACATTTTCACATTTTAAATAAAAAATTATGTAATTTAAAAAAAATTATTTAAAAAAACTTTAAAATGCATTTGAAATTTTGAAATATTTTATAATTAGATTACATATTCCTATAAACTAAAATAATATAAAAGCTACTTTAAACTCTTATTTTCTTTTTCTTAATACATGATTTCTAAAAACAAAATTTAAACGTTATATTTAATTCAAAACTTCAGTAATTTATAAACTTCAGTTATAAATTTTTTTTAATTGATGATTTTAAAAAACAAATTATATACTTTTTGCCATTTAAATAAAAACTTCACTAACTTAAATAACTTACATAACATAAAAGCTACCTTAAACTCTCATTTTCTTTTTTTTTTAAAGGTCATTTTTAAAAATAAAATTTAAACGTTTTTTTATTTAAATAAAAATAACACTAATTTAAAAAATATCTTTAATCTCTTTTTTTTTAAAGATGATTTCAAAAAACAAAATATATACATTTTCACATTTTAAATAAAAAATTATGTAATTCCAAAAATAAATTAAAAAAACTTTAAAATGCATTTCAAATTTAGAAATATTTTATAATTATTCCTATAAACTAAAATTTAAACGTTTTTTTATTTAAATAAAAATAGCACTAATTTAAAAAATAACTTTAATCTCTTTTTTTTTAAAGTTTATTTTAAAAACAAAATATTTACATTTTCACATTTTAAATAAATAATTACGTAATTCTAAAAATAATTTAAAAAACTTTAAAATGCATTTCAAATTTAGAAATATTTTATAATTATTCCTATAAACTAAAATTTAAATGTTTTTTTATTTAAATAAAAATAGCTCTAATTTAAAAAATAACTTTAATCTCTCTTTTTTTTAAGATGATTTTAAAAAACAAAATTTTTACATTTTCACATTTTAAATAAAAAATGTCGTAATTCCAAAAAAAAAAACGTTAAAATGCATTTGAAATTTAGAAATATTTTATAATTATTCCTATAAACTAAAATTTAAATAAATTTTAGCAAAAAAAAAAATGCTACATAAAAAAAACCTTACCTGGACTCTCTCACTCCGTCCATCTCCGTCGTTGTCCGCTCTCCATCGCTGCCGTCATTCCGTCGACCTCCCACAAATCCGAAATCGATCGATGAGGAGGAGCTCGATCGAGGTATGAAGAATGAGGGGGGTCACTCTCCTTTTATAAGAAAATTTAGGGTTTCCCTACCTCGATCGAGGTATTTCACATGCAACATACATATCGCTCCATCATACCTCGATCGAGGTATAGACATGCCACGGTACCTCGATCGAGGTATTTTGACATGCACATACACATCGGTACATGTACCTCAATCGAGGTATTTACCTGCCACGATACCTCGATCGAGGTATGTCAGCAGCAACCGGATGCCACATGTCTCGATTGACGTATTCGACATGCAACAGTCATCGGTCCAGCATACCTCGATCGAGGTATGTCAACTGCCCTGTCGGATGGCACATACCTCGATCGAGGTATAGCTGGACATGCCACACTACCTCGATCGAGGTATAGCTGGATTGCCATGATACCTCAAACGAGGTATAGGTGGCATGCCAGCAGACCTCGATCGAGGTATAGGCTTGGTTCGATGAAAAAAGCCCAGCACCTCGATCGAGGTATCGGCTTGGCTCAGTTATCCTCGTGTGTGATTTTCATTGGAGATAATACCTCGATCGAGGTATTGCAGACTGAAGCAAAACCTTTGTATTTTCACTCAAGCGGGTGTCAAGGCTCACCCGAAAGTGGTCCGAAAGTAGACACCCTTAGCTTGCTACCACCCTCATTTATTGCAATTTTATTTGTGATAGCTAGTTTGATCATCCACCTCTAATATTTTGCGAAAGGGCAAAACTCAAGAGGGGTTGGCGAGGCAACAAGAGGGGCTCACTGTGTTTTTCAAGACATGGGCCATATCAATGCAGATGCCATCCAAGGGCTTAACCCAAAGATCTCTATTTGGTCCACCTCAAATGCGTGTGGAGGATCTAATTCTAGCAATAGAATGCATGAAATGGCAAACATCTTCAAAACGATTCCCCCACTATTTACCACAATCAAGGAACAAATGGGTGTCTCTCCACTTCCTTTTGTAGGCTTGCAACTCTACCAACTCATCAAGATGACGCTAGAGCATGACCTTTACTTATCATGTGTGTGCCCTTTAGGGGGCCCTACTTACAAAATTGTTCTCCTAGCTTTCTCATTATGCTCGATGCATCAGAATAAAACTTATCACTATAGCTAAGTATTTACACATGAGATAATCTTTCAAGTCACATCATCTCCAGAGGTTGAATTAAAAGTATACTACTTCTTCCTACTTTGATTGTACATATTTCTTTCTAAATTTTAGAATCACGTTTGTGCTACCTTTAAGTCTATTCTTTCTTTGGAACTAGCATATCATGCACTCATTTATTACATTTTTATTTGTGATAGCTAGTTTAAGCATCTAATATTGTCCAACTCTAATATTCTGTTAAAGGGCATGTACCTTTCTCTTTAAGCATCCACATAGAACTCATTTTAGCTGCAGTACTATATAAGCGAGTCCGCATGCCATCCCACTCACACCTCTTGTCCACTTTTTGTGCCCTGCTCCTCAGTCATTCATTGACCTTTCCTTTCAACTTGTTCTAACTATATTTCTTGAGGTGTTTTCCAACACATCCCATGAAACAATTGCACTAGATTCAAAATTTGGTTTCCCCTCTTTCTCACATTGCAATGTACATCCATTGTTGTGATGCAATGTGCATCCATTATTATGACAATATCTATTTTTCATGTTCTATTTATATTTACATTCATTCATGTAGAAAAGTTGTGTGAAGAACTAGTGGAGATTTGGCTTTCTTTTCGGTTGTGGTATGTTTATTGTGAAATGAGTTGTGTAAAAGTGTTACATCAGAAGCATGATCTCCTCAAATATGCTATGTGTGCTGGCATTTATATAGTCTAGATTATGCCTAAATAAATAGGACATCAACTCAACGAGTATAGCTAGCTAAGTGGCGTTAGTTCACTCATCAAAAGAGGAAAAACAAAATGTAAAAAAATTGCAAATTGGAATGAATTCAAACTTTTATCCCAATTGATTCATAAGAATAATTTCATACAAATAAGTTGTTCATAAAAGTAAAGCCTTAGTCAAGTTTTATTCATATGAAGAAGACAATGTATATATAGAAATCAGGCCCCTCCTTATTATTCTTACAAATATCTATTAGCCTTAGGCTAACCTTCTTAGTATTGTAGCTTTGTTTTTTGAGCTACGTATTGTTTAGTGTTTTTTAATGATTAATGTTTTAACATCTCAATTGACATCAGTCCTATTTTGGATAATGCATTGTAGCTTTGAGATCTTGTGTTACTTAACCTATGTTTGTGTCATGCACACTACAAAGATGGCACTCTCCATTATTTCTAGTTTAGGATTGTTCGTGATCATAAACGGGCATTCTACCATGTCTTGGATAGTGTGCTAGCTTAGATTGTGTTATGTATAGTCTCAAGCTTGCAATCTATCCTATTATGTGCTACAAATATGGAAGTTGTGACTCGTTGGACACTCTATCTTAAGGAAAGATAGGGTTCCTAGGTAGTGTGTAACAAAACTAGGAGTTGTGATTCATTGCATGGAAGGTTTAGGTAGTGCGTTGCTGAACCAAAAGTTGTTATGAGTCACATGAAAGATTTACACTCTATTCAAAGTACTTTATTCAACACATGTAGTTGACACTTTATCATTTTATGAGATAATGTGTGGTATGACAAAGGATTACATTCTCAATTGTCACTCTACCTTAAGGAAAGATAATACAGTCAAACCTTGCAAATATATAAATATGTATATTATTTGATACATGCAATTAAGGTACGTTAGGAATTAAATAACTCAAAAATCTCTAGTAGCCAAGTGTTGGTGCTATCCCAAGATGACAAATCCCAAAAGCCCTCTATAGTAGAATGTGATGACCTATTTCACGAGGATGCCTAGCTACAAGATTACATGATGATCAAATACTTCTATTTCCCATCTATGTATGCCTATTTATGCCTTTTCTATCTATGTATGGATATCCTATGTCTATGCCTATGCCTATGTATTCCTTTTCTATCTATGTATGCCTATGCCTATGTCTATGCTCTTTTCTATCTATGTATATCTATGCCTATGTCTACGTATGCATATCCCTATGTATGCCTATGTCTATGTATGCATATCTATGCTAGTATGTGACTTATGCTTTATGTAAATGCTCTTTCTTGTAACTGAAGAGCACACCAAAGGATGTATATCTTAAAGCAGCTCTCATCTATAAAGCTTAAATTATAAATTTTTACTTCTCTATTATGCCTATGTCTATGTATGCCTATCTATGCTAGTATATGACTTATGTTTTAATATATAAATGCTTTAAGATGTATGCTAGTATATGCTAAATTATTCATTATGTTAATATGCCTATGTTTCTATAAAATAATGGAACTAATTGCCTAGAAGGAATTTGAATGTAAGACACTATTTCAACATTGTAAACTTCTTATTTGAATGGGACTATCACCATTCTATCCTATTCATCACAATCTTTTTGGTATACCCCTCTAACCATAGACCAATAGTGGAGATGTGCCATCAACAAAAAAATCAATCTAGGGAACCGTGGTTTGGGAATATGCCTCTAGCCATATACACACCCTCTAGATCAAAATAATCATGGTTTGTTTAATGGTACTTGGGTTGAAGGGGAAGGGTTAAATGGGTAAAGGGAAAAGGGGGAATTCGAAGGCACCAAAATGCATTTGGGGGGAAAAAATCCCCCCCCAATATTTCCTCTAGCTTCAAATGGCTCCTAATAACGGAACAGAGCATGAGCCTGCATGACGATTCCAACCTTGTATCCTGCCAAAAACCTTGCAATACTCTTGCCTTGTACTTCCCTACAGCCCTGCACCTTGTTGTGTACCTTCCCTGCACTGGACCTTGAATTACGAAGCCCACCCTGCACCTGTACATTATGTGAGCTCCCCCCTATTGCTTATCTCATCTGCCATATGCGGCCCTGTAGTTGTACATCTAGTCGTGGCCCAGCAGCCTTGTTCTAAAGCTTCATATCCCGTCTAGTGAGCATGCAGCTACACTACACCATGCCCAGGCCAGTAGCTCCATTCGGCCTGTAGATTCGGCCTGTAGGCTCCTCAATCTTTTGGCCCCTATGTAGCGCAGTTGGCAGCAACTCGCGGTACTAAGCACGGTACATATGTTAGCTTAATATTAGGCGTAGCACTGGCATTTAGCTTCCGTTAGATTATTGGCAGTGGCTTGTGAGCAAGGTTAGCTTATTGGCAGCTCATTGACTCATTCGACCCTTGTAATTGGCAGTAGTTAATTAGCTTCCATTGCCCATGAGCAATTGCAACTTATTCCAAGATCAAGGCGTGGACCAGCGTGGTTGCGTTAGGGTGCGATGGAGGGAAAGACTGCGTTAGGGTATGGTGGAGGGCAGTGGGCAGCAAATTCCAAGAGGTACTCCTTTTACCTATTCTTTATGCCTATTCTTTAAGTTTATGTATGCCTATGTCGATATGCTTGTCTATCCTTCTATATCTTTCTATTACACTTTGCTTTGCACACTTGCACTTGTTTCATGAAAACTTGCTTGTTAAAGATTTGATTAATGGAAGGCTACATGGAGTCCAATTTCCAAATTTGTATCCTATTCTAGTCTTACAAAGGTATATATATGCATGATGCCTATCCTTCTATACACTTCTATATGCCTATCCTTATATATGCTTCTATGTTTATGCTTCTATATTTCTTTATGGTCCTATATGCCTATGCTTCTATCTTTGTGCCTTCATTTAGGCTTCTATATGCTTGCTTTATGCTTTATGCTTTATGCTTTATGGTTAAATGTTTATGAATGCCTTCTTTATGCTTTATGCCTATTCTTTAAGTTTATCTATGCCTATGTCTATGCTTCTATATGCTCATGGAGGTTTATGTGCTGAAGAAGGCCTATTTGGAAGGCTTGAATAAGGGCTAGATCTGAGTCCATAGGGGCTAGTTTATTGTAGGAAGAGGGTCGACCAACTTGTTGGCTCTGGAGCAGGTTTTCTTGGGTAAATAAGGGCTAGGTTAGTCCTAGATCTAGGTCAGCAAAGGCAACCTTAGCAATTCAAGTTACTTCATGCAAATCTCTAGTAGCTAGTGATAATTTGGGAACATGCAAGGGAAACAAAATTGGATAAGGTGGAGTAAATACATGAGATTTTGGGAATTGAAAAGATCAAAAGTTGAAAATATGTTCTATTAGGTACTAGTTTGGGTGTAACGCATGCATCTCCACGACATACAAATTAAAGGATTTTATTCAATTACACAATACAATTTCTCATAAGTAGCGTCTATTTCAACTTACACTGAAATGTATAAGAGGAGGGAAAAAAATATAAGGTTCTTAAATTTCAAATTTATTGAAGGGATATAATTATTGATCCACAAATTCACAGTAGGGGTATATAAAATAGATAAAATGTGGTTACAGAGGGGTTTTTTAAATACCTTTCGAGTGCACGTTGTATAGCTGGCTTATGTAAGGTAGACCCCCCAAGCAAGAAAGTAAGATATTGAGATAGCTACAAATGTAGCATATGTGTGTGTGTGTATACACATGTACAGGTATGGGTGTGAGTGCAGGTGTGTGCATGCATGCATTTCTGCATGCATGCAAGTGTGTGTGTGTATGTGTGTGTGTGTGTGTGTGTGTGTGTGTGTGTGTGTGTGTGTGTGTGTTCTTCCTATCAAACATCTATCCTACTTTCCTACTGGACTAGTTTCCAATGTCAAAGTAAACCAATTGCAAACATCTACTATAAATTGAAGAAAATGCAATCAATGCGATTTGATAGTAAGCATACCTCACAATACCACTCATCTTGAATACAGCATTTCTAACATCTTCTTGTAAGCACCCTTTTATTGTAATTGGACGGATGAACTATTAAAGCAACAAAGAAGTCATGTCAACAATATAACATAATCATAATTACACTAACGCATCACGATTATTGGTACACTAATCCTACAGCTTAGAATACCTGTAAGACCTTGTGCCGATCATGGGACTTGAGCCCACTAAGCTTATTGTCCTTTGAAAATGCTCCTTTCAAGCAATGCATGTACCCTGTGGGTATTTGAAAAGAAGCAATGTCCACCTTAACCATTGCCTCCTCTCTCGTAGAGAGGATCCATGTTGCTTTCGGGAGGATAACTTTTCCTGAAGCACGCACTTGGGCCCACAAACGAGACATCCTATTCATAGCATGCAAGTCTTCTCGGACTCCTCTCGAGTCTTTGGAACCAACCAAGTGTGCCCAAATAGTAGCCCCCAATTCTTGAAGGTATGCATGGGATCCAAGAGATGATTGATTTGTAACTGACCCCAATAAGGAAGCTCATGAAAGATCGATAGCCTCTTCATACCAGGAGGAGGTTCCTCTCCATTCGCTCTCCAAGCCTGAATCTAGTCACTTGCCTTCAAATATGGTGGTGGTGGATCAAGCTAACCTCCACGCGTGAGATGGTCCAGCAGAAGGTATCGAGCATGACCTTCATAAAAATCTTTCCTCATATGTTTGGAGTATCGTGCAAGTGATTTCGAACCCGGTCCACAAACAGGACAAGCATGGTACCCACTTGTAATAAGTCTTGCACGCATGCATGAATGTGTTAGTATAAGACATGCATGCGAAAGAGAGTCATAAAAGCATAATCCTATATTATAGATGTAAAGACACAACCACATACCTGTGCACTCTCCATATCCTGGGTAGTCATGCATGGTCCACATCAAGATACCCCTGATCAAAATATCATTGGTATGTCTAGGAGCTCTGGAAATATCAAAGGCCCGCACTCCTCTCCATAAGATCTGCAATTCCTCTATCAAAGGTGCCATGTACACGTCCATATTTTTGGCCTTGTACTTCCCTAGCACAAGTGGTGCAAGCATGAGGTGTCCCTTCTTTATTGTTAGCCATGGTGGGATATTGTAATTCACCAAGACTATGGGCCATGTCGACCAAGATATTGAGTGTAACCCAAAAGGATTCACACTGTCCATGGCGAGCCCAAGATGTAAGTTGCGTGGCTCCCTGGCAAAGCCAATGATTTTCTATGTGTTTTCAAGCTGCATAATCTGCAGGAATCCTCAATGTGTCATTAGTGGACCGATGAGATGCATGCCATGTCATCAACTCCGCTAGGATTTGCATCGGAACATGTGATGTATTCTTGCAATGATGGGAAAGTGTCTCAAGATCTTTACTGATATCTGCTCACCCTGCAAGTCATCTCTATATCATTGTTCGCCACACTTCGGACAACTAGCCAAATCTCCATGCTCACGATGAAAGAGAATATAGTCATTACGGCAAGCATGGATGGTATCATAATCCATACCCACCATTGTTAGCATCTTCTTCGCTTCATCTCTTGATGCAAGCATGGTATTTGGTACAAGCAACATCTTTTGGAGCAACCTATCACAATTCAAACATACATAGGCTTCAAATAATGATGATTCGGTACACTAATCTTATAGCTTAGAATACCTGTAAGACATTGAGCAAGCTTAGAATCCTACAACCTGACATTGAGCAAACATTTATAGACTCCTACATTCTTTGAATTAGAGTGATAAAAGTCTGTATCTGTTTGCTCAATAGTAAGCTATCGAAGCTTCACATGGGAGGAAAGAGAGGAGGAAAGAGAGGAGAAAAGAGACGAGAAAAAGGAGAAAAGAGAGGAGATAAGAGAGAAAAAGAGAGGAGATAAGAGAGAAAAAGTGAGAAAGTGAAAGAGAAAAAGTGGGGATAAAAGAGACAAAAAATAGGGATACAAAGGCTTCGAATAATGATGATTCTCAAAACAAACAATATCCAAATAATGAGTCAAATTAATACAGGAGCTAACCTCATTAAGGCCGAGACACTTGTATCCGACCACCCATACTTTACTTGCAGTTTCAAGATTGAGAGACAAGCCCATAGTTTAGAGATCCTAGCACCCTCGTACAATTGTGTTGATTGCAACTCTTGCATTTTGACCTCATACTTTGACATCATGTGTACATGTGATGTAGTGCCCCTAAAAATAGAATCCATCATGTCTACCATACCCTCGTCATCATCTCCTAGACTATAGTCTTGCTCAAAGTGTGAAGATATATGCGCACCCTCATCACCCTCCTCATCCTGTTTCAAGATTTCATGTAAATATAAGATCTTGTCTCAAGTTTTCGTGTCATAATGGTATCCAATATTATCCACGAGCTCAAATAGCATTGACTTACCAATGATCCATCACCACGTGCAACACCAATGGTGGGTACTGGTTCAGGCTCCTCCCCATACATCTACAAGTGGCACATGATAATATGACATTGATGTTGTACTTCTCGCTTGCAATGAGTGCAATGACAATACAACCTCTCTGTAAGCCACTCTGTGTTCCCCGGAATTGGTGCATCATCTGACGAGCTTCCACTCGTCCCTTCCATCTACACACTTCCAAAATCACAACATGAGTTGCAAGGAAATCTATCAAATAGCCACCCATGAGCTCCTTTTCTCTCTTCTCACAATAAGTGCCCTGAACAGTCGCTATATAGCGACGCTTTACTCTGTTTCATCGCTATATAGTGATGCTTTTAGGATATAAGCGTCGCTATATAGCGACTGACCAGCATCGCTGTATAGCGACACTGGGGGCTTAAACCCGAAACCTCGCGTGACGCTTTATTTAGCATCTCTATTGCGAGAAAAGCAAAAATCTATCCTCCCACCTTATATTCGACGAGGTTGCTTTCCTACTCTCTATTCTCCACTCCTCACCTCTACCCAGCCCCTCTCCTAACACTTGTGCTCCCTCTCCACCCTTCTCCCTCTTTGCTTGTGTGAAAAGTTTTTCAAGAAGGTGAGTCTCTTTAAGCAATGTAGGTTCGATTTTTGTGAGATTTCATTTTGTAAATGTTGAAGCGTGTTTTTCCTTGTATTGCTAACGCTATGTGCTAGTTTTCATGCTTGATTTTCAGAGGTTAAGGACAAAAAACGAGATTTCGTGAAAGAAAGAAGACTGACCTCTTCTCTTTTTTGTATTTCTCTTCCTTCTCTTTCTCCCTATTTGTAGGCTTATGCTTTCTCCTTGTTTATAGGCTTATGCTTGTCTCCTCAATCCAATCCCTTTGAAAAGTTGCTTCTCTAAACTCCTCCTTCCTCTCACTAGTTATTTAAAAAATGGTATGTTTCCTCTCTTTTGTAGGGCTAGTCCACAAAACACCGAGCGAGACTATTCTAGGTAAGAAAGTGCTTCCTCTTTTTTCCTTTTGTTATTTTTGTTATTTGCATTGGTTTACAGCTAGTGCCTTAAGCACTAGCTGTAGTGATGGGCATAGGAACCCCCTCTTCCCCTCTCTTCCCCTCTTCTTTTTCCCTCTCTTTCAATCTCTTTTTCTCTCCTTTCCTTCTCTTCTTTTTCCCCTCTTTTAATCTCTTTTCCCCTTTTCATTTTCCCCCTCTTCAATCTCTTTTTTCCTCCTTTCCTTCTCTTCTTTTTCCCCTCTTTCAATCTCTTTTCCCCTCTTGGCTTTTTTCCCTCTTTCAATCTCTTTTTCTCTCTTACCTTGTCTTCTTTTTCCCCTCTTTCAATCTCTTTTTCTCTGTTCTTTTTTCCCCTCTTTCAATCTCTTTTTCTCTCCTTTCCTTTTCTTTTTCCCCTCTTTCAATCTCTTTTCCCCTCTTCTTTTTCCCCCTCTTTCAATCTCTTTTTCCCCCTCTTTCAGTCTCTTTCAATCTCTTTTTCTCTCCTTTCCTTCTCTTCTTTTTCCCCTCTTTCAATCTCTTTTCCCCTCTTTCAATCTCTTTTTCTCTCCTTTCCTTCTCTTCTTTTTCCCCTCTTTCAATCTCTTTTCCCCTCTTCTTTTTTCCCCTCTTTCAATTTCTTTTTCTCTCCTTTCCTTCTCTTCTCTTTCAATCTCTTTTCCCCTCTTCTTTTCCCCCCTCTTTCAATCTCTTTTCTCTCCTTTCCTTCTCTTCTTTTTCCCCTCTTTCAATCTCTTTTCCCCTCTTCCTTCTCTTATGTTTATGCTCTTTTTCTCTCTTCTTTTTTCCCTCTTTCATCCCCTCTTTCAATCTCTTTTCCCCTCTTTATGCTATTTTCTGCTCTTCTTTTTCCCCTCTTTCAATCTCTTTTCCTCTTTTCCTCTCTCTTTCCCCCTCTCTTTCTCCTCTTTGCCTATGCTTATGCTTATGCATGAGCTAAAAGAAAAAGAGAGAAAGCATAAGCTTGTGCTTATGTATGAGCATATGAGCATATGCTCATGCATAAGCATTTATAAGCATATGCTTTCTTTCTTTTTCTCTTATGCTTATGCTTATGCATGAGCATGTGTCTCCTTCCCCTTCTCCTCTTCTCTTTTCCTCTTAAATTCCTCTCTCTTTCCCCCCCTCTTTCAATCTCTTTTCATAAGCATATGTATTTGCCTATGCTTAAGCTTTCTCTCTTTTTCTTTTATGCTCATATGCTCATGATAAGCATAAGCATATGCATATGCTTTCTCTCCTTCTCCTTCTCCTTCTCCTTCTCCTTCTCTTTCTCCTTCTCCTCTTTTCCTCTTTTTCTCTCTCTTTCCCCCTCTCTTTCCCCTCTTTCAATCTCTTTTCATATGCATGTCCTTCTTCTTTCCTTCTCTTCTTTTTCCCTCTCTTTTTCTCTTCTTTTCATAAGCATATGCCTATGCCTATGCCTATGCTTATGCATGAGCATATACTCATATGCTTATGCATAAGCATATGCTTTCTCAATGTATTCTCTTATGCTTTGTCAATGTATTCTCATATGCTTTCTCAATGTATTCTCTTGTTTTTTATTTTTTGTTTTCATGTTTGTGTCTACGTTAGACATGGGATCACATCGCACGTCTGACGAGTACGGAAACCCTCGTAGGAGGAGACATCATGATCTCTATTCTCCAGAGGACTTTGATTCCCCTCAGGTGACAACTCAGGGGCCTACACCTGCAACTACCGACTTCTCTCAGACGTAGTACTGTGACCACCCCTCGAGGAACTCCTTTGTTAGTAGCCCATGGCTTTGTCAGGAATCCTGACGAGTTTGTGGCACAGATGACCAATGAGGAGGTAGTGAGATTCTTCTCTCTGCTATCCCAGAGAATCTCAGCAATTCCCTCTCCTACACTAATAGCTGGACCTACTACCCAGCCATCCCCTCTAACCCCTTCGACTGAGGGGTCATCACCTGGGCGTGCCCATCATAAGGGAAGGAAGAGTAGGAGGGGTCGCTTATGTTGTGTTGACTCGGGAGATATAGATGAGTCAGCACACTCACATCCTTACAAGTCTCCACTTCGTCCCAAGACCCAATACCAGTTAGGTCCCTTACCCTCTCCTACTCCCACTGCTACTCCTCACTCCGAGAGCAGTCGCACAAAAACCACTCTCTCTGACTCTACCACTACCATGAGTCCTCCTTACTCAGTCGAGGACCTGTCCTATCAAATCACAGCTGTTGATAAAAAGAGTGCAGCAGTGATGACCACCATGAGGTAGTTGATGAGCCACCACTTCAGGAGTGGCATAGCTATTGATTGGCGGTATCAAGATGACTAAAAGAAGCAGGCGGTCATCAATGAATTGAAAGCAAAATACCCTAACCCCCCAAATTGGGAGTTTAATGAAAATTACATGCGAGAGTACATGGGTTTGGTCTTGAAGCATCATAGATCAACCTTGCGTACTTCCATCACAAACGGGAGGGCTAAACCCAACTGGGCAGATAAAGCTAATTGGAAGTTTTTCAAGAAGCAGAACAGGGACCATCCCAAAATGTTCGAGGGTCAGAGGAGGGCTGCAAGGAGACGGTTGGACGCCGTAGGTACTTCGCACTTTGGTGCAAGCGGACAGTTGACGTTCGAGGCAACCATGGTAAGTCTACTTTTTCTCATTTAATGTAAATTTTTCTATTTGTTTTACTACATATTGCATGCACTTTATCTAACTCTCGTAAATTGGGTCCACAGCAAGCTGCGATGGGTCGCCTTCCTACAGACGCAGAGACGAGATGTGCGTTTTGCATAGGAACAAAGCCGTGGTTTATTGAGCAGAAGGCAATGGGAGCGACGGTCGATTGGGCTGAGGTGGCTTCTCGCACGAATGTATAAGTCTACTCCTACTTGTAATCTCATTTTTTTAACTGTTTTATTCTTTAAGTTCCAATCTAATTTTCAATTAATATGGTTTCACTCTTAGAATCAAAGCTCGAGCGTCCCATCACCGGAGGTGATCGGTGACGAGGGCTAGGGATCAGGCATAGCTCACGAGGGCCAGGGATCAGGTGCAGCTCACGAGGGCCAAGGATCAGGCAAGCAAGATGAGGACGAGGATGACGATGATGATTCGAATGAGCAGCAGCAGCAGCAGCAGTAGTAGTAGTAGTAGTAGTAGTTTGCATATACTTCGCCATGTATATCCTTTTGTGTATCGGCTCGTTTGAGCAATTTTGTATCACCCTTTTCGAAAGGGTAATTTTGTAACAAACAATGTTGTATATCTTCGACATGTAAATGTTTCTGTCGCTCGATCAGTTCATTTGAGCGATTTTGTATCACCCTTTCCACAATGAAACTTTTGTTATAAAAAACTTTTTTTTGTAATTACTATAAAAAAACATTAGTGGGGCAAAACAGGGCTTGATGTGGCCCTGTTTAGCCCCACTAATGCTTTTTTTGTTAGTTCTGTTAATCGTCGCTATATAGTGACGTTTGCAAGTGTCGCTATATAGCGACGTTTATGAGTGTCGCTATATAGCGATGCTTATATAGCGACCATTCTTTTCCGATGCTTATAGCGACGTAAATAACGACCTTTGCACCCGTCAAAAAAAAATTTAATGTGAAAAAAACCGGTATTTTCGTCGAAAAAGGGCCTATGCCTTGTAATGTGTTTTAAGACCACCATGCACTAGTCCCAATATTTTGGATTCCAAATTTTCATTCCGTTTTGGTTTTCAACAAATCAAAAAATGGTTATGGAGTGTGCCCTCAAATGGGCATGCATCACTTTAGCACAACATCGGAGGCCCATTAACCCATGCATAATGATCTCATTTAGGTGTGTCCTTTGGTCGAGGAGAAGCTAACGTAGTGTACTTTAGAATGATTACTTGGTTTCATGTATGTATAGAACAAAATTTTGATGTTTTTGAATAAATTGCTATATCCTATAATCTTCAGGATGCATGCTTCACATGCAACATAGCACTTGTAATGCTTTAACGGTCTCATTCCAAATCCTTATTCCATAAGTTTTTGCTGTCATGTTCAAGTTTGGAATGTGTAATACAACTTCAAGACAAAGTTTGCTGAATTCCATTGAGCAATGCATAAGTTATGGGTCATGCAAGATGCCTATATACAGAAAAGTCCCTGAACCTCACGAAAAATGGCTACACCCAAGCAAACAGTGACCCTCTAGTCAACTATATTAATGAAGTTTCTTAGAGCCTTAAAAACATGGAACTAATTATAGTCATCACACATCAATAATTTCATGCATGCAACATTTGGCAATGGGAGTATCTATCATATATAAACAATATTTAATATAAAGAGCATCATAAACATGGAAACTAATCACAAAAGGATTCACAACAATGAGTAGCATGCACACCAAATCGACCTTAGCTAATTTATATCACACAAATGCCTTGAGTCCAATTTGATTGAAAACATTCCACAAATCATGAGAAACATGCAATAATCCACTAACGTAAAAGGAGCACAAGTTATCGGGGGGCTCACTCAATAAATATGTAAATTAGCACCTGCGATCAACGGAAGGGGTTTTATACTTTTATGGAGTTACACAAAATATACATACATAAGGGATATTTTAATTCAAAAACAAAACATTTTCATACATAAGTGATACTTTAATCAGGTTAAATTTTACATAAGAGGTGTATATAGGTTATAAAAACACGTAGGTAGGGGGTTTTTTTAATACCCCTTGATCGCACGTGCTATATGGGCTTTTTACATAGTGCCCCCCCTCGGGCATAAGTCGAGAAATTTAACTGAACAAATAGATGTAAAAGTGCACATTTTCTTTCTTCTTGACCAATTTCGAGAGTTTCAATTTCATGGGATTTTCCCACTTTTCCTAATATGGTATTAAAGAAAGAGAAAGAGGAGGCGAGAGCAAATCTGGGAGGGAGAAGAAAATGTATGTGGGGTAAGGAATGGAGGAGGAAGGAGAGAAATAAAGTGGGGGGAAGTCAAGGCTCCAACCAAATTCTTAAACCACTGCCTCCCTTCCCACAATATGGCATGTTAAGGGCACCTTTACTTTCATCATATCTTCTAGTGGGGATACTAGAATGTAGTCATGAAAAGGACCAATGGTTCATTTTTTGTTTCAAAATGTGAAAAATACTATACCAGAAAATATTATTCCTTAACCCTCACATTCTCTTCCCCACCCACACCTTTATTTTTGTTTCTGTGGGCCCTAGTTGTGCCCTAGTTGTGTGGAGGTGACCGATGTTCGCTCAAGTTGATTGTGCCTTCATTATGTTGCTCTAGCTTGTGAGTCGCCTCTTCATCCCCTTCACTGCCTCCACGTCCTTTGTCACCTTCATTGCCTTGGCCTCCTATAATGCAACTACCCTACATTGCTTTAGCCTTTATTACCTTTACTTCCTATCATGAAACTATGTTATATTTGCTTCAGCCTTTGCATTAGGCTTGGCAATGTTGTGCGACTGCATTACATTGCTTCAACATTCAACTTGATGGGACTAACTTACACCAATTTCATGTTGCTATGCTTGATTACTCTAGTACACCACAAACTGTATCACATCGCCGACCAATTATATCAACAAGCAAGTCCCCTCTCCACCACTGGCCTAAGACTTATTTGTGGCTTCAATCCATGACTAGTGCCTAATTTTCCTCTAGCATAGGGTGATTAGACTTTCATTTATAGCTGAATATCCATCCTTGAATCATTTCTTGATCCATCTTTGATAAGAATTCTATATTTGTCCCATCATTTTTCATATTATCCTCTTCATTTGGGAACTTGCATGTGAGACAATGATCTCTACAAAAACCAATCAAGTATATGTGCATTTTGCAAGCACCTAACATGTCAAGATATATGTCAAAATTAATGACAACATTATCTTCCAATTGACCATGGCGACCTACTGACAATGGGATAACTGGAATTAATGACTTGGCATATACAAAGGACATGGTGATGTGTCACAATGACATGGACTAGTGGTAGTAGTATTCACATGGCTTACTTGGAAATTGGTACATTGTCAAGAAGCTATGGGCACGGCTTATAGCTATACATGATCATGTGGAAGTCTATCTATGTCCCATCATCTTTTTTTCTCGCCCTACTACTATGATGTCTCCTCTCGTGTCAATCTCCTCCATTGTTTTGTTAGCATCCACTTGAAGGCTACTTTTGTTGCAAATTTAATTCTTGTCAATTAAAATTCATCAAGTGATGAATCCAATCTTAACCTTCCAATATTTAAATTTGGACAAAGATAGATCCAACCTTACAACCTTAGCTAATTCTTCTCTACATTTGGAAATTAATCTACTGAGCATAGATGTAATATCTATGGAATTTTAAAGGTGGAGAATCCAATTTATGGTAGTACTTTGTTAAAAGTTAAGATTGTGTCAAATTTGAAATGACATTTGCAATCCATCTGCTAAGTTCTTGCTCCATACAAGTTCCATTCATCTTGCATTTCAGATTTGCACACAAACCCTGAACCAATTTCAAAGCTAAGAGACTTGTAATGACATTGCATACATGTGTTTTATTTTTTAATGCATTTAGAATCCATTCACCTTGCATTTTAAATATGCAGAAAGAACTTGAAATAACTGTATTATTTCAAGTTGAGATAGTTATCATTTCCATTCAGCTTGCATTTTAGATGTGCACAAAGAATTACCTTGAACCAAATTCAAGTTAAGAGTTGTAACGACATTGGACTCCATGTGTAAAGTTCTTAAATGCATGTAAAATCTATTAACCTTGCATTTTAAATATGCACAAAGAACTTGAAACAAGTGTAAATTTCAAGTTAAGAGTCGTTTCAAGTGAACATTACACTCCATCATGACTGCATACAAATTCTTATTCCAAGACCCCCCTGATTTGTACAAAGTTCATGCGAAGTATCGTGAAAAGTACACGCATAGAAGGGTTATATATTTGCATAAAAGGGTCAATGACATGCAGACTGAAGGATCTACGTACAAATGAAATTTTCTCTAAAAGGTGGTTGTGACCAGTTTTTCACTCAGGGACTTTGGGGTGGCGATCTCTGTACGTCCCTCCAAGCCTGTCGCACCACGTGAAGTATAGAGATCTGTTGAATCGAGGGTCCAAGTGGTGAATGTAATGGTGAACTGGCCGTTGGGCTAAAGGCGTAAGGAGCACCCCCAAGGATGCAGGAATAAACACCCATGGAGGCAACGCATACCCAGAGTGTCCCATCATGTCCACATTGTTCACAGCCCACGTCGCCAGAATGAGATAAAAAGGATTCCATTGCTCTGAGCAATACAACCAAAGCATGACACAAGAGTAGAATGGTGTGAAACAGAAGGCAATATCAAGGATATCTCCGTATGCTGTGCTAAACACCGTGATATCTCCGTTAGTCGAGTGATGGAGTTGGTGTACGCGCCTGTATAGCAGTTTGAACCTGTGTAAATTGGAATGGACCATCCAGAAGTATGCGTCGTGCAGAACCATGAGGACCCAGGTGAATTTCAAGCCTCCGATGATATCCAGGGAAAAATGGCAGTTGCGAATAAATCTTTGCCTGCGAACAGCATTTTAACTCGTATGTTATATAGGGTTACTTACATGATTGCACACAAGAGAGAGTTGTCGAACATCTTACCGGAAAGCGAACATGCAGGCAGCCAAAGGCATGGGAGCGACGGAGACGGACAAGAAGTCCTCCTTGGTGAGTTTAACTGTCGTCACTGGTATCGATGGGGCCAGCCGTTTGATGAGACCTTTGGCCTCAAGATAAGAAAGCAGAGTGAACCAGGTCCGCTCCATGGTGGCATGCAGCACACCGAACATGCACCCACCCAGAACGCCCGCAAAGCAGCAAAGCAAAGGGTTGGTAGCAAGGCCGACATTCTCAAACTGCAGAACTCTAAGTAATCCAACGTCAACATGTTCAGAATCCATCGTGCTAAAAACAGATGCTGTCCGGAGGATACGCTATCCGGAAGGTTCATCCAAATTGTTCAGTTTCCATCGTGCTAAAAACAACAGATGCTGTCCGGAGGATACGCTATCCGGAAGCATCAT
This sequence comes from Dipteris shenzhenensis, assembly GCF_047967505.1. Taxonomy (NCBI): domain Eukaryota; kingdom Viridiplantae; phylum Streptophyta; class Polypodiopsida; order Gleicheniales; family Dipteridaceae; genus Dipteris; species Dipteris shenzhenensis. Next base: position 17,144,591 of record NC_141622.1, read on the forward strand.
CGAAATGCACAGTTCCTGCATGGAAGCCACATAGGGAGGGCTGCAATGCATGGAAGCCACATAGGAAGGGCTGGAAGGCATGAGAGCTCGGTGGCAAAGAACCATTGATGCTGTTAATTAATTAGAGCTTTGCCCTCACGCTCGTTATGCTAACAAGATCATTCATCTTCCGTGTTCCCAAGTACCCAAATTCTAATTTTCAAGTTAAGAAATTCATTTCCACATATGGAATCTCTTTTTGGCCTGCCGTGGTAGGGTGCAGGTCATAGTAACAATTTCGCCCCAAACAATTGAAATTCAACTTCAGAATTATTTTAATTACCGTTATTGGCGTGGCGTATTGTTAGTGGTTTGCGCTGCAATATGTGTGCGGGCCAAGTGGTGTTTTGTTTTGGAGGTTTCCTAGCGTGGTGTTAGTTGACTGCATGTCCAAATCGGTGATCTGCAAGTGTACACGCGATCTTCAGCTGGCTTTCGTGACGCCCAAACTGATATTCCCCGCTACCTTACCTTGTAAATGTCTTCGATGGACACCGGAAGCGGCACGTTTGGACGAGGTTGATGCTCTTGCGTGCCCCTTCGTTCGTCGTTCGTGATGCGCTGCGTGCATGCTCTTTGCCTGGAGGAGGTCGAAGCTTTCTGGCATTTGAAACAATTCACAACATAAACCAGAATACGAAAGATAGAGTTCAGAGTTCTTTTCGTAAAAATTACGTAGAATGTATACATGCTCTTATAGAGCTTGATCTCTCAATCATCGCCTATGATTTAGGCAGCAGGCTTGTGCAATCTTTGAATGCTCAACCTCCCTCCATGTGATACAGGGTGGTGCTTGCAATAAATACGTGCACGATGTCATCACGTGAAGTTCTATCATCCCCCCCTCAAGCACCACCATCTTATATGTGATTCGTTTATGTGATGCCTTCAGAAGAGGATGGATGCAATCCAAGAAGAGATCTCAACATCTGAAATCGTGGACGAGGGAGTGGTTTGGTTAATACATCTGCTGGCATATCAGCTGTGGGAAGATGTTGAACTTGAAGAAGATTGTCCTTCACAAGATCCCTAATATAATGAAAATAGAGAGCAAAATGCTTGGTTCTTGAATGAAGAATTGGATTCTTGGTAAGGGCAATAGTGCTCTGATTATCACACCACAAAATTGTGGGAGTAGATAGAGAGCCAAGGATGTCTTCCAGCAGTCGTCTAATCCACACGATCTCACGAGAAGCAGTAGAAGCTGAAATATACTCAGCTTCAGTAGAGGAGAGTGCCACAACCTTCTGAGCTTTGCTGATCCAGCTGACAGCAGTACCATTAATCAGAAAACAACATCCTGTAATGGATCTACCTGTGCTCTTATCAGTTCCCCAATTAGCATCGGAATAGGCAGCAAAATCAAATGAACTCTGACGTTGAAACAGAAGCCCAAAACTGCGTGTGCCATGAAGATATCTGATGATACGTTTAAGGAGTTGCCAGTGAATAGTGGTAGGAGATGAATTGAATTGAGAGAGAGTGATGACAGCAAAGGCAATATCTGGCCTACAGCACACCATAGTATAAAGAAGACTACCGACCAAACTTCGATAAGGAAATGGTACTGAAGGACTCAATGTAGGTGAAGATGAGTGCAAATGCGAAAGAGCACTAGGATCCATGGGAATAACAGCTGGATTGCAATCAAGCATTCGGTACTTAGATAATAGATCTTGAATGTATTTACCTTGAGACAAGTGAATGCGACCATTAGAACGATCTCGACTTATCTGCATTCCTAGGCAATATCCTAGTTCTCCTAGGTCAACCATATCAAAGTGAGAATGAAGCTGCTGCTTAACTCGTGACATGGTAAAGGTATGATTGCTAAACAAGATGATATCATCAACATATAAAGCTAGGAAGAGCATGTGTGATGACTGTCTGAATAGGTAGAGGTTGGAATCTGCAGATGAAGACACAAAACCTAGACCATGCAAGAAAGAATCAATCTTTTCAAACCAAGACCGGGATGCTTGTTTGAGTCCATAAATGGATTTCTGAAGTCGACAGACTTGATGTGGGGATGTAGAACTTTCATATGCTGGAGGTTGGAGCATATACACTTCTTCACGTAGCTCTCCATGGAGGAATGCAGTCTTCACATCCATTTGATGGATGTCGAGATTTGTCTGAGCAGCATATGCAAGCAGAATCCGTATAGTTGTAAGCTTCACTACAGGGGAGAATGTCTCAAAGTAATCAAGACCAGCCACTTGTGAATATCCCTTTGCAACCAACCGAGCTTTGTACTTGGACAAAGATCCATCTGCATGAAACTTTTTCTTGAATATCCATTTGCATGGAATGGCATTCCGATCATGAGGTAATTCAGTCAAGACCCATGTGGAATTTCGAATGAGAGATGCATACTCCTCGTCCATAGCTTGCTTCCAGCAATGAGATTCTGGTCCATTAAGAGCTTCCTGATGATTGACAGGATCGGGTGCATTGTCAATGTTATCAATGCTGTAATGTACTTGAGCTTGAAACCAAGGACATTCAGCTGCATAGTAATTGCTTGCATTGTCAATGATCTTTGCAGAGGGCCTTCGAGATCGAGGTGGCAGAGTTCGTCGGTCAGATTCTGATGCTGACTCTTCCAGCTCACGATAAACATCATTAAATTCTGCATTCGCATCATCATTTGAGGAATCCGAGAGAGGAAGCGATGAAGAAGCTGATGGCAATGAGTTTTCGGATGACTGAGTAGAAGATGACAATTGAGAAGATGACGAAGTGCTCATATCTCCCATTGTAGCGGAGTCCTCAGAATTCATTACAGCATGTATATCAACAAGATCTTCTGATGAAGGAAGAAGTCGATCTGTTGTATCATCCAAAAAAATCATAACTGGAAGTCGAATGAGGATCATTAAGTGTGCCAGGAAAAATTTCTTCTGAAAAAATCACATCAGTGCTGAGAATCATGCATGATTGTATTGGATCCCATAGCTTGTACCCACATCTATCAACAAGATATCCAACAAAAATACACCTTCGACTTCGTGGATCAAACTTGGACACTTGTGGAGATATTACCTTAGCAAAGGCCTGACATCCAAACACTTTAAGAGATGATACATTTGGTCGATGTCCCATCCATAACTCATATGGAGTAGAGTGAGGCATAGATGTTGAAGGAAGACGATTTTGTATGTAAACTGCAGTATGGACAGCTTCTGCCCAGAAGCTTGCATCAAGACTACTCTCAGTAAGCATTGTTCGTGCTGAATTATTTGTGGTTTGATTCTTTCTCTCTGCCAGTCCATTGAGTTGTGGCGTATAAGGTATCGTCAACTCACGTTTGATTCCAGATTGCTTGCAAAAACTTTGAAATTCAGAGCTCAAATATTCTCCACCATTATCAGAGCGAAAAACTTTCATTTTGTTTCCAGTATGTAATTCTGCCATGCTCTTGTATTGAAGAAAACATTGGAATGCTTCAGACTTTTTCTTGAGGAAGTATATCTCTGTCCATCTACTGGCATCATCAATGAAAGTCATATAATAGTGGCTTCCTCCCTTGGACATTACTGGTATCGGCCCACAGAGATCTGAGTGTACTAATGCCAATAATTCCTTAGATCGAGGTACACTGCGGTGAAAAGAACGTCTCTGATGCTTGCCAAAGATGCAAGCTTCACAAGTGCTCATGGTGGGACTGTTATCCAAGCTGAGACCATCAACTAACCCTTCAGAATGGACTTGCTTGATTAGTCTGAAATTGGCATGCCCAAGGCGTTTATGCCAGAGATCCGCATTGCTGTTGCTAGTGGCAATAAGAACTACATGCTTGATTTCAATTGCTTCTGTAAGATAATAGAGTGATTGTCTTCTCATACCTTTGGCAATGATGCTGCCAGTTTCTTCTTGGCGAATGAGGCAAGAATTTGCAGTAAACTCCACTGTCATGCCCATATCTGTCAACCGTGCTATTGAGATCAGATCTCGCTTGAGGTTGGGAACGTATAATACTCCTGATAGTCGAAATGTATCACCAGTAGAAAGTCGGAACTGTATATCACCTACTCCAGCGATCACATGTTCAGAGTCATCTCCCATTTGTACTGTGCGTTGAAACATGCATGGTTTATAGGAAACAAACCAATCATAATGGAAAGTCATATGTTGATTAGCACCGGAGTCAAGAATGAGATTGTCGACAAGATGAATATCACAATGATGATCTTCCTTTGTATGTACATTGTGCATACGTGCCTTTTCATGAGATTGACTGAAACCTCCAGATTTGAGTTCTTTAACCTCCTTCTCTAGATCTGCCAGTTTCTTTCTGCATTCAAATTCAAAATGGCCATCTATGTTGCAATAATGACACTTACCCTTGCGTCTCATGGGCCTGGGATTCATAGATGTTCTCGGTGCTGTATGGGAGATCATTGCATGATCGTTGCTTCTCGGTACTGTGTTAGAGATCAATGCATGATCGTTGCTTGAATTGGCTGTCTTTATAATACCCAAATCGATCCTCATAGTCTCTTCCTCATAGAGAGCATCTGCCGTTTGCTCCCAGCTGAGATTCTTGTTAGTCATCAAGGAACTTCTGAAATTATGCCACGAACTAGGAAGCGACTGATACAACTTGAGCTTCTGTTGCTCAAGGGGTACTTTGTAATCATCTCCTGAACAAGCTAGCTGATTAAAGAGTTCTTTCATCATGCGTATGTGGGTACGCAAATCCTTGCCATCTTCATAATGCAGATTATCAAGCTTATGAAATATATGCAATATTTCAACCTCAGAGTGTTTCTCATACCTCTGAATGAGCCAATCCCAGAGGATCTTGCTTGTGTCGCATGAAGCCTCCAGAATGATCTCCTTTTTCAAGCTTAGCCCAATTGCAGCTAAAGCTTTATCTTCTCTGGCCTGCCACAACTTGGCTTCTCCGTCAGCGTTAGGCTTCAACTCAGTTCCACTCACAATGGCGAAGTATCCTTCACCCTTGAGGTATAACATCATCATGCGTTTCCAAGCATGAAAGCTTGTTCCATCGAAGATAGGAACTAGGCGATGGAGGGAGCTGGACGTAGAGGACGACATGGCTCTGATACCAATGAAACAATTCACAACATAAACCAGAATACGAAAGATAGAGTTCAGAGTTCTTTTCGTAAAAATTACGTAGAATGTATACATGCTCTTATAGAGCTTGATCTCTCAATCATCGCCTATGATTTAGGCAGCAGGCTTGTGCAATCTTTGAATGCTCAACCTCCCTCCATGTGATACAGGGTGGTGCTTGCAATAAATACGTGCACGATGTCATCACGTGAAGTTCTATCAGCATTGCTCCTGTCGCTTATCTGTGCCTTCAGTTGCTACGTATCGTGCATGCTACTAAAACTGCCCTCCTGCAGAGCTTGCATGCCTCTAGACCTGCACTTCAACTGGGCATTGCTCCTCTGGCTTATTTGGGCCTTCACTTCCTGCATATCGTGCATGCTATTATAAGTGACGTCGTGCAGAGCTTGCATGCTTCTCGAGCTGCACTTCAGCTGCATTACTTTCAATTTTGTCTTCCGAATTTTACTTAATTCGATTGGGTTGTCATAGCCTGCATCGTCTTTCAACCGACGTCCTGTAGCGTTTGTGTGGTTCTCGACCTGCACGTTACGTGCATTTCGTCTGATTTCGAATTTCCAATCCCACTTTATTTGATTGGGTTGTCTTTTATTGATTGGTTTGCCTTTTATGTGCGTGCGCAGAGCTGAAGAAGTATAAAGCTAACAGAGGGCCCTGCTACGTCGATGACGCTGACTCTACGGATGTTCAAAAGCAGATTGTTGACACACGTCCCTTCTCGATTCAGGTCCATTGCATAGTCCAAACAGTAGTGTTTTCTGTTAATTTCCCTGTCGCTAAGGCAGTTAGTCTTTTAGCAGGGGTACTAGTGAGCTGCTCTGCGACATGCATGATAACGTCCTGTGTGCCACGCACGACGATAGAGGTTCCAGTGGACTTGCTGGACGTGAAGCCTGCGTCAGACAAAGGTGGTTCCTTCAGTAAGCTAGTTGGTGTGAAGAAGAAGAAGAAGTCCTCCCTCAGGCGAGGTTTCGAGGCTGTGGCAGACCAAGCTTATACCGAGGGTAAGCCCTAGCATTCTTAGCAGTCTTATCGAAATAGCAGATTGGACTTGAAATTGCAATCTTCTCTTTTGCAGTTCACAAACTCCTTAAGGAAGACGATATTAAGGGTACCATGAAGTGCGCGATGAACGTATATGTTAGGCGCTTGAGAAAGAAAGCTCCCCCAGTCATTTCGAACTCCAGCATCATCCTTTAGAGAGTCAAACGGGGCTTCAACTGTGAAGAGGCGAAGCTTCACATGGTCCAACAGAATAGTGACTCTCTTGTTGCTGCAATTTAGAAAACACACGCTCCCTCCCTCAGCTAGAACAAGGAGACTGTGCGTTGTATCGTCGTTGTTTATATTTTCACTCGTTAAATAACTAAGAGAGCTTCTTCGTCTTAAACTTTCTTGCAGTGATTAATTTTGGGACCACATATTGTATGGATACAAATTAAAGTTAGGCGAATCTACTGCACTTGCAATGCTCTGCGCAGTGTTATAGCCTATCCTGCGTCCGGACTCCCGAGTCGGTTGGTAATGCTCAAGGACATTCAACTCTATTTTTTCGTCCTGCTTTCTCCACTAATAACATAAAGTTAGTCTCATCAAATAACGCCATTATTGATACATCTCACTGACGAGCTCGGTAGCTTCATTCCGTGGAGTAACCATAGAAATTATCCCCGATCGGATAGACTTCCGAATCAGAGCTCAAACTCTTCACGGGAGGGCAAAATTTACAGAACTCAAACTCTTCACGGGAGGGGAGCTTCTTCAATACAAAACGCAATACGTCAGCAGTTACCTTTTTATTAGAACTTCTGAGTTCGGCCTTTGAACAGCGAATAGTCGAAAATAGAGCAAACAAAAATTCATCGTAAACATTGCTCTTGTGGAGTTGCGTTTTCCCACAAAACATGCGCCAATTTTTTCCTTAATGCAAACACTAGATAATAGCACACTTAACGTCAACAATATATTGTACTCATTAAAGTAAATGACATAGCTTCACATTTTCAATTCATTAAAGTAACTGGGATGAAAAGAACATTAAACTCTATGTGGTAGCAGCACGAACAACATACCAACGAAGCAACCCGCTAAATCCTTTTCCTCTTGTTCATAGCTGCAGGCTCTTTAGTCGTGAAGAAAGAGGAAATTTTTGACCATGCCAATATAGTTTCTGAACACGCACTTCCCAGTGTCCATACTCCGTGCAAAGCCCTTCTCCCGAACTTTGTGAAACCCTCTAGCTCAAACTCATTGCCTCTAGTCAAGATTAGCGCTCTTTATGAGTACATTGACTACCGATTCATCTTTGAAGGAAAAGTGCTTCCAAAGTATAGCACATTCAAGGCACGTGATGCCCCCTATGCGACGTACATGCGAGTCGATCCGACCGACCGCGACTGTTGGCGAACGGTCACTCTTCACGTCCCGTACATATATGTGTCCGAGCTGAGGGATATCTTGGAGGTGGATGGGTTTTACAGAATAGAGGGGCCGGCTATTGCAACAAGATCACCTGGCGAAGTGGGGACGTGCTTGGTCTCGCTACGTGTCGACGCAACCATGACTATCATCAAAGGCGAGCCGTTTGATGGAACTCCATCCTTTGTTCCAGACACTACAATCAGCTCCTATGTCCCATGGGTATCTCAGCAAATGCAGACGGGGAAGGTTCCCTTCACAGCTGTCATGAAAACGATTGCTTTCATGGTGGTGAAAGTTGAACTTGATGGAGCCCAATCCAACCAGATCATAATTGCGGACGAGCCGAATGCAGAAGATCACGCAACAGTAAGTATAAACCTATGTGTAAATGCCACCCTTCACCTATGCCGGCTTGCTGACACATGTTTCTTACAACCATACAGCTCTCTTTCGTGAATGATCAGAGGCCAACTTTGACGCATCTCATTCAAGAATTCAACGAGGAATCTATTGTTATGTACATCACGCAAAATGTTTCTTTCATGCACAGGCACCGTTCTTTTGTTCTTTTTGACTTCACGATTCTCGTAGACGTACCGGAAGGAAGGCTGCGGGCTACTTTACAAGATGCTTTCACGCATCTAAGTACCTAATTTTGGTTATGACCAATAGGTAAAAGTGCCATACCTAGAATCCATGGCTTAATTTTTACTTCTCCAAATTCGTAGCCCTGTCCATGAAACGGCTCGCCTAACCATCACCCTTTTGATGTTCTTAAGTTTGATGTTCAGCAGTCTTAAGCCTTCTCACATTTTCCAATCCTTTGCTCTTTCGCATATAATTCTACCTTGCTTCGAGTTGTTTCAACACGTTTTGCACGCGCAACAGTCCTATATCCTTTGCTCATTCACATATAATTTTACCTTACTTTCGCTTGTTTCACCACGTCATGCACGCGCAATACTCCCTGTCTCTTTGGTTCAACCCATGGAGAGTATTGGCAACGTAATAATGCATGGTGCATCGAGACTGACTCTGACAACATAGACATCAAAGGAGTCCCCATGATATACAAATCAATAACATCGGACATACTAAGGTGTGTTGCAACCCTCTACAGGAGGCATTCGTACAAACATTTGCTTGGGATTTTGTAGACTCACATCTCCACAACACCTTGCAAAGTTACATGGCCTTAGCGCAAAGCTTAGAGTAACACCTCAGTAGAGGCAAGAGGACACCAACGAGGCACGAAGTTACCTACATACTACAACCCTCCTCCTCATCAAGATGTGTTGTGCATGAGTGCTTGCTACGCTTATCTGAAGCGCTTGGAATTGATTTTACTCTAGTACTACACAATGGATGTTCAATTGTACAACGTATTAGGATCGGCAATGGCGATTCTTTCATGCACCACCAAATACTAATGAATGATTGGGCATGCCCTGCATTTGTTTCCCCGTTGTACATGGCCCAAGAAAAGAGGGCCTACACTCACTGGTCCAAAGAAGAGGCACTACGCTTACAAGCACTAGTGCGCAGCCTACCTGAAATACCTGCAAGCAAGATTGCTTTGGAATTTAGCAAGGAAGAAACGAACTGCCAATACTCGATGTCCAGCATTTGTAGCAAAATCTATAAGATAAAGTCTACGTCAACTGGCATTTCAATGCCTGGTGTAATGCCTACAATGCATGGCTTTGACATAGGCCCCCACCAACACCAACAGCTGCAACCTGTCGATGGGCTCAGCGCACATGTGGAGACACGTCATATACCAAGGAAATGCAAAAGAGCTGGCAAGAGCCCCCTAGAAAAATACACCATGATGATCGAAGGCACACCCAGCCATATTCCTTGCATAATTTGCGGGACCATCAAGTTTGCAACAAATTTAAAGAAGCTCCCCATCCAATATGCAGGGCCTTCACAAATGTTGAACAATATACAGGGGACCTTTGCCTGAAGGATATCCGAAACAATAGGACACCTACTTTCTACTCAAGCAACATGGCACTCCAAGCTCCAATGCAACATGTGTCATCTCTCAACAGGGTGGAGGAAAGGCTCATGTCTATAAGACTACCCTGTGCATAGATTCGGGAACTATCCTACGAGGGCCAGTATGGGTTGCATGGAAGTGTCATCAACATGTTTGCAGACACTGATAGGGCACAGCAAGTCCTGCCGAGGTACCTAACAGACAATGCCACTGTGATGGTCGCAACTAAGAGGAGGTTGCAATACACACACAACTACATGAGCGGCGTTGTGTGGCCTACAAAGACTATGCTTGCAATGCGCGAACTCATACAAACACCGATATACATGGAAAGAAGCATGCAGATAAACCCTGCCTGGATGGAGCATATCAACAGCATTCAAACAGATGCACAAATGTTCAAAAGCGCCCCAACCACAATTGAAGAACCATATGAAGAAAATGGCATAGAGACAAACACTCTCATCCATGGCATATATATAGCACAACAAGTAGTCGACCTTCAGGACAAACAAATAGTTGTCACCCATCAGAGGGGTTCTCTCCACTTAGCATTTTCAAAGACAAACACTACAAGGAAATGGCATTCCCTAAATTGTTTTATGGCCATGCGCATTCTTACAACATCCTGCAGCATACAAGCTACCAAAGAATCGTAGAGTGGGAGTTGACCAGGACAGATGCTTCGTAAACTGCATAGACAATCTTTTTTTCAAAACAATGAAAGTTCTCATCCGCCAAGGTTTATCGTCCACATGGGTGCGATTGCGTAAGGGGTAGCTAAGGGGCAGAACTTTGCAAGCAAAAGATGCACTCATTGACACAAACATAGAAAAATTACTCCATTCTAATATTAGATATCATGACTTCACATGCCTTCGCACCTCCACCGATACAAACAACCTTTGAAGAAAAACAAATTTGGGATGTTGCAGCTGAACGACTATGGACCCCCCTCCTACAATGCCTTGCAAAATTGCAAGAGGTTGACATTCGATAACTGGACAAGAATAGCATGCGCAGCATGATATGAAAGGACCCCATTGCTATGGCTAGATACTATGTTCATAAATTCAAGGCCCTCAAGAACTTGCTCAAGAAAAACCCTTCCATTCTATGTGCGGTTACTAACTTCTTCTTCGTAACAGAGTTTTAAAATAGAGGCAATCAACACGACCACAGACTTTTATGGTCCGAGAATGCACCGGTTTACCACTTTGCACAACGAATGCGGAGGTCGTAGCATACATTGACAAATACATCACAACAGATTTGTCACTATTTGACCTCCCAGAGAAAGAAATATGGATGCACAAGCATAAAAAAACATGCAAACAACGAGGTAAATCTTGCAAGTTTGGCTTCCCCATGCCGCCGATGATTGAAACTATGATTTTGTGCCCTCTTGCAGAAGACAATGACATTAGTTTTGCCAAAGCAAACATGAAGAAGATTAGCAGCCTAATGATGGAAGAAGACTCGTTGCAACTCAACTTCGAGATGTTCCTTTAGAAACTTGCACTCTCTTACGATGACTACATCATAGCGTTAAGAAGCAAAATCTCCCAGCCAGCAATACTGCTCAAGCGACATCCAAAGGATTTATATACGAATAATTTCAACCCAACAATATCCAAGATTTGGTGTGCAAATACTGACATACAATTCATCCTAAACCCCCATGCCGCGGCATCTTATTGCACATCTTACATGATGAAAATAGACAAAGAGACCACAGAGATAGTGAGGAGCACAATTGCTGCAAGCATGGCATCCGACTCCCTCGCAAACGAGTGCATAATAAATGTGAGAAACGTAATACTGAATATGCAGCACATAAGCTCGCAACAAGCGGCTTACCTTTGCTTGTCACTCCCTTTAACAAGCAGTAGTAGGGATTTCTACTACATTAACACGAGCCCACCCAAGGAAAGAACACTACTTCTAAAGAGGCGGGCCCAGCTACAAGCAATCAACCCCTCTAGCATAGACATTTTCTTTGACAACGTAACAAAAAAATATAGGAACCATGAACCTAAGTACGTAGATATTTGTCTTGCGACCTTTGCAAGTAAGCACACAGTACTAGCAGCACAAAAGCATAGGTCAACTGTCCATGCTCACAAGCAATGCACGTTTCAAGCATCTCATTGAACACTTCAATAGGACGAAATAAACTTGGGCATCCTGGCAAAAACAGCTATATTATGTCTGTAAGAGACCAGAACAAGTACTACGAATACAGTTTCATTTCCACCACTTTTAGACGTCTACAGACACGATGGGGTGGGGATTGCTACTTTCTACAAACCATATTTGAAACTAATCCAGGACAGTCACATCAAGATTGACAAGAGCCAAATCTAGCTCACTATGTTCGAAAGCAGTGGAGAAAAAAAGTTTGGAATACTTAACACATACAGATCACCGAAATCAAAACTAGACTCCATACTTCGTTCAATGCACAATCTCATGCAACTCGTTCCACATTCTACAACAATGTATGCACTGGGCGATTTCAACATTAACATGAGCAAATCCTCAACGCAATCCTATTGGACATCGAAAATCAAAACAAGATGCAACTTCATAGGATTAATATACATGATGGAATAGATATTTTTTCTAGGTTTTATTTCATTTCGAGGAGCGTGGCATATTGGTTTACAGTAGACAACCCTTGTTTTGCCACACCGTGAGCTAAAACATTTTTGATAGGGCAAGTTCAAATCCTTTTCTCTATATCTCATAATGGACCGAGAATTGGATTGAATCTCAATAACATTCTACCAAACCACCATACCGAATCTTGTCTCATAAATAGGTCTATACATGCCTTTTTATTTTACAAATCCCTGTTACACACACTACAACATGTGAGGGTCACCAACGTTGGTTTTTCATAACCATGTGTGGCATCGATGGTCAGAAGAAGACAAAACTTTATAGGAATCTACTAGATTATGGCATAAACATTATGGATAATATCTATTGCAATTGAATTACCGTAGCATATTGTTTTAGGCTACATAACCCTTTCTTTGCCGACAGACTGCGATGAGAAATATTTTTGTTAGGGTAAGGTCAAATATTGCAAAAATCCTAGTATAAATATTTATTTTTAAGAATCCTCATTTAAAAGTTAGCTTTTCATTAACTTGTTAATAACTTAAATAAACAAAAATAATTTAGATACATGGACAAACTATATATATGTATGTATGTATACATATATACATACATACATATATATATATATATATATAGAGTTAAGGTCCATGCATAAGATTAATTTACCATGAGAGTCCTCTAAAATCTCGAAGACTCAATGACAATGTTGATAAACACCTTTCAGTGTTTTGGAACTCTAAAATCTCCAAGAATTAATAATGGTGCCAATAAACACCTTTGAGAGTTTCAAAACGAAACAATGATATAATCTCAAAGAACTTTATAATGGTGCCAATAAACACCTTCTAATAGTTACAAAGGCTTTTAAATATGTGTTTGCACAGAGTCAAGCACACACCTTCAAATGATGCATCTTGACGAAGGGGGAACAAGGAAAGAAGAAAAAGGGAGGGAAGGGGGAGAGAGATGGAGTGGAAGGGGGAAGAGGGGGAAGGCTTGTAGCCCAATGCATCTACATGATAGCAATCAAGTTGTAACATCTATTATGAAGGCAATTCGCAATGTACATGTACGCAGAGGAAGTCGAGCATGAGTTGAGGAAACTTGCGGTGCAGTGGGGAATGTATCCCCGCGCGTGGGGAAGGAAAGAAGGTAAGGGGAAGAGAGAGACAGAGAGAGAGAGAGAGAGTGAGTGAGTGAGAGAGAGAGAGAGAGAGAGAGAGAGAGAGATGGAGGGGGGGGAGAGAGAGGGGAGGGGAGGGGGAGAGGGAGAGGAGAAGGAGGGGAATGTATAGTAGCTCTCACACTGCCGCGGAAAAAAAAATGCACAGCCACCTGCATTGCGGCGCGAGAAGGAAAGAAGGGAAGGGGAAGAGCGAGGGGAGGGGGGAGAGAGAGAGAGAGAGAGAGGGAGAGAGAGAGAGAGAGAGAGAGAGAGAAGGGGGGGGGAGAGAGAGAGAGAGAGAGAGAGGAGAGGGGAGGGAGGGTAGGGTAGCTCTCACACTACCATGATAGTAGGAAATTTAAAGAATGAAGGGAGAGAGAGAGAGAGAGAGAGAGAGAGAGAGAGAGATGGAAGAGGAGACAGAGAGAAAGAGAGAGAGAGAGAGAGAGAGAGAGAGAGAGAGAGGGGGGGGGGAGGAGAGGGAAGGGATAGGGGGACAGAAAAGGGGAGGAGAGAAGGGAGGATAGATCTCTTGCACTACCATGGAAGCAAGAATTTGGGAAGGGGGAGGGGAGACATGATTTTTGAAAATAAACTCAAAAAGATTGGAGGATAGGAAGGGGTGGGTGAGGAGGGAAGGGGAGGGGGTCACGTGACCTCTTGCACTGTGGTGGCAATGCAATGAGGTGGGGAGGCATGGGAGAGTAGGAAAGGGTGGGGAAGGAAGGGAGGGAGAGAGGAGGAGAAGGGGAAGAGAGAGAGAGAGAGGGAGGGGGGAAGAGAGGGAGAGAAGGGAGGAGAATGGGAAGGGAGAGGGAGGGGAAAGGAGAGGGAGAGGGAGAGAGAGAGGGAGAGGGGAAGGGCTCACAATGCGAGGGAGAGAGGAAGGGAGGGGAACGGTGTAGAACTAAAAGGATGGGCATTATTGAAAATGAATTACAAGAGAGATGAGAGTCAATATATAGCCCAAAAGGAATTCAAAATTCCCGCTCTAGAATTCAAATTTTCCGCTCCTCCCCTTGCCCCCTCCCCCCCCCTCTCTCTCTCTCTCTCTCTCTCTCTCTCTATCTATCTATAGAGTAAGGTACAAATTATGTTTCCTAGTTTTTGCATTATTAGTTCAAAATACTAGTGTGAGTAAATATACTTTTTATTGAAAAATGATAGTGTCAAAAAGTAAACTTTTGATTTGGGAATGATATTTTCATAAAGTAAACCACCTAGAGAGGGGGGGGAATCAAAACTCACCCAAGAGGCCCCACCTCCTCTCGAATGCCATCAAGGGCTGATGTGGGGAAGGTGCACATGGGAGGAGGGTTAAGCATAGGTTGAGAGGGGGAGGGAGGATGGCTGGGGTGGTCCCTACTGTAAGGGGAACAACCAATAAGGGCTCTTTGCAGACCTTCATACCCTCCACCTCAACATACGATTGTCCCACACCTTGGAGCACTCTCATTAGTACACCTCAAATCCCTCTTTAACATTCTTGAAATTAGGAAACAATAATTGGAGGCCCTTTTGAGACCCCATTTCTCCCTTAATCATTATAGAGAGATATTGTGACATTTATTGTGGAAATGACTATGCCATAAATTAAACTTTTGATTCTTGAATGATGTTTTCATAAAGTAAACTTTCCATTTGGGAAGGACTTTTAAGAATAGTGAGAGAATAGTCTAAATATAGACAGTAGAGTCCAAAATTAATGAAATGTATGTTACTATCCAAATTTTCCAACGCTTTTGTAGATTATTGATACTTCTTTCACTTCTGTGTTTTTTCCCAAAGGCTTCAGTGATGCTAATACTGACCTTAATTCCTAGAAATTTGTAGTAATATGTTGCTACAATTGACAAGATTTTTTATGTTGCATCAAATATTGGGGCTAGACTAACAGTTGGGAAAATTGATAGTGAATCAATACGATGATCCAGTACCCAAAGCCTATCGGCGAGACTAGTCCTGCAAATGAAAATACCAACCCCAAGTAGAAGAAAATCTAAATAAAATCAAAGTTAGAATCATAAGATCTGCCAGGGAGGGCAAAGGGGTGACCTAGGGGTCTACTTGGAGAAAAGCGTGATGCAAGAGCAGGTGCTGAGGGAATTGAGCTCCAACAATTCTACTAAGGTGGACTATGTACTGCTTTGCAAATTATATCACAAAGGAAACACAAGTTGGTGGACACTATAAGACACGGGCCTCTTTCTGATGTTGTCTTCCATTGCTTCACAGGCGTGGGCACGAAGATCATCAGTACTGGTTGGCAGGCAAGGAAGGTGTCGGTGTGGACGTCAAAATACCCGTGGGTATGGTCATCAGTATATATGTGGGTATTGGAGTCAGTATATATTGATGCCTAAACCCATACATATACCAACTACCATATCGACTGACACCACTCTTGCATCGATACTTTTAGCGACGCTTTCACTGATGCCTAGGTACATTTTTCCATACTGCCATTTTTACAGAATGTCATTTGCAAGGGTCCCAAAATAATTTTGGACCACAAGTTTGGTCATTTGAAAGATCAAAAATATAATAGTATGTACACCAAATTTGAGATCAAAACACTCATGTATTGATAGGTGAACTTAATTAACATACAGAGGGCCAAATTATACATAAGAAGTCTCATCAATGCCAAAACTATGAATTAATAGCATTTACATTGATGGCTTCATCTTGAACCAAGTCTTGTGCCCCAAACATGTCTATCTCAAGGTTTGCATACAATTGATCACCTACAACATCATCCCCTATTGTATGTCTACCTAAGACTTGATCGTCTAGTTCACTGGCCTCTAGTTCTCCCTCTTCTTCCCCAAAGTCGTGATCTCCATCTTCCTCCATTACAGTGTCATTATTGTCACCTTCTTCATGGCCCATATCGTCATCTTCATCCTCTTCCCTACATCATCATCCCCTATTGTATGTCTACCTAAGACTTGATCCTCTAGTTCACCGGCCTCTAGTTCTCCCTCTTCTTCGCCAAAGTTGTGATCTCCACCTTCATCCATTACAGTGTCATTACTGTCACCTTCTTCATAGCCCTTTCATCCTCTTCCCTAGATCCATCGAGATCATTATTTGGATCTTCTGCCGGCATCTCTGTATCCATATCCCTATCTTCAAAAATATTTTTGCTTCGAGGAGCAACTTGGATCACGTACTACCATCTTGAATCCAAATGATCCGGATGAAAGACCACCTACGTTGAAGAGTACAAATTAGGTTCATGTAATTATATTCATTTATGCTCAAGTATAAATATATATATATAGATATGAGAATCTACCAACATTTGTTTAAAAATGAAGATATTAGCTTTTAATTAATTCATTAATGTGTACCTATTCACAATGATCTGGAAGAACAAAGGTATCACCTTCATCAGTCTAGGGTCTGGTGGAGTCAATGGCAAAGAAACCACATTTGGCTCTCCTAATGATGGTAGCATTGGGACCATTGTAGATAGTTCTAAACCATTTGACATCAAGAATGAAAATACTAAATCTTCTAAAATCAACTTCATAGATGTCATGTATGGTCCCACAATAATCTAACTACAAGAAGAGAAGATTGGTATCAGAAGCACTTTCTCAGCTATCGTGTACAAAGTTAGCCATGACTCCACAATCATATGTGACTCTCCTTGAATCGATGCGTTCCACATAAAAATGCCACCCATGTAACCATGATGCATTGTACTTTTTATAAAACAAAAGAACATGATTAAAACAATGAGGATGCATTTTGTAGCGATTGTGATCATAAATACACAAATTAAGTAGAAAGGTTAAAAACTTACATGTGGCATACATTCGATTGGAAGCTCCCGCTCTCGATCAATTACATCCTCTCCATGACGTTCGGCTTCATGAAGAGATTCTTGTAGCCAATCATGGGACATGTATCTAGGGAGAAGATCAAGGTCTAGTGGATATGGCATCCTCAATCTATGCATGACTCTAAATCTCACCCTTCTCATTTATTCTTTTTTCTTTGGCCGCTTGATATCTCTCCACTCATCTTTGCATCTCGGGACTATTGAGGACACAAGACTTATTGAATTTCTCTCTTTGCTCTTTTCTCATCTTTAACCCCTTTACCTTGGGGAACCTCTGTAATGGCACGATCATCGTCCTTGATGTTCCAAGCATTTGACATATCGAGATCCATGGATGCAAGAAACTCTGTGATGTTTAGTAATGACTCTTGTACAAGCCATCCTTGTGCCATGCTTGCTTCAGGTCTAGCTCTTTGCATTACAAATCCCTTCAAGGTTTTCATAAACCATTCAAGGACAAAAATCCAATGACAATGAATGGTTCCTGCAATGGCGACCTCATGAACTATGTGTACAAGCAAGTGCACCTGAGTCATCATAATGCTTGAGGGAAAGTGTTTCTCAAGCAAGCACATTGGTTCAAGGGAGTCTACCTTATCCCCCTCGATGCTCAATACAGAGATCTCTTTTTGTGAGATCCACCTATTCCACATGCACTTGTAAGATTCGATATTTTATACCCATCATTTAAAATTGTATGAAATATAACGAAGGTGATATGATAGTAAGCATACCTAAAAATGCCATTGATCTTGTAGATAGCGGTTCTAACATCTTCTGATAAGCATCCTCTCACTATAAATGGGCAGATAAACTACCCAAGCAACAAAGGAGTTAATTATAACAATGTGATAGAATCATATAAGTTAATTACATGAAAGCATCAAAATATTAGTTCTATATACTCTTCTTTCGAGCTAACATGTAGAATACCTGTAAGACCATGTGCCAATCATGGGACTTGAGGCCACTAAACTTATTGTCACTCGTAAATGCTCCCCTCAAGAACCACATGTGTCCCATGTGTATCCAAAAAGATGCAATATCCACCTTAACCCTTGCCTCCTCTCCCTTGGAAAGGATCCATGGTGCCTTTGGGAGAACAATTTGTGGAGGATACACTTGGGTTCCTGAACCACCCTCCTGAGTTGTAGAACCACACTCTTCAGCTCTACGCAAATGTTCTTGGGGCCACAAGTGAGACATCTTGCCCATCTCGTGCAAGTCTTCTCGCACTTCCCTTGTGTCTTTGTCACCAACCAAGTGTGCCCAAATAGAAGCTCGAGGGGGTCACTCATCATATGTAACCCTATCACGTGAGTTCAACAGAAGGATATTTTCTATTTCCAAAATTTACAGAAATAAATATACATAAGGGACTATTTAAAATAGTTTTGGAAAGAATTTACAGATTTGTATAGAAAAGGGGTACATTTTATTAATGAAAAAATTACAGATAAGGAATTTTAGAAATAGGCCTTGAACGCACGTGATATAGAGGGTTTATACTTAGTGACCCCCTCGAGAATAGAAGCCCCCACATTCTTGAAGATATGCATGGGATCTAAGATGTGATTGATTTGTAACTCACCCCAATATGGAAGGGTCTATGCATGTTAAGGTGGTACGATTAGTGGTGTCCAAGACACCACTATTATTCATGCTATTATGTGACAATTGAACCAAAATGAAAACAAATGATGTGCTTTTAAGACGTTGTAGTTTAGCTAGTGGTATAAGAACTTTTAGATTTTTATGAATAACATTGGAAATGCCTTAATAGTGGAGATTTAGATGTGCAAATAGACAATAATAGTGTACCACCTTAACATGCTTTCACTTGAAATCTTGTGAAAGATAGACAGCTAGTCCATACTTAGAGGAGGCTCCTCACTATTAGCTGTCCAAGCCTGAATCCAGTCACTTGCCTTCCTACGGACCGGTGGTGGATCAATTTGGCCTTCATGTGTAGGATGATCAAGCATAAGATAATGAGCATGACCTTCATAAACCATCTTCCTCATATGTTTGGAGTATCGGGGCCCGGTAGTTTCAGACTTAGTCTCCGAATGCGAGCACCTTACGTCGGACCCGTTTCCGAGTCCCAGCCTCCCTTAACGTCTCTGCTGATACCAAATCCCCTTATGCGCAGCTTATCCCGACACGACCCCTGCCCAGGCCGTCCACCGTTTTTCCCCTCTTGACACCACGCCCCACTGGGCAAGCCCTTAGGCTTCACACACCTTGGTCTGCAGAATCACACGGGTCTCCAAGACCCACAGGAACGTCCTCCGCGCAACGTCCTGTTCAGCCCACTTCCTTTCACAGTTAACGGCCGTTACGTGGGTCGGCACGTTAGACCCCTTCGGGCAATCCCAATGTCCCGGTTCGGTACCCAACGGTTCACGGTTTATACAGTGGTATGGAGAATGCAAATGGCCCTCACCGTTCCCCACTCGCTTTCACGTGCCCTCAACCCGTCCCACGTTTTGCTTTCCTGTGCGTGCGCTTCAACGTGCACCACGAGGACACAACCCACAAGATGGCATGATGACGTTACTGGCAGAGCGGTACTAGATGGAGTGCCAAACGGTCGCAAGAACGCACTTGATTGCAACAGAAATTATATACAAGCAAGAGGGAGCATAAACGGCCGCTGACGTTTTCCTCATCGTGCATTCAAACTAGGGCCACAAATAGGACAAGCATGGTACCCTTATGTTTTACGTCCTACATATATGCACAAACACATAGGTCATTAGACATGCATAGATCATACCATAGTAGAAACATCAAAGGTATCAATATGCATGCAAAAGCACGTACCTACACACTCCCCAAATCTTGGATAGTCATGCATGGTCCACATCAAAATTCCCCTGATAATGATGGGCATGTCCGTGGCTTCGCCTGGGGGCTCTAGAAATATCAAAGACACATATGCCCCTCCATAGCGTCTGCAGCTCCTCGATCAAGGGTGCCATGTATATGTCCATATTTTTGTCCTTGTACTTCCGTAGCACAAGTAGGGCAAGCATGAGGTTGTCCCTTCTTTATTGTTAGCCATGGTGGGATATTGTAGTTCACCAAGTCTACGGGCCATGTCGACCAAGATGTGGAGTGTAACCCAAAAGGGTTCACGCCATCCATTGCGAGCCCAAGATAGTAAATTACATGGCTCCCTCACAAAGTCCGACCACATGTTGTCTACATGCTTCCAAGAAGCACAATCTATTGGGATCCTCAAAATGTCATCGGTGGACCGGTGTGTATCATGCCATATCATCAGTTGCACAATGGAGTTGCATTTGAACATGTCATGTATTTTGAGGATGATGGGAAAATGTCTCAAGACCATCGGGATCATATCCCCCAGCAAGTCATATCTATAGCGTTGTGCTTCACACTCTTAGCAATTAACCAAATCGCCATACTCACGATGAAACAAAATACAATCATAAGGGCAAGCATGGATGGTGTCATAATCCATCCCAACCATCATCAACATCTTCTTTGCTTAATCTCTAGAATTGGGCATGGTATTTGGGACAAGCAACATCTTACCTAGCAACCTATTACAATTTACATATCCAAGAATCTTGTGAATGAGATACTAACTAATTAAAACAATTTATAGGAAAGAGATACTAAGATCAACGCTCCAAACCTCATCAAGGTTGAGACACTTGTGTCTGACCATCCATACTTTGCTTGCAAATTCAAGATCGAGAGGCAAGCTCATAGTTTTGACATCCTTGCACCATCATACAATAGTGTTGATGCCAAATCTTGCATCATGATCTCATGCTCAGACATCTCACCCCCATCTCTCGTGGTGCCTCCAAGAAAATCTTGAATTCATTATGCATTCCATCTGGTGCCTCTCCATACATCTGCAAGTGGCGCATGACAATACTGCGTTGATGACGAACCCCCAATGCATGCGAGGACAAGGAAATCTCTCACAAAGCCACTCCAATATCCCGAGAAGTGGCCCCCTATCTGATGAGCTATCATTACTCATCCTCTCCACCTGCACACATCCACAACCATCCCCCCAAGACAAGTCAAACACCCAAATTCCTCAAACCCTAAACCCCCAAAAAACTCTTGTTTTGTCGATATGGACGTTGGTATATTTTGATACCCATACCCATGCCCATACTGATGTTTATACCAATGATCTGCTTTATATACCCACAGTAATACCGACACCTGTACCGATGGTTTCTAGGAACTAAAACCATGCGTTTTTCGTCCGTGATGCCATTTGTTTTTTCATGCATTCTACTCCCTCATTTTTGTTTTCAGCTCGTGATTGCCTGCAACCCTTGCCTCCTTACTCCTGCCTCCTCCCTCCCCCTCCCACCTCTCCTACATTGTCCCTTTGCACCTACAAGACTTGCTGCAGCTCCCTCTCCATCTCGAGGTAAGAATTCCTCTTTTCCCCTTCTATTTCAAGTTTGTTTGGTTTACTTGTCTTTCTTCCTACCTCTCCTCCTCCTCTCCTCTTGTTTCCCTTCCTCTACTTTCACTTTTACTACCTTTGTGTAAAGTTTCTCTCCTCCTTTCTTTTCCTTTTCTTTCTCTAAAGAAAGAAATAATACACAAAAAACAATCATGAAAGAGAAGAGAATGAAAGCTCTACCTATTGTTTTTGTGCTTTCTCCTTGTTGTAGGCTTCTCTTTGTCTCCTCAATCCAATCCCATTGGAATGTTGCTTCTCCAAACTCCTCCTTCACTAATTAGTTTTCTTTAAATGGTATGTTTTATCTCTTTTATAGGGCCACTACACGAAACACCTCCTCTTTCAAGCGGGATTATCTGGTGCCAGGACACATCATTTCCAGGTAAGGACGTGCTTCCTCTCTTTTCCTATTTTTCTTTTTGTGATTGCATTGGCCTGCAACTAGTGCCTTAGGCGCTAGATGCAGTGATGGGCATAGGAACTCTTATCCTCTCTTCTCCCCTCTTCTCCTCTCTTCTTCCCAATCTTATTTTCTTCTCTCTTTCATTCTCTTTTCCTCTCTTTCCTTCTCTCTTTTTTTCCTCTTTTTTCTCTCTTTTCTCCTCTCTTTTTCTCTCTTTTCTTCTCTTTTCCTCTCATTTCCTCTCTTTTGTGCTCTCTTTTCCTCCTCTCTGTCATTCTCTCTTTTCCTCTCTTCCGCTCTCTATTCCTTCTCTTTTTCATCCTCTCTTTTACTCTCTTTCATTATCTCTTTCCCCCCTCTTTCCCCCTCTCTTTTCCTCTCTTTTCCTCTCTTTTCTGCTCTCTTTTCCCCTCTCTTTTCCTTCTCTCTTTTCCTCTCTTTTCTTCATAGTGCCCACAACACACAATTTGCCAATCTTTTCCTCTCTTTTCCTTCTCTTTTCTCCTCTCTTTTCCTCTCTTTTCTCCTCTCTTTTCCTTCTCTTTTTTCCTCTCTTTTCCTCTCTTCCCCTCTCTTTTCCTTCTTGGTTTCCTTCTCTCTTTTCCTCTCTTTTCCTCTCTTTCATTCTGTCTTTTCCTCTCTTTCCTTCCCACTTTTCCTCTCTTTTCCTCTCTTTTATTCTCTCTCTTTCCTTCTCTCTTTTCCTCTCTTTCCTTCTCTCTTTTCCTTCTCTTTTCTCCTCTCTTTTCCTTCTCTTTCCCCCCCTCTTTCCTCTCTCCCCCTTCCTTTCCTTCTCTCTTTTTCCTTCTCTTCTCCTCTCTTTCCTTCTCTCTTTCCCTCTCTTTCCTTCTCTCTTTTCCACCCATGTGAAGCTCCAACAACCTAATATTAAGTAAGCATATACAAACTTGTGCCACTTTCATTCAAAGAATGATCCGAGCATGGATGACTTTTTCATGTTAGTTTCGTTAAGAAGAGAAACTTTTATATTGGTATCGAAAGTTTGTATGTTGTAAAATTAAAATAAATGTTTGCAACATTCGCCACCAGGATTTGAAACTTTTATGCAAAAGAAATTAAAGTTTTGCCAAGATTTATGTCTTTTGCTTCAAAATTATGAAGAAAATATATAAAATCATGCTATATTCTATAAATATTGTGAAACTAAAAAAGTTACCCCAATAAACTTTCACCAAGATTTTATATTATTATATGAGTATAGCTGTGATAAAAACATCCATGAATTCGAGTTAGTAAATGCTTGCTAAATTCTAGGCTGCATCAGTGCTTGGAGCCTATCTTTTTCTCTCTCTTAGCCAAAGGAGCTCCGTTTCACTAATTATCTTTCTTAAAATGGTATGTTTCCTCTCTTTTATAGGGCCAATACATGAAAAACCTCCTCTTTCAGGCGGGATTATCCGGTGGCAGGACACATCATTTCAAGGTAAGAACGTGGTTCCTCTCTTTTCCTATTTTTCTTTTCATGATTGCATTGGCTTGCAACTAGCGCCTTAAGCGCTAGCTGCAATGATGGGCATAGGAACTCTTATCCTCTCTTCTCCCATGTTCTCCTCTCTTCTCCCCACTCTTATTTTCTTCTCTCTTTCATTCTCTTTTCCTCTCTTTCCTTATCTCTTTTTTTCCTCTTTTTTCTCTCTTTTCTCTTCTCTTTTCTCTTCTCTTTCCCTCTCTTTTCTCCTCTCTTTTCCTCTCTTTCCTGCTCTCTTTTCCTCTCTTCCCCTCTCTTTTCCTTCTCTCTTTCATCCTCTCTTTTCCTCTCTTTCATTCTCTCTTTCCTCTCTTTCCCCTCTATTTTTTCCTCTCTTTCATCGTCTCTTCCCTTCTCTTTTCCTTCTCTCTTTCATCCACTTTCCCTCTCTTTCATTCTCTCTTTTCCTCTCTTTTCCCCTCTTTTCCTCTCTTGTCTTCTCTCTTTTCCTCTTTTTTCCTCTCTTGCCTTCTCTCTTTTCCTCTCTTTTTTCCTCCTCTCTTTTTCTCTCTTTTCTCCTCTTTTTTTCTCTCTTTCCTCCTCTCTTTTCCTCTCTTTTGGAGGCTAAGATTCGAGACCCAAGACTTCAAAGAATGATCTAAGTCTGTAAATGCTTGCTAAATCATAGGTTGCACCAATGCTTGGAGCCTATCTTTTTCTCTCTCTTTTAAAACTTTATCCCCTATCTTTTATCCCCTAAAAAACATACAACATAACGAATAATGTAGAGAGGGATACAACATAATCTCATCATATATAATAACAAATATCCCAGAGGGGTTACAACAAATATCCAAGAGAGGGCTCCCTCTCATACACCAGAAAATGTAGCAAAAATTCTCCTAATCAGAGTACTTTATAAACTGTAAAGACATTGTTCATCGTTTCTTCAATGAAGTGCTACCCTCCCCTTTGTCATCTCTCTTCTTCTTCTTATCCTCCACCTCTTTTTACTTTTGCTCCTTAGCCCAAGGAGCTTCCTTGGGCATATGTCCTTCCTCCTGGATGAACTCCTACATCTCCTCAATAGGATCCTCCAAGATCTCCCGATCGATCTTGTAAATGTCCTCTTCGGGCAGCTCCTCGCCCTCATCGTGTTCGTTTGGACAGAGATGCACATGAGGGAGAAATGGTACATCTACCTCTACCATAGATTTTTCACTAGGGGACATGGGAAGTAGAAGAGAGAGAGAGTGAAGAGAAGGGAGTGACAAGAAGTAAGTGACGAGAAGGAAGCGACAAGAGAGCAACTAGAAGTAGCAGAGTGGAAGGAGTGGTGTGAGAAGGGATATAGAGTGGAAGGAGTGGTGTGATGCAAAGAAGAGAGGAGGGGAGACTTTAAAGATTGAAGGAGGATGAAGCTCATGGGGGTCACTCATCATATGTAACCCTATCACATGAGTTCAACAGAAGGATATTTTTTATTTCTAAATTTTACAGAAATAAATATACATAAGGGACTATTTAACTTAGTTTTGGAAAAAATTTACAGATTTGTATAAAAAAGGGCACATTTTATTAATGAAAAATTTACAGATAAGGGATTTTAAAAATAGGCCTTGAACGCACATGATATAGAGGGTTTATAAATAGTGACCCCCCCAAGGGATGAAGCAGAGAAGGGAAAGGCAAAGAATAAATCGGATAGGGTAATAGGGGCATTGATTGGTGCAGATTGTGGAATAAAGGAGAGTGGATGCAATAAAGTTTCCTAGAATTAGCTTTCAAGAACATATTGGCTTATGCAATATATATAATTTGTTGAATAGAAGTGAATGTGAATGTAGCTTGTTTATACCCTGAATTCTATTACATATCTTGAATGAGTGCCCTGATATGATTTGTAATGTGTTTTATATGGCCATATTTGGTTCTTTTTTCTCAAACAGATTCTAAATGGAACGACCTCCTCCACAATAGTCTTTCAAAAATCCAAACCCAGTTTTCCATGTTGCAGTCATTCAGGAAATCTGAACACTGCTATCACATGTAACAGAGAAGATTGTGCATTGGGTGAAGTATAACGTCAAAGTGTGTGCACGTGGGTAGGGTTCAAACCGATCGCACGTGGGGCGGGGAAGACTAAGGCAGGCACAAACCAACCTATGGGATCTTCGTAAGATTTGGAGAGACCTCTACGATCGTGAATATAGCAAGGATGAAACTATAAAGGACATAATGGGTTGTGTAGAGGTCTTCTTGGACTATGAGTACATAGTCCAAGAAGACTATGATTATATATTAGAAGAAGTGGAAAATGAGGTCCCAAGTGACCCATCTAGTGGTGAGGAGGAGGAAAGCACCTCAGATAGTAATGCAGAGTCGTAGATCTCCTCCTCTATTTTGGTATTTTTGAAAAATGTCTCTTTTGGAGACAAATTTTGTTTAACAATACTATTTTTGCGATATTTTATATATATGAACACTCTTGTTTAACAATACTATTTTTTGCAATATATTTTTTGCAATATTTTTTGTATATGAAAACTCTCTTGGATATAAATTGTCTTAAGTAAATAATTCCCTTTTCAACATTGTCTTAAGTAAATAATTGTCTTTTCATAATTATCTTAAGTAAATAATTATCTTTTCATAGTTTTATTAAATTGAATTTGAGTTTCAAGTAATAAATTATCTTTTAAGTAAATTGTCTTTCCGCTTCTTACCTGATCTTGTGTTTGTTTTTGTTTTTGTGCTTGTCTCTGCATTTGTCCAATCTCCCCAAATTAGACATGTCAGCACGTCGCACGTCCGAGAGAGTATGAAACCCCTTGTAGAAGGAGACATCATGATCTCTACTCTCCACAGGACTTTGCTTCCACTTAGCCGACTCCTCACGGGCCCGACCCGTGCGCTGGACTCCCCATGGGCGGACTCCTCTCGGGTCAAGTGCTGCGATTACCCCTCGGGGAACTCCTTTTCTCTAGTAGCCCATGGTTTCATCAGGAGTCTCGACGAGCTTGTCGCAGATCCATGAGCACACGGAGGGAGCTAGATTCTTCTCTCTGCTATCCCACAGGACCTCAGCTATTTCCTCTCCTACACCCCTCAGGGGTAGATCAAGGCCATCGATGGCTTTTCCTACTCGACAATCATCCCCTGGAGCCCTTTCGACCGAGGGGTCATCACCTGGGTGTGCCCATCATAGGTCCAAGAAGAGTAGTAAGGGTTGAGGCTGCTGTGGTGGCTTGAGGGATATAGACAAGTCTGCACACTCACATCCCTACAGGTCTCTACGTCATCATGAGATGCAATACTAATCAGATCCCTTGCCCTCTCCACTGATAGGCAGTGGCACCCCACAACCCACTCCCTCTACTACTTCTTGCTCCTTAAGTGCTCGCACCACCCCTCCCTCTAGCTCTGCTACTCCATCCATTGCGAATCCTTTGTACTTTGTTTCGCCTGAGGACCTTTTCTACAGAGTGAACAACATTGGGGAGGTTATACAGGATGAGGATAGGAAGGCGGTCACCAAATACATGAGGAGGTTGGTGAGCACCCACTTCCCAAACGATATATTGGAAACAACAGGACAATAGAGCCAAGGAGGCCTACATAATCTAAGCCCTTAGGAGACAATTTCCAAATCCTCCAAAGTTTGAGTTTGAGAAAAATGCCATGCTTGCTTCCATGGGGCATCTCCTTAGGTCTCGTAGATACAAACTAAGGGATGCTTTAGTCAAAGGTAAGCACAAGCCAGGGTGGGCGGGCCCGAAGGATTGGAAGAAAGTGAAGAAGTCTTGTAGGGACAATCCAGATGCGTATGAGCCTCAGCAGCGGTGACGGGCAGCGAGGATACGCCTGGAGAGCATAGGTCCTTTGCACCTCGGGAGTAGTGGAAGACTCGGCAATAAGGCATGGGTAGTAAGTATATGTTTATCTTCTACTGAATTCCTAATATTCTCAATCATTCAAATGTCTTATCATTCATATCTAACTAATTGAATTTGGATCCACATAAATTTGTGATTAGAAGACCTCCAGACAACGAGGAGTACATAAGGGCCTTTAGGATTGGAGCCAAGCCATGGTTTAAGGAGAAGGAGATAGAAGGTGTCCACATCGATTGGGAAAGGGTGGTAGCATGTCATGTGAGTATACCAGGTATTCCTCTTCATTATTGTTTGACTATCACAATTGCCTTACAATCAATGCTCTTAGTTTTTCTAACTTGTTTCATTCTTAAGGAGGCACGTTCGACCCATCCGAAGATCTGAATGGAGAGATGGGATCTGAGGAAGAAGTGGCTTGAGATGCAATGGAGGAGGGCAAGGGATCATGCACACATAGAGAGGCTGAGGGTGAGGAGCCCACATGCAAATTAGAGACCAAGGGTGAGGAGAGCGACGAGGACGAGCAAGACGAGGAGTAGGATAGGACAATATTTAGTGGTTCAATATTTCGGCATTTCTGCAATTTTGTAGTAGATTGCGCACCTCAACAGATCTGCCATTTTGGAGTTCAGCACTTTTGCCATTTTGTAGCTCATTAGCGCATTACTTCGGCAGATCTTCCATTTTGTAGCATATTCACATCACTTTGTAGACTTTCATTGCAAAATTGTAATGTACACCTCCACATTTTTATCGCATTTAATCGTGACTTTAATGGGGGAAAAAATTATGTGGGGCGAGATGGGACTGAACAAGCCCCATCTTGTCCCACACAATTTTTTAAAAATGTCGGTATAAACTGATGCCTATATTGACACTTGATGCCTACACTAATGCCCATACTGACACTGTTAAGTACATTTTACCGACACCCTCACCGATGCCCGCACTGACACTTTCTTTGCGACGTCCACACCAAAGGAGTTTTCAATGATTTCCACTCATTTTAAAAAAAAAGTCTTCATAATTAGCATCAATATTGATGTCAAAAAGAGGCCCGTGTCTTGTAGTGGGAGATGGAGACAGGCCGTAGAGAATTTGCTACCGAGGAGTGATATGCATGGGCAACATTGTGAGGAGAGCCAAGAACATTGGCACATGTGGCATGATCCTTCACAGTGCTTTCTCTCAGCCCGATCGCTCTAATGCTTTAGCAAAGCAAGTAATCCATTACAAAACTTTCCAATATCATGTGTATCATGACAACAAGTGCTAGAACATGCTAGTCATCATGGTTACGAGTTAGCTTTAGTCGAATTTTTTGTTTCATTCTTCATATGAAAATTCTCTTATCAGCAATTGCTGGAACACGCTTGTAGTATTTATGTGTCTACTTTGGTCTAACTTTGTCTTTCCTTCATAATCCAAAGCTAGTGTCTTGACGTAATATTATATATGCACAGCATTGGACCAAGTGAGAGAGTGCCCTTCAGTCAAGGGACACTTTGATGGTGTAATAGATGAGAGAAGATGGTTTGATAGCACTACAAAGAGAACCACCTCAAGACATGAATGGAAAATCATAGGGCATTTGTGCAAGAATCTAGAAGGATTAGCTAACGGATTTCAAGCTACCCAAGGCAATTACCCAAGTAGTAGAAGTCGTCCCAAAGGCTCCATTGCATGGAAATTTCGAGCAGAGATGAAAAATCAAAACCAAGAATTAAGTAGAAAGGATTCATAGGACCAATGATATTGAAGGACAGATTATAAGATCCATACACAGAATCCATGCAAGCAAACTAGCTGAAAATATAGAGATGACAATCATCTTGTAGAGATGATCTCTTTCATAGCATTGTGAATCGTTATCGTAACAAGGAAAATGGTTCCTAATAAACTTGCGCTCCACAAAGGAGTTTTCAGGCTACACATTAAATCGAAACACATGGGCCCATGAAATTGTGAAGGATATGATTCACACCACTTTTGTTTTTTTCTAGTATGTTTATGATGACACAAAAGAAGGAAAAAAAGATTGTAGCTATTACAAGTTGACAAATATGCCAACAATTATGGTGCTTGATCCTTTTGACTGGACAAAGGATGCGAACCACTCTTGGTACTTGGCTTCTTGGCCAGTTTCTAGCTATTGAGCCACTCTTGGCACTTAGCTTCTTTGTCTTCCAACTGGTCTCAAGCTTTTGCCTAAGCTCGAAACCTCTACACAGGAGGCATAATTTATCCCATCGAGAGTTGTATTTCAAACTTGAGTCAACTCTCTCACTACGACATGCTCGATGCACGTTTGGGTGCTTTGGTGTTGAGGAAGGTATTGACAGCTCTCACGTACAAGTATATTGGTTTGATATTGATATGAAATTATGGAATTAGAGCTCTGATCATTTGTGAATGCTAGGCTTATGAAAGGGC
This sequence comes from Dipteris shenzhenensis, assembly GCF_047967505.1. Classification (NCBI taxonomy): domain Eukaryota; kingdom Viridiplantae; phylum Streptophyta; class Polypodiopsida; order Gleicheniales; family Dipteridaceae; genus Dipteris; species Dipteris shenzhenensis. The sequence goes on from NC_141622.1 coordinate 17,174,440, forward strand.
ACTCAATTTTACCTTCTCATGTAGCTTGAATCCAATCATCTCAGGTCTTGTCAATTGTGATTTGTGCCCTTTCACAATTAGTTTTTAGGGCGATCACACCTTGATGATATGTGATTTCCATCAACTATCATTGTGGTTGTAGATGTACATCATCATTATTGCAAATTTAGTGGTGCTTCTAAACCAAAGACCCCAACCAAGGCCATCCAAAGGATTTGATAATACTTGTAAAACTTGCTCGAGAGGTCTCTAGGATGCTTATTACTTCTGTTTAGTAGTGTGCAAGGTGGTAAATATAACTTATAAGGTTGTGATGTTTGATAGTGTCTGATTTAGAAATCCAGTAGATGAATTGCATGAGATTAGATGTGAATGGGAGGGGTCTTTGATTGCAATAGGTGGATATAGCCTTCAACCATGAGAAAGATGTGCAAAACTTGCTTTCGTAGTGCAATTTGCTTTGCATATCTGATTTCGTGGCCTTTTCCTGCCTCCAAGATCAAAGAAATTGCCAAAAAACGACAAGAGTTTGAATTTCACTAGCGCACACTCATTATGATTTTTCTGGTGTTCAACTACAATTATGACTATTGACATTGAGGTAATATGCCAATATCTTATCCATTCACGAGACTTATTCTTGGCACTAATATTCTCGATGCACGGGAAACGGCATGTTCCCTCATATTATAACTCTTTGAGGAAGGGACCATTCACTCAGATTATAACTCTTTGGGAAAGGAAGTGTGCCACCTTCCCCCCCACGCTATATGTGGTTATAATAATTATATTATATATTATCATATTAATATTTTAATTGCTCGTTCATTCAAAATTACTTGTTTTCAATAGGAATTCTTACAACAATCCTCTTTTCTAATGCATGTTCTCGATGTGAGAGAGCAAACAAATCCAACCTGGATGCGACATCGAAGGTTCACAACACCTTTATTCTTATGGTAGAAATCCATGTGACAATATTGTATAGACTACAACGAGGGATCTCTTTTGAGCATTGCCTTATTCATGTATTTGTTGGGCTTCAACTTTGAAAATATGAACATCACAAAGTGAGTAATAAATCACCACCCCTAACATTTACAGGGAGGATCGGACCTTATGTCGCATCTCATGTTCATATTTTTACTCATTCAATTTTTTTAAAGCCTAGGGGGAAGTTTGGGTTTTCTCAACTCTCCTTCGGCCACATGTCACAAATATAGACCGTTGATCTAATTTAATATGAGTCATGAAAAAGCCTTTGAAGATATTGAAGCTTTTAATGTGCTTTTAACGCAAGCTTTTAAGGAATAATTAGTCTTGTAATCTCCTTTAAAGGCGGATTACCCAACTTAGTTTTCGTTTAAAACTTTGACAAAATGCTAGGATTCAAGTTCGATTTTGAGTTAATACTTATGTGCTCACCACAAAGAGGCTGCCTCCTTCAATTAGTGTAGTTATGGCATGTGAAATCTCTAGGGAGAAAATAAAGATATTGGTATTTGAATTATGGTCGCATCAAGATTATTTTGAAAAGTTACGAAATTTTCAGCTATGTAGACCCCCATAAGAGATTAGTGTGCCAATCTTGGAGCCCATTGGAAATGAAAACGCTAGGACGCTAAGAACAAAACGTAATGGTATAATCTACGATGCTGCAACTGAAGGTGCTGGTCGCATCATCAAAGGCATAGCTGTAGGCAGTCGGGCATAACTGCTTGAAAAACTCGGAGTAATTCGTTGGTACGCATTTGCTGCGGTCGTTGTAATCGCCTGTGCAGCAGTATTGAGGCTGTCCAAAAGCCACACATGCGCTCTTGCATGCCTCTACTTGGCCGTTCACTTGAAGCTGGAGCTCCGCAGGACATTGCCCAATCACGTTGGCGCTGGTGCAAGAAGGACTTCCGCAGGTGTAGTCGTTGGGATTGCTGTTGCCTCCCTGGGTAGGAGCGATGGAGAGGGGTACATTCAAGCCATCCACCGCAGATACGTCGTAGAAAGTGAGACCCATGAACGATGATCCTAAGGTGAACTCTGCAAGACTAACAGGCGTCGTATAGCTGTTTCCGTTGCATTTGAGACCGTTGTGGCAATCACCAGTGGCACAGGAGCCAGCACCATTGCTGTCAAAGTTACAGCCAGTTCGAGCCCAGAGACGGCCGCTCCAGCTAGAAGGCACGTTGGAAATGATCTGGGTCTGTCCAGATCCAAGGGCAAAACCGCCATCTGACAGCACTTCATGTCCTGAGGAGGTTGTTTCGATGGCAGGCCAGACGGTGTAAGTGCAACGATTGACGACGGTGAAGGATCCAGCGGTGACACCTGCAAGATACAAGAATGCTTGCATTCGGTGAGGTTAAATGATCGATCGTGCTTGCAACAAACAGAAGACCGGAAGGATACCAAAGCTATGGCAGAGGGCTTGACTGAACCTTCTGTAACTCAATCCTATCGCCTTTAGACGTTTTTTATTTTAATCCTTCTGCACGGTAAGAAAAAAATTCTATAGAATCGAGTTGAATGGTGAAACATGTTCGTAGCAAAGCGGAAGAATGGATCGATGCTACAAAGGCTATCATCGTTTCTAGGCTATCTGAGCACACGGCTTGATTGATGTTTTACATTTGAATTCTATTGCATCCAAACCTTCTGCATCGTAATTCTATTGCATATATTTATATCCAAGCATGGCCAGTACATACCTGGGATGGGGTGGGCAAGGATAAGAGCCAAAGAGAAGAGAAGCAGCCATGGATCAGAGGGAATGGTGGTAGGGAGGAGAGAAGCCATTTTTTTGAAGCGATGTAGAAGGATGCTGGGAATAATCAAGTAAATATACACATCCCAGTGAAAGAATACGTTTGAAGGCATTACATATACACACATATATATACACAGGAGGATCAGATAGATGATGTGCATTTCTACTGCTCAAGTCTTAGTATCGCACCGTGCACGTCTTCTACCTCCTTTTCAAACTTGGCGCGACTACTTTTCCACACCATTCTTGACTTCTAGCCAGTTCTTCATCCTCACTAGTCAAGTCCGTGGAATTGACTGATCCATCAAGCCCTTAGCGCTTATCCGTTCACAAAGAAATAGCCAACACGCTTCTTAATTTTTGCCGTGCTTCCCTTGTATGTTTTAACATTTTCTCACGTTACGTAATTGCCTCCCAACAACCGCCTGACGTAATTGCCTCCCAACAACCGCATGGAAATGGACAGTTTAAAAAACATGCGTCAAAATAGAGAATATAGTTGCGCTTTGACGATTTTGTTGCTTCCTCCTTGCACCCTTCCACACCTACCCCGTGCTCCTCTAAAGATGGCTGGAATAGAAAATCCTCCTTGGCCCCACGCTTTCCACTACACTATGTGCACAAATTGCACCATGTACACATCATAAGATCTTGTAGGCATAAGTAATTACTTATAACTGCTCAGTCAACTAGAACTGACCACATTTTCCACTTGCACAACACAACTATATTGTATGTGTTATATTGATGAAATTTTGGACTCCAAATGGGAATTTTGGCAAGCCTCAGTAATACAGAAACATTAAAATAGTTCACTAAGGTGCTCAAGTACTGACAACAAGAAATTGCCCCTTGGTGCAAAAACGCCTAATTGATTTGCATCTCCCTCCACATGCTTTTAAAGGGAGTGAAAGAAAACTAGTTTAGATTCTAAGAAAGGTATCATCGATTGCATAAAGATAGATCTATGCATGTGAGTCAAGTCATCCTTTGCACTCACCTAGATGAGGTTACCATCTAGTGAAGAAGGGCCATGTTATAGCACACCACGGGACTTATGGGATGTGCTTAATGGGAGCGAAAAGAAAACTTCTTCAAATTCAAAAAATCTCCAATCAAGCCATTCTCTGTCACTTGCCTAAATGAAGTTACCACATCCTCTAAAGGATGGACCATGTTAAAGCAAACTGGGTGACTAATGGGAGCGACAAGAAATCTAGTTTATATTCAAGGAAGGTATAACACATTGCAAAACACTAGTGATTATCCCATTGATTTTTGACTGTGGATTTCCAAAAAGATACCTATGATGGTATAATAGATCATGTACTCAACAAAAATTCCAAAATACTAGTGAGTATACCATTGATTTAGGACTGTGGATTACCATCAAAATTCTAGTAAGTAGGCCATTGATTTAGGACTATGGATTCCAATTAAGAAAACTTATGATGGTATAATCAATGATATAGTCAATGGAATTAACTTCAAAATACTGGTGAGTATAGCATCAATTTTGGACTTGAATTTCCATCATAAATATACCTTCATCAAGCTTATCACTTTCTATGGGGTATACCATTATTTAGACCATTGTATGTCTATGTTAAATATAATCTTAAACTTGCAAGCAACATATGGTTGGCTAGACACGAGTGTCTCAGTCTTATTGAGGTTAGTGCATTTATATCAATTAAATGTTTTAATCTTATTTTAAAAATTATTAGTATCATGTTCTTAATCTTTCTTGTAATTGCAATAGGTTGCTCCAAAAGATGTTGCTTGATTCAAATAGCATGTATGCATCAAGGTATGAAGTGAGAAATATGTTGACAAGTGTTGGGTTGTATTATAACACTATATGTGCTTGTATTAATGATTGTATTCTCTTTTGTCATTAGCATTAATATTTGGTTAATTGCCCATCATGTGGGGCACAACATTATAGGTAGGACTTGCAAGGTCATACCATCCTAGTAAAGGTCTTCAGACACTTTTCAATCATTGCAAGAATACATCATATGTTTAGATGCAATCATTGCAAGACACTTTCCAATCATTGCAAGAATAGAACGTATCTTTAGATGCATGGCATGCTACACATTAGTTCACTAATTTGGATTTCTCTAGATTGTGCTGCTTGGAAGCACACAGATAACATGTGGCCAGACTTTGTAATGGAGTCATGTAACTTACATCTAATTGGGCTTGTGATGGATGGTGTGAATCCTTTTAGGTTACACTCAACATCTTGGTAAACATGGCCCACAGCAAAACTTACATAGAATAAGAAAATTGAGGAAGGATGTTTGTGAAAGCAAAAACTTCATCCTTTCCTCACCATAGCATCAAAACAAAGAACTCAAATATGTGTTTAAAAAAAAAGGGAAATCATAAATGGAAAGGGTAGTGTTGTGGAAGCATAAGGAAGTCAATGAGATAGGTGGTGGGAGGCAATGGAAGGGTTGGTCATGGAGGAGCAAAAGAGAGGTAAGAAGAAAGCCACAAAATATTGAGGCATAGTGGATCTTGGATCAATGCCTGGGCTGCATGCACTATATTCTCCTTAAGAACTTGCCACCACTGGCTCTTGGTGGTAGTCCAATCTTGATGATTGTCCTCTATTAACATGGGGTCTAAGGGGAATAGCTCTAGGATCTATAGAGGCGAGGGGGGTGGAGGTAGAGTGACGGTGGCCAAGGTGGTACCACCCTTTTGTTGTTTGGTCTTCTGTAAGGGCTCGGTGTCACCCTTGTATGCTATGGCCTTCCTTTGCTCCTTCCTACTACTCCGGTGTCCCACTTCCTTCTGCCCCTTTGGCAAGTTCTTGCTCTATGTTCTTAGAGCTGCACCTTTGGATGTTCCCCTCTAGATTCCCCTCTTTTGGCTCCTCGGATGTGCCTTTGACATTGTTCCCCTTTGGGTGGTCTTGTTTCTTTTGCCCATAGGTGCCTTCATTGTTGATCCATTTAGGCATTTTATCTTGTGCCCCTTTGCCACTCATCTCCTATCCCTTTTCGTGATTGGTTGTCTTGTTACTTCTATTCTTGTGCCTCTGCCTTCTCCCTTGCCTTTTGCTTGGCACCTTGTTCAGTCTTCTCTTGTTCTTGTGCCTCTGCCTTCTCCCCTGCCTTTTGCTTGGCACCTTGTTCAGTCTTATCTTGTTCTTGTGACTTCTCCTTAGCACCTTTGTCCTGCTCTTTGTCTTCTTGGTTGCTCGGCCCTTGTCCATCTTGATCTTGACCCACACCTTGCATCTGTTTGCTTCTTGATTCATCCCATTCATCATTTTTGGATCCTAATGGGCCTGCTCCACCTGGTAGAGGTAATGCATTTGACCAACGAGCTCGTCTTGAGACTAAATGGTGTTGCAACATGTAGAGGTGCGCGGGTCGAGCTTGCAATAATGTGTCTAGCCTCAGCTCATTTCCCTAAGCTGTGTTTTGAATGCCTTCTCAAAAATTGTAAACCAATCCATCGACAAACAATCCTCTATTGCCAAAACAACCCAAGCCACATATTGCCTTAGATTGTACCCAACACTCTTCTTCAACTCAATAAACTCGGACAAGAACCTGCAAGTTGTCCTTAGTATTTTCGCTACGGATGCGTTAATTTTACGAGCAAAAACCTATGAGCAGGTTTATCCAAGCGTGTTTTTCAAGAGATTTAAAAAATTGTATTTCTTTATGAAACATGGTTTTAATACTTTTATTTTCACTAGAACTAGATCCCTTTATCATAAAAATATATAGACTAGTCACTCATTCATTTTTACATAACATAAATTTTCTTATTCATATACATCCCTTTGTACCCATGTTATTACCTTAAAAAAGTGTTCAAAAATAATTCCTTTAAGAAACATCCCTCATAATCACTCTCAATATAATAATACTATACATATATAATTACTTATCAACATATTTATATGATATGGCAATATCTTTCTAGTGTTTTTAAATATCACTCTGATAAAATACATGTAATATTTAATACTATATATGCAAGATTTTCCAAAATATAACTCCATAGATGTGCTCAAATGGGGTGTTCCAATCAATTTGAGTGGATGAATGACTATATTTGGACATTGGATGTGAAAGTTATGTCACTTTTAAAAGTGTTGTCCAAGGTAGTTTTGCCAGCGAAACTACCTTGGAAGACCTACTTCAAAGGGGTTTCGTTGGCAAAACTACCTGGATGGCTTGCTTTAATGAGTTTACTTTGAAGAAACCCTTTTATGAAGATAGGTTGAGAGAGGTTTTTCAATGTCACCCCCTATTAAGTAAAAGTTGTAAAAAGGATCATAAGGGAATTTTCATAGAGAAGTCTACTCTACATGTGGGTTTCTTCAAAAGCCATCCCATTATGTTCTCACCATTCCTAATATTCATGTAAAGATTTGTGTATAAAATATGCATTGATATAATACTTTGCATATTTCTAAGTGAAACTATGCTTTCTTCTGATCCATTTTTGCCATATTTTTGCATAGTTGGAAGCCTTTTTTTTCCTTTGCTCGGATGCTCGTAAAATGCTCATCCCCACTGCGTAGTATGTGCTTCCATTGTACATCTCAGAGAACACATTGTCTTGTAAATCTTTGATCTAAGCTATCCTATTGTTAAAAAATTCAACTAGCCGGTAGGGTCCATTCCAACCCAGCTTCAAATATGTATTAATAGGCCCCAACTTAGAATTATAGAGTAACATGAGCATATCCTTCTTCAAATGCATAGGCACATTGTGCCTATCATGCCAAGTCTTTCTCTTACACTGTATCACCAACTGTGAATAGGTTGCTCGGGGTGTAACTCATCCAGGTGCCTTAGATGATGCAATACCTTATTGATTGCTTCTGACTCATATAAGTGATGCTTGGTAGCAATTCAAAGACTTGGAACAATACATTCTAAGGAAAAAAATACTTTCAAGACAAAGGCCATAAGATTAGTAGTCACCTTGTAAACAATCCTATAGGCCCACAAAGTAGAATGCAGTTTTGTATCCCATTCAACATGTAGGCGTTGATCCAAATTATATTTTACCTGTTTGGCATAGTTAGGATTCATTCTATACCTCTATTATTGAATCGGCTCAGTGTCTAGCACACCAAAAATATTTTGTGTTGACACAACTCAAGAGGGCTCCATGTAAGTCTGTATAACTCCATGCAAATACATCCTTGTATTTGACAAATAAATCTCTTATCATCCTAAGTTGCCCAGAAGAAAGATTGGCATTAAATACCAATACCATGGCAAGGTGGTCTTCTATTTTGAGGTTCAGCTCCTGTGTTGGCTCTAGAACGAGCAGTTTAGTATCGAGTCTAGTGATAGTCACTGGCATCTTAGCAATCTCTTGTTCCCCTTCAATATTTTCAGTGAAGTTACTCAGAAAGAGATATTTTTTCTTGGCAATTTTCTAATCTTTTAGCTAATTAAGATTCTCTTGATATATATTATACCTTGCTATTATTAAGATATCATGGCTCTTGAGAGACAAGGGTGCAACAGTGATGATAGTTGAAGACATGTTACTATGCCATGAACACATAAATGGAAGTGCAACCTTTTTTTGGGTTTATTTCATGGCTCAAGTACCAAGATGCAAGCACACCTAATTGATCAAAAGAGCAAAAATATTGGAAAATTTCATGGTCGTAATGTCTAATCAGCCATTGTTTCTCTTACAAGGGAAAGGCCTTCCTTGTAATTAGAGAAAATGCAACATGTTAATCCGTTCAACATTCCTTGTCATCACAAGGTCACAAAATGAAGAGGTATTCACAATTTCATGGAGGGAGGGCTCATCCATTCTTTTTACTTATGAAAGTGAATATCCTTTCTCCAATAATCTCATGGCTACACTAGAAATTCAAAGAGGTTGTTCTTCACACAAGCACATTGTGTATCGGCAGTAGTCAACTGAGAAGTCATTTAAAGGCCAATTGATCAAGAACAAAAACAGGAAATTATAGACTCAATATGAGTAAAAGCATGATCTCTTACTACACTTTTGGTGCTAGTTAACACTAAGTAGCACTTGTAAATACTATGGAGTAACTTCATATGTGAAGAAAGAATAATATTTCATTCATTTTAATATTACTATAATGCATAAGAATTTGTTGACATTAATTGAAGAATGTGGATATGTGAAAAACTTGGAATGAAGTGAAGGGCATTGTTGTATCATCAAGTTAACATGCTTCTACCATATACCAAATTTTAAGCATAATAAACAACCCACATTGGAAGAGAGAATTTGCTGCACTTGCTAAGCCTAGTATAGGGTTTAAAATGCCATCTTATCAGGTAGTGCACAAAGAAATTCTTGAAATCTATAAGAAGTATCAAGGTCATGCATGAGCTATTGTGTATGAAGGACTATAAAAAATTGGTTGTACTATTGTGTGTGATGGTTAGAAAAGTGTTTCCCATCACTATAATCAAAATTTATGATTTTTTTTTCCATGCGATGAGGGATTTTTTAAAGTTGTTGATTAATAGGTAAGAAGAAATATAGTAGCTTCATTGCATCTACATTATGTGAAGCCATAGAGAATGTTGGCCTTGGCAACATTCTTCAAGTTTTAATGGACAATACAAAGAGTTGTAGGAAAATTGGGAAGACATAATAATATATGGCCTTTTGGGTGTTCTTCCCATTTTCTTAATCTATTATTGAAGGACTTATCCATAATACCTAACAATACTACTTTTAAAGATACCATAGATGATGGAAGAAGAGTTGTGACTTCCTTCCTTAGTCATGATCACATCCTTGGGTCACTTAGAAATAGGCAAGAACATAACAAGAAAGAATTTATTAAACCTACTCAAATTATATTTGGCATAAATTATTTGATGTTGAGATGTTTGCAAGATTTTTATCTCTTTTTGGTTGTGACATTATACTCTCAAATGTAGTGGTAAAATTAGAAAGGTGAAGTTGAACATCAAGAGTGTATGTAGATTAGAAACATCTACCAAAGTCAATAATTTTGGAAGAAAATGGATGATCCAATTTCAATTATGATGCCAATTGACTATGCAATCCAGAAGCTTAACATGAAAGCACCCATGATCGGAAAGGTCTACATGTTTGATGGCAAGGATTAGTGCTTAAGGATCAGCTAGAAGTTTGCCATGAAAGCACCTCTAACTTACAAAATGTTGGTTGCTACATCACTGTTTGGATAAGTGATAAAAAAAATCCTACTCAAACTTTGATCATGTGGGCCATGTGTTGAATCTTAAATGGTGGGATTATAGTCCACAAACAATTGAGGAGACCATGCATGGGTGGATTAATGCATTACATAGCTTTTATATGAATGCTATTGACTTTAATCAATGCTCACTTGAGCTTGCAAAGTATTGTGCAATAAGGGACAAATAAAAGGGTGCGTGAATAAGTGAAATTTTGTAAGTGGTGGGCACAATGAGGAGCTTTGACACCTCTCTACAAGCACTTGGAATGCTTGTAAAGTTAATATTATAGGAAACCCATGGCTTTTGGATTTTACTTGTTATGCAAGAAAGCAATTCAAGGGTCACCAAGGCAAGCTAGTGAAGGAAGATGAGAATAATCAATGCAAAATATGCATCTTATTCTTGTCCATGTGATTGGATGCATTAATGCAAGACCATTCTGGAACATCACATCTTTTCATGGTGGAATCTTACACGAATTCATGCTTAAACTTCTACATTCATAGAAAAGGAATTCAAAAAAATAAGTTTTAAAGATTCAAAGGAAGGCTTCCTGAACTGGAGCTAGCGCCAAAGGACCTTGGGCAAGTTTCCAAATTTCATAAGACTTTTCCCACATAAGGAATGCACATGCTACATGGATGCATATTAATTTGCGTGCAAGAAACATTTTCCTTGAATTCACTTCTATTGAGACCAAAAAATAGGCATCATAGATTGGGGATGAGCACTTGATGTTACAAAGGATAGAGAAGCATTTTATGTAATGATAAAGAGTGGAAAACAAGCTCAATTTCAATAAAAGTCCAAAGCAAGTGTGGAATTAAGTAGATAGATCTTGAACTACATAATCCATTGAAAAGGGTATGCTATTCTTGAGCAACAAGTGTCTATGCAATATGTTAGATTTTGAAAAGGATGTGTCTCTTTTATGAGGACTCTAGATATCTCTTTGAGAGGTCATTTAAGATGCTAGATGTCTAGCTTATAAGGACTTAGGTCAGAGAATGGATTATAGTCAATGTGAAGAATGGAGATCCACATGCTTGTTACTCATTAGACAAAGTTGATAGCTTCTTTGCAAGTCTTGGATACAAGGTTTTTTTGCCATGCATCCTTAACATGAAATGGATCCTACAATGGTGTTAGGATCAAAATGACTTGTTGTATCATAAAAAACATGCCTTGATATGTTATCACATGGGATATTTTAGATATTTTATATTTTCCATTGTTAGTGGGCCTTGACATCGTGTGTTTGTATCCTAAATATCAACAAGTATGTACCTCTATGTTGGGCTTTTGATCAAGCTTTCTACCTCATTCAAGCCTTCTTGCATGTCTAAGAAGGTCAACCATGCAAATGTATGCCAAATTCTTTTGTCATTGAAGTAAGAAAATTTGACCTAACATGAACAAATCCCATATCCCAATAGAAAACTTTCAACCAACATCACCAGAATTTCCATACTATTTTCTAATCTACGGTGAAGGCTAACATTTATTTGCAAATGTTGACCTTCAAGCACTCTGGTTGAGTAGCCAAAAGGAGCTACTCCTATGATCAAAATACTTGCCTCAAACTTATCCTCTAGAGCATTAATTTTGTTGATCAGCAAGCTAACAATGTGGTATTTAAAAAATAACCCATCATAGAAAAGGACAATAGTTTACCATTTTGTCTTGTTAACTACATTCCCTAAGTACACTTGCTCTTCTAAAGCCAATAATCGTAGTCATAGGAATAAAACTTATGCTTTCAACTTGATTTCTTTTCCTTTTGAGCATATGTCAACTTGGATGGTGGTCTCCATTCACTTGTAGACTATCTAAATTGTTGCCCTTTAGATGAATTTTCTAGCAATACTTGCTCTTCTTCATCAACCTTCTCTATATGTGACTAAGTAGTTGGTGTGACTATCTTTTGTATATTTGATGAACATTCTAATTCTTCATCAAATACTATATCTCTGGAGATGATTAATTTTTTTGTTGATGGGAGCATACAACTTGTGTGCTTTGTTTTCATCATTGTAGCCAAGAGTGAAGCATTTACTTGGCTTAACATCCAAATTTTTGTGATCTCATTGTCGGACATATTCTATGCATACAAATATGTAGGGATGCCTAATGCATGATTATATTAAGTAAATGTTTGTGTGAAGCTAATTAAATAAGTATTTCTTTTGTACAATACTAAATTGAAAGATGCTTTTCATTGAGAATTGTTCAAGCACTGTCGGCTAAAATGCTATTCTTCCTTTCAGTGTGACTGCATTCTATTGAATGAGTTTTTACACATGCTTTATTTGATCTGATGACTTTGATCTCTCTCCATGTTAGCTTCTCTACCATGACTTTAAACTCTTGAAATTTAGAAAAGACTTTAACTTTGCCTTTAACTTTATTAGGATTTGGTATAGATAACACTCTCGGATCCTTCTAATGGTTTGATCTCTATAAAACATCATTGATTTCTTGTCATATGAAATGATGCACCACTATCATGGATCCTAATCTACATGGTCAATAGTCTTCTACATACCATCAATTACAAGATACATTCTATTAGGTTTATGGTACAATGACTATGACTTTGATGTTCGTCAGGAATTTTCCTTCCATGGAAATTTCCTCCATTGTTTCTAATTAACCTCTTTGGTCTATTTCTTTGTGGCAATATCTTTCATAATTTCTAATCTCCTGCCAAACTTATGATAGTAGTTGTACCATATGTTTGAAATATACTAGATGCATTTCCTCTTCCTTGACATGCTCCTCTGTTTGAATTATTTTCTCTAAGATTTTGATGATGTAGATGTTGTTGTTGATGTTGAGGTCCACTTCTTTGATATGTTCTACCTCTATAGCTACATTTCTTGAGGATATAAAGTCTCGCTTATTGGATTGGCCTTTTTGTGCTTGAATGGATTGCATCCTAATCTCCTCACCAAGTAACATTGACTATATTTCTTTAAGTGATGGAAATACACTTCACTAGCTTCTCATATCCTTCATCTAGTCCATGAGGATAACTCGAACCATTTGGAGGATTACCAAAAAGCGAGTGAAGAAAAGCGAGCAGCCACAAATAAGTGAGCAAGATTTAACAGGATTCGAGTGAGTGGGCTCCTCATCTATTAACTTAATCATCTCAGAATCATTAAAACAATTGAGGTGAACAAAAGTAAATCAAATATATTCCAACATTGAATGCAAGCTTCCAACTCACAATTCCCTTGTCTTTCACCCTCATACTATCACTATACATTATTTATGGATACATAGAGACATAGTAGTATAGAAAAATTGGGTTCAGAAAAAATAAAGACCACATCAAATTGAAAATCCATACATGATGCAATTTAAATATGTAAACATGTTGATGTGTGTCATGTCTCCCATGCTTGCATAGGATATGCCTTACATTTGATCCCAAAACATGGAAGTAAAATCAACTTCGCCTTAGCTTTATAGAGCAAAAAAGCACACTTCATTTGATGCACTAGGAAAACATGTGAGGATATGCCATAGATTTGATCCCAAAACATGGAAGTAAAACCAACTATAGAGAAACAAAGCACACTACATCTGATGCACTAGGAAAACATGTGAGGATCCATACATATAGTGTTTGCACACCAGAAAGTATTTGGCATCATCTACTCAAGTGAAGTTGTGTGTCTCCTACCCCCTAGAGCTTGAAATAACTCTACCTTTGTCAGAGCTGCTTGGTGCATAAATTGATGCACTTTGTCACTCAATCCCAACACTGTAGTGAACACAAAGTACATATGCTTGCAAGGCATGTAAGGTTTTTGACTTGCCTCCCTCTGTGTGAAGTCAAGGCATGTGCATGAAACAAAGTATGTCAGGCCCTTGGAAATTAAACCAGGTGTACGAACATGAAACACATGTACCTCATTTGGAATTATAATATTCTCTCTAACAACCTCCCCTTTCTTTGTAAGTGCCTTGTCAATCCTTTGAATGAACTCTTTATTCAATTTACTTCTCCATGATATGATCTTACTGTCATGTCGAGGACAAACACGGCTTGGTGTGTGGGTTTTTTCCAAGCGAGACATGGGTCCCATGTTACTGACTACATCATCTGCCTCAAACACAAACCCTACCTTCATGAGGTCCTCCCTCTCTTCCATAGTAATAGATGTCCTGCTTGCAACCTTCCAAACACCTGGAGCATTCCCAGGAACACCTTGAATGGACATATCCACCTTCAAAGTGTGGGTCACAGAAGCGTTGCAGAACCAAACAAACTGCTCGTTCACTCCATTAGGATGCTGCCTTCTTCCCTTGAAGCATGGAGCTGGCACACCATGACTTGCACTTCTTCCAAGTGCATTGATCATTGCTCCACATCATCGTTGAGTTTTTTGCTGGTATCCAAAGCACATGACAACATTGTGTGGCTCAGTTCTCCTAATTGCCCAATTGGCATCATGCATCTCTGTCTCTTTACAAACCTCCTTCTTCGCAGGACTCACAAACTCAAGTTGTCATTTTTTCTAGCCACTCTCCTTGTTGTGACTGTAATGTCACTCGGGCCGATGACTATCAAGTGCATCCATCACAGATGAACTTGTGGAACTCCTCTTTCTTCTCACACTCATAGGCTCTGTCAATGGTTTAATCATCTCGGGGGAGTGTATCCTAGCCTCCTCAAGCAATGTGTGTGTTAAAGCAACAAGCTTATTCATGTCCCCCTTACTAGATCCACTCCCATCAACAATGCGCTTTCGGAGCGTTTCCAAATTTGGTCTTGTTCCTAGATGTTTGCCAGACATGAAAGCATTGTAATGAGAACATTGAAGCACGCTCATAGCCAGGTTTGCTGTACAAGCTTCATATAATGAGATATGTTTTGCATAGCCATGTGCTGCTCTCATGCTTGAGTGCTTTGTCTCTTAAAGATTTGTAGTTGGAACAAAAGGTGAATGTTCATCCTGTTGCAAGAACATTCCCCCCATTGGGAGACTCTAGCATCCCACCAAGCTAACCATGTTTGTAATGTTGGCAACTCCCCCTCTTTGACATGTATTGGAGACCAAAATAATGACAATTGTCTCTTGCAGTGGTCAGTAGAAGTTGTGGTTGTTGTTGCCCTCCATTTTCGACACAATAGTTTATGATCTTCATGAAACTGAGGCTTTATGCACCTTTTCATATGCTCAACCATGCTCATCTCCCAGTGGAAACCACATGTCCTTTCTTTACCCTCTATTACATTCTCAGGGCCCCCATTGTACATTGTGCGGACAGTAAGCCAATTTGCACCTGCACCATCTACCATGAAGCCTCGAAATTCAGGTGGTTCAAATCCATTTTTCTCCATCTGGTCATTCAAAAGCTTCCAAAATTGAACTTGTACATTTGTATCTTGTACCTTAAATTCACATATTGCTATTGTTTGAAGTTATCTCTTCTCTTGGATGGATGCAGGTAACAATGTATAAGCTTATTCCTCATTTCAAAAAACCCCTCTATTGTACACTCACCATTGTCGACCATCCTTTTACTCGATGGACATGGTCAAAGTGAACCCATTGTGACCCAAGGCTCCCACCTAGGCACATCCAATTCACCGGGTCCATGCTAGATCCTGGACCTATGGTGGACATTTTAAAAATATGTGGTTGCACATCATCTTGCAATTTTCCAGGAAATAAAATGCTTTGCACATATGGGTACTTGCATCTCCATTTTAGATCCATTATTGAATCCAATCCACCATCTCCTCCTTGAGCTTCACTTCTTGCACTCTGCACCACTCTTTGAAGCCGCCTCCTTTGTGTCATTGGTGTGATGGGTATCCAAAACCTCTTGAAACTAATTATCATCAAGTATTTCAACATGAACCCCATCCTTTGCAAGCAATATATCCATCATCACATCTTTTATCACTGACACCTCTATGTTTTTACAAGAAGCATTTGTATTCATCCTGGCATGCCTCAAAACAATATCTTCAACCTCAATTTCTTTTGCATGGTTTCTGCCCTTCTCTACAGGATGCTCATGTAAACCAACATGTATTGCACACCTAGTTGTTCTTTCTCTTTCATGTGGGATGTAGTAATATATGGAAGCACTACATTCATAAACACACTCTGGGATTGCCAAGAAGTGCTTGCACAAAATGGATCCCAATGTAGGATCAATTGGACTAGGAATAGGAGGTCTCCTAAGCTTTCCTCCCCATTGTGTATCATTTAACACTCCTGTAAGTTCAAGATAAGGGCAATCAACACTAAAGCATCTTAGGTATCCAGAACATCTACTCATTCTGACAACACCATGGAAAAGTCTTGTGAGCAAGTGGAATATTTTGTCCAAACATGCCCATCAGCATTTTGTTCCATGCCAATCATTGGTGAACCATTGGGACATGGGGGAAGCTCAAAGACAACGTACCCATCATAAGTTTGTGGCATTTTTGTAACCTTTTCAATATGAAGTGCAGATGCAAGTGCAACGTGCAATGAGCTATGCAAAGGCATCCTCTCGATCAGGGAGAGAACACTAGTCACCTCTATAGTTTCAAAATCAGTATGAGTATCTTTCCTTGTAATAACCTCCACTCGAAAGCTTGAATGTTGCTGCCCATTGATCTAGAAGCCCTTTTCACCATCCTCCAAGTCCACGACTGGAAGAACTATTGCAATGTCATCTACTCCAATTTCATGATGCAAACGAATCTCCTCAACCTCAATGTGAAAGTGCTCTTTGATGTTTGCGAGTGAGATCTCCAATATGGGAGTGTCATAATGGATGCATAATGTTGTAGCTTCTCCATATCGAATGCCCACGGATGAAGGCATGTGTGTGGGGTGGGAACTGAGGATCAATGATTGCCTTTACAAAGATGAATAGTGGGTGACTACCAAGGAACTAAGGATGAGAAATGTTACCAAGTACGGGAAGCCACAACACAGAGATTAGATAGCTTGCAATATTCAGAAGAGATGTTTAATGTATTCGAGATAACTGGACAGCCAAGGAGAGTTGTTCAAACTCTTGGAAGTGGCAATGCAAGTTGTGGTCGAAGAGAAGAGGAGAGGAGCTCATGGAATGCAAGCAGTAGTAGAAGACAAGGTCTGATGCAATGGAGGTGGCAATACATTAAGAGAGCTTAGGGAATGGAGGTGACAGTACAAAACGACATGGCAAGGGAATGGAGGTGGAAGAGTTAGTTGGCTTTCTGCTGAATCATTGGTCATGGCAACCGGCTGTTCATAGGCGGTGGAGTCATTAATTAATTATTGTTTTCCTTAATTTCATTTTTTTCCCTTAAAGAAATGATCATCCTTCCAAAGTATGACATTAAATGTAAGGAGAGGCGAACCCAATGCTATCATAAACTGATAGTCTACGAACGTGACACTGCTGGTAGGCCAAGAACATGTTTGCAAATGAGTGTTATTGTCATAACTCCCTTTCCTATAAACAACGCTTCTATAAATTTAGGCAACATGTATATGTAATGATCCTTGATGTCCCTTAACCTCGCATGATGCCCCTAAACCTTGACAACTTCCACTCTTCATGACGGCACCTCCACTCCTCATCATGACCCCTCCACTCTTCATGACGGCCCCTCCACTCTTCATGACGACCCCTCCATTCGATACTTCTACAAAGGGCGATGGCACTGATACTTCTACAAAGGGCGATGGCATTGTATGGAGTTCGATAGGCTCTTGTTCTTCCCTTGAAAAGTGGCAAAGGATCCATACAAAGCAAAATATGCAAACCATATGCTTAAAAGGATCCGAACCTATGCTTGAAAACTCAAATGTCTATCTCTTAACGAAATGTATTTGTGCAAAGGCATCTGCGATGCCTCCTTCTATGAGATCTGTGATGTCTCCTGCTTGACGGCTCCTGTTGGTTCAACTCCTCCTCGTGCTTGACAGCTTGACGAACTCCTCCTCCTGCTTGACGGCTTGGTCATTTCTTCATGGTTTGGCTATCCTTCTCTTGGTCGAACTCCTTGAGGACCGTTTCTTCTTTGCTGTGCCGGGTAAGTAAAACCTATATTCTTTGCTTCTATAACTCATTCAAGAATGTTTCACTTGCCCATAAGCCTCTTGTTTCAGAGGCTTGTAGGCTAGAAATAGGCAGCGCGTTGACGCACTGCCTATTTCCAGCCTACAAGCCTTTGAAACAAGAGGCTTATGGGAAGAAGAAGATGATCGTAGCTTGCATTTAAACGTTTCTTTCTACTGAGTTTCTTTCCAAATGGACTTCTCTTATGGTAGCTTGAATGTAAACGTTGAGCTGCATCCATAGGCTTAGTTACTGCTCTAAACATTACGTTGAAACAAGGGGAAGAACAAACGTTTTTGCTCTGAATTTCTCCATGAGTGTCGTGTCTACAAACAAAGGCTCACTATCCTTGTCCACCATATTCCACCTTCTCCTATTTGAAGTTATCGACAATTGTAATGCGGCCTCTCAAGTTTCCAGATAATGCGGCCTCCTTTTGCACTCCTTCTAGGTGAACCACGAAGTCCCATACATCCTTTTGACAATGCCACAAGGCTCTTGTTTTTTAGCCTTGTGGGCATGAAACAAGCAGCGCGTTAACAATGCCACAAGGCTCTTGTTTTTTAGCCTTGTAGGCATGAAACAAGCAACACGTTAACGTGCTGCTTGTTTCATGCCCACAAGGCTCATAAATAAGAGCCTTGAGCCATGCCCATAAGGATCATGTTTCTGAGCCTTGTGGGCATGAAAGAGGCAGCATGTTAACGCGCTGCCTCTTTCATGCCCACAAGGCTCAAAAACAGGAGTATGAAGGGTTTGTAGCTTGCATATTGGAAGGGTGTTCTTGCCTTTTGAGGAACACCGTGGTATTTGGGTAATCATTCTTGCACAGAAATTTAGAGGATACTTATCTTCTATTTGTGTGGACCGATAAGAGGATGCTAGTAACATGAAATGGCAGGTGTGTCCCAGTAAATGGTGTATGTGTGGGAAAACAATAACGAACGGCTCATGTGTTGGCTGACACTTGGTCTCTATGTCTTGGGAGTTTGCTTGTAGGGACCGATGGGAGGTGAGAATGGTCTTTTTCACTTTGGAGAATAAATCCCAAGCTATTATCAGTTAAATAGAATACTTATGATCACCTTTCAATAAAAGCATCATTAAAGAAAGTATGTGAGCATTGTAACTGTGTGTACATGTGGTCGTCAATTGCTTCAATATGAAGGTTCCTTTAAGAAGTGTTAACTTTTGTGTTGAGCTATCAGCATATGCCATGTGATAGCATATAGACTAGGTTTTGTTAGGGCATTAGTTCTTTTGGTACCTATGGTACCATAAGCCAACAAAGGTTCATGCCCATAAGCCTCATGTTTTTTAGGCTTATAAGCATGAAATAGGCAGCGCGTTAACATGCTGCATGTTTCATGCCAACAAGCCCAAAAAACATGAGGCTTATTGGCATTACCTATCATGCCCATAACATTAACGCACTGCCTATTTCATGCAAACAAGCCCAAAAAACATGAGGCTTATGGGCATGAACCCTTGCTCCTCTGTTGAGATCTTCAAGTTGAATCCATGCTCTATTGATGACCAATTTGCTGTTCGTGAATCTACTCTAGATAGTGAAACATTTCTCCATACTTTCAATGAATGGTGTATGGTTCTTTTGGAATGGCTTTGTTTGCTAAGAGCTGTTCGTGCAGGTGTTTTTTATATTTTCTTAGATCATTGATGGCAAATTTTGCAACTAAAGGATGAGAATTGGGATCTTGTAAAGTAGGGTTGCCTATTTTGGATTGACAGACCTGCTTTTTAAACTCTTTTTTCCCATTTTCATAGCTTCCTATACTCCATTTTGAGCTCCTATTTTAGAGGCATGAATGAATGAAATAGGCAGCGTGTTAACACGCTGCCTATTTCATACATTCATTCCTGTAAAACAAGAGCCTAATGGGAGAGCATTGAGAGCATGAAATATTGGTCTGCCAAACCAAAATGTTGTACTGCCAATTCTATCATGACCGTAAATTTTCTATTCTCTCTTCTTTCTTTACAACTATGTTTGAGAATGTCTCTGTAGGCCCATGTCAATCAAGTTAGCACTAAACTATTGTTTCAATTCTTGTTACTCCAAATGTCAATGTTTGCTTTGATGCTTCAATATTGTTGCTTGAAATATTCAACACTTTTTAATGTGATCTACCTCCTTCAACAATACATGCAGTTTGTGATACATATGGAGGGCATTTCATTCACTTCTTTTGTATTCTTTTGGAAGTGCAATTGTTTTTTAGACAGGACCCATAGACGGAGTTTTAGTTTGGATGTATAACTCGGTTGCTCATATAGGTTTTCTTTCACATTGTGGATTGGTATTTATTTTCTAATTTCTTCTCCAATAGAAAACTATATTTTTGGCATTTCAGGATGATAGGAAGAAGGGGAAGAAAGAGTTAGGAAGGTAAGCAAAAAAATGCAACAAGAGGAAAGAAGATAGCTCCCCTCGCTGAGAATTCAGTAGGTGGGACTGGAGAACAAGTGAATACTGTTGGCACATCATCTCCTCCAAGGGAAGAAGAAGGAAAAGATGGGGTGGAGATGGAGGATTCAGAGGTGCAGGTGGAGTCTGGAGGTGATGTTATTGGGAGATGCAGGAGAGTCAATTCTGATCAGTGTCCACGAATCCCTCTTTGTAGATTGATTCCATATGCAAGGGTCAGAGGGCTTCATGATGATGTTTCATCTCTAAAGAGTACTTTCCAGGTGGAGGATTACCTTCCTGAAAAAGAATCCTTTATTGTTTCAATATGCAAGAGTGGTGGAGAAGAGCAGCTAGTAACTCATGAGATTAGAGAGAGTTGGGATCCCACCTGGAGGGAGGTGGATGCTGAGTTTGAGAAGGAACTTCTTGCAGGCAATGCGTTCAAGTTGATGTCTGGGAAGATGTTCTTTGTGTGGGAGGGAAATCACAGGATCACAGCATGGATGAATGTTATCAAGGAAATTTTTCCCACTAACAAGAAGAGGCATATCAGAGTTGTATGTACAATTATTGATCCAAGAAGAACAAGTGAGATTTCTCTATTGGCGGGATTACAGAGAATGAATTCATAAGTAATGTTTTTTAATCAAGCAGATCATTTTGTGTATTCACATAGTACATTGTCTCCCATAATATCATTTCAAACATATGACTTGAGTTTGAATTTGTCCTTTCAGCATGAATGAGCATGTCGTGAGCCAAGTCTTAGGGACATACTCATAAATGCTCACAACATTTGTGAGTGTGATCCCAGTGTATTCTTGAAATCTTTGTCCCCTGCAGAAGTAAAATCTATAGAGCATTGGAGGACTCAAGAAAGTAAGGGGAAGAAACCATGGTTTTAAGTAACGAGGGGGTATCTTGCAAGACTTGTATTTTAGGTATGGTTATTCTCTTCTTTGGTGTTTCATTCACTTTCATTTCTTTGGTTGCTCTAACACTCCAAGCTTGTGTAGGTTGAATATAGTATACATCTAAAGAAGGCACTTATAAGATATCCAACAAATTACTTGTGGAACAAAGTAATGAAGTGGAGGCAAAGGATAGGGTGCAGATACAAAAAAGAATAGCTGACAAGATGGGAAAGGTTACATTTGTTTTTTAACACTTAGAAATATTTATTTCCAACTTTTATGACTGGAATGTAATGCTACAATATTAGTGCATTCATTCTAAAGTTCTTTTCATGTTTGGAATGCTTGCATAGGTGCTTAACTGTATAGATCCCGGTTTGGGTGAGAGATGATTAGATAAGATGTTTGGTCTATGGTTTGACGGAGCAGATTCGTGTGACATTGGAAAAATTGTAGCTCATTGTTGCAAAGTCTGACTTGAGGCTAGAAAAGAAGACAAATTTCCTTTCCTTGTTGGAGGCCACTTAACTTAACATTTTCTTGGAGAGAGTTGAAACAATGGCCATCAAAGTAAATTTCTGACTTGAGCAATGTCACCACCATGGGAGTTCCATTGGAGACCCCAAAGGATTATACTATACAACAGTATATGGAAGACATTAAACTAGAAGGGAGAAAACACATGTTCATGGCATTGAGATCAAAAGAGGTGAAGAATGATGCTAAGAGTGGAAAGAAGGGAGAAGGTCTTTCTGAACTCGACATGGCTGCACGCAAGGTTGTTTTCAGGTATGCTACTTTCTCTTGTGATTATGTGTACTTCTGATTTGTTTGTTGGGATGTTTGCTTCATTGAACTTGTTGGTTATTAATTTGATACATGTTTATGCAACTTTGTGAATGTATTTTCTACATGTTGGTTGAAAGGTGTCTTGCATATTTGGTAAAAGAGAAGAAGATACCTGAAATTCTGAATTTATGCAAGAATTGGCTAGAAGTTGGACACAATGCATGTGTTTATCCACCTGCCATGCATAGTCTCTCTCAGTGGGAACTAGAAAACTGTCCTTGGTGGATTGACTTTCCTAAAGGACAAGTACTAGTGAGGGAGAGGGATTTGTTCAAAACATATGGTTCAGGAGAAGGCAAAGAAGAAGTTGTGGATTAAGGAGAGGAAAGATCTAGGAGGCTGAGAAAAGACAAAGAGAAACAAGAACCATCTAAAAAGAAAGGTAAGGAGAAAAAACATATGTTAATTCTTTTTGTTCATTGAATGGATTTGGCATTGTTTGGTTTTGTGAATATTTTCTATTTAGATACGGAGCCACTTAGCCCCTCTAGACATGACATGACATAGAGGTTGCAGGTGATCAACTAGCTTTCTTATATGTATGTTTTTGTTGCTTGAAATAAAGGCTTAAATGTGGCTGAAATAGTTTTTTGTCTCAGGCGCAAAGTCTTCTGAAAAGGTTGTACAAAAATCTGTGTTTCAGAAACCACAGACTCCTGTTAGTGGTATCACTCCCTTATATGCATGCATGGTTGGTGATTATATAACCATGGGAATGGACTTTACACAGGGAAAGAAAAATGACAGATATGCTATACTCCATGACTTTTTTGTGACCTTAGTTAGTCCAGACAGGGATCACTTGAGGATGGGTAAGAAGGTAAAGTGGGCTTCAGATTTTATTTTGCTTGATTTTCCTAGTGGATGCCCACTAGAGGACAGAGGTCCCACCCCAGTGTGGAATGTTTTGTTAAAGGAGCGGGCTACCAGTTACAGCCACATCTTTGTCTGACAGTGGCTGGTTGTATGTCCTATGGCAAGTAAGATGTATAGCTTTACTTGAATGGTATGTAATCTTTTTTATTTCAATTGGCTCAAGATCGCGGCTTCTTTTACTATAGATCATTATGTGTCTTGGATGGAGAGATTTTCTTATGTTCAGGGATTGGAAGTTGTTAGACGTATCGTTATACATGATAAACTTCCATACGGATATTGGAAAGAACGGGGCAAAACTCATAAGGTAAGCACTATGTTCAATCTTTGCAGTCCTTTCAAAGTGATTTTTTCATGTGTCTTGCTATATATTATACAAATAGTATGTTGTAAACTTGAAATAAGTTTTTTCATTTGAGTTATGTTTGGTTTGTTTTGAATCATGCTGTGTTTCAATGCTATCATGCTTCCAAGACTAATTTTTAATTTTGTATTGTTGATTTGTAGATGCATGTATCGTTGTTGGCTCTAAAGAATCCACATGTGTTTTGGGAAGAGAGTGCAACTTTGTTTCAGACGCTTTTCATTGATCCTTTGGATGATATGTGGATGCACTATGGACAACCTTGCCAATGTCCTCTCAAGTAGTTTGAGGTGGGCTAGAGAGGAGTAGCTTTTTTAGTGGGTGCCTTTTATCTATGTTGTGTGTTCCAGGTGGACTTGTATTGGAGATGGGTTGTGGCACAGCTCCTCTAATGCGTGCATGCCAGGCTAGTGGTAGGCCTTTCTTCTCTTTTGATTCTGATAGTAGTATTGTGGCTAACATTGTTGAGATACTTGTAGCGGATCATTCTGGGAAAAGGGTAAGGTTAGAGCATGATGGAGATGGACAGGATGATAGAGTGGATCCTATTCCAAATCCTTTTTATGAGTAGTATGCAGCTGACCTCATTTCTTTTTTGACAAACAATTTGGATTTTTTCGTATGGATAACTTTTATGCTTGTTTATGTGCGTGTATAATCTGATGACATTCATGGGTACCTTCAAATATTAAAACTCTAGTTTGTGATATGTTTCTTAGTGTTAATCAAATTTTTTGCAAAAACATCATTTATTTGTTGGTAATAATCAAGCACGTTTTTCAATATAAGTTCATCTTGTGAGTGCCATGAATGACTTTTCCATTTTGACTTACTATGGTTTGAAAGGTATTTTTGGTTGTAGTACATTGCCATGCTATGCCATGCAGAAGAAATGGCAAGGTTCATGGCAAGCAACCGGAGATATGATAAGAGGCCTTCAGATAGGCAAAAACCGGAGATATGACAAGACGTCTCCAGATAGGCAAAAACCGCATAACTTCTTAGTTGATGATGAATGTGAGGGAGAGTAGAATATTGTTGAGAAATACTTTTTGTTTGTAGTTTGCAGATAACCATTTGGTTGAGAAAAGCTATTTCTTAATATTCAAATTTAAAGAGATACTATTATTGTTCTCTGTATGATGCAGAAGATGGCTTGCAAATCACACCTGAGTTTTAATTAAGATATGGGTGGAGTATTTTTTAAGCATTCAATTGCTTCATGGTTTAGTAACGGTTTCAGTAAGAAGAATCATATTGAATGTCATGACATTTATGAAAGTGATACAATCCCATGCTATGAAGTGTTTAGGCAATTTGTTCATCACACTTATTTTTTAAGTGATACTTATCTTAGTAAGTGAAAAATATCATGCAATGCGTAGTAGTGTAATTATAGTTATTCGTATCAAAAGGCCCATTTGAAATGCGAAATAATTGTTGGGTTCAATAATGGAATCCCTTGTTTTAGAGAAGATTGGTTTTTGTTAAGCACACATACTATCATTGCATAATGTGAGTATAGTGTCAATTAGAGTTATGGTAGGCTAAAATCCGCAGTCGAAGTATGGTTAGCATAGTAAAGTGCATTCTTATGAATGATGTAAAACTAGGCTAAAATCCGCAGTCGAAGTATGGGTAGCATAGTAAAGTGCATTCTTATGAATGATGTAAAACCATGCTATGAAATTTGCAATGTTACTGTAGTAAACATAGGAAGGTAAGTTTTATCTTTGAGATACTTCCCAATTAGGAGTTTCCACGAAGCTATGTTTAGGGTACTTTCAAAGGAAATTGTACAAAAGCTCGCTCACTTTTTTCAGCCCGCTCACTTTTTCTCGCTTGCTCTATCGACTGCCTCAACCATTTGTACCAACCTTATATTCTCTCCTTGCTAGTTGCATGGTAGCTAGAAATCACACCGAGTGCGGGGTCCCTAGGTCCCACCCTATATCCATGCATCTTTATTAAAATTTTAGGAGGGAATAACTCTAGAGGGTCTCATTGGTGTTTATATCCAAGGCATGTGTATATGGGACTAGTGTCCCCTCAAAGTCCACATGTCACCCCTTGCATTTAAGCTATTTTCCATGTACAATGAGGGGTGAAGAACACCTCCAACACCCCCATGTGAAATAATCCCCAAAGCACACAAAATTACAAGTTTTTAAACACAAGTACACAAGGTACCATGATCGACATAGACATGGGTGCAATCACTGGAAAGTCTTCTCAAGGCCATTAACATCCACCAACAAGTACACAATTGCACGGTAATCAATTAAGTAGCCAAGAATCATTATTGAAACATAAGTACAATAGTCTAGGTCCAAAAATAAAATGCCACCATGTGTCACCAAAGACCACCTTGCTCTGATACCAATGTTAGCTACATGTGGCAATAAAAAATTGTGCCAAGTACAACGTACCTCAAACCCATCCCATAGACACACGTCTCATAAGCTTTCTCAAAGTCCAAGAGTAGAATGGCCAGCCTATGGCCATTAAGCATGGCCCAATCCAAAGCCTCCCAAAATGAGAAGATGTTATCAAAGATGCTCCTACCATGCACAAAACTTGTATGTGTACCATGGATAAGATCTAGTAGAAAGCATTGCAGACGAAGGCTAATAGATTTAGCTGGGATTTTATACAAGGTACCGAGCAAGGTAATCGGTCTCCACTGAGACATTAAATTCCTGCAACCCCCTTTCGGAATAAAATGAATGAGGCCCTCCCTAAGTGAGTCTGGCATCTCACCCGAGTCCCATACACCCTGTAGGGTTGAGGTAATGTGATCCCCAATCTGAAAAGTACTGAGGGGATGAAATATGGAAGGTCTATTTTTATATTTTCAAGGCACACAAAAACACACGTGTATATGGGACTAATCTCCCCCAAATTATGTGTCAACCAATGGCTACCCCCCTTGCATTAAGCCATTTTCCATGCACAATGAGGGGTAAAATCCACTACATCCAACACTCCTATTCTTATAAGTTAATTGTTGATGTCTTTGATTTTGAGTACATAAAAATGAACACATTCATTGATGTTGTAAAATTGACTGATCTGGTTTCTAAGTGTCAAAAATCTTGGATTTATAAAGAGTTGAGAATATATCCCATGCCGCCTTGGATGTCTTGACCATGTCACTTGCCTAAGGATGACATCTTGAAAATTTTTCTTGGTCAAAGGATAGGCATAATTTCCTTTCTTATCCCATCTACATGTGCTTGGGAAATTCAAGATCTATTGTGAGGTCGCCAGATGGTCTAAGTGTAGACCCATCTACATACTCCCAGTTATCTTGTAAAATCAATTTGGGTACTTCCAAGTACCACGATTAGATTTATCTAGCTTAGCATATGCTTATCAAAATACCATCTACTACTCACTGATACGATGCCAATATCTCTATATACTTCTCACTATCCTATAAATTCTTGGGTTTCATGTGAGTGAAGGGACTGACTGCATTTAGGATCTAGTTGAGTGATTTTGGAAAATGGCTCAATTGGGTCTATGGAGTTGAACCTACTCTAAGATAGACTAATCTATGCTAATTTACGCTAGACCAACTCCCAAAGTGATGAAAAGGAAAAAAATAATTTCTTTTCTTAGTTCTTTATAGCATGGTCAGATGCATCAAGGATTGATCAATGAAGAGGCTTTAAAGTGCTAAAGAGGTTATCTCACATAGAGGCTCAAAAGTATCAGATGAAAGAACTAATATATATATATATATATGATATGATGAGCACATAGAGCTCAAAAAATTGATCACTTTTTGTTTTCAGACCACCTATAAATTCCTGCTAGATCAAAAGTTATGCCAAACTATCCTTAAGAAGACGACCAAGATGAATGATGCGGCAATCAGGTGCACATGCAATATGTGTGCCTATGGAGCATAATCATGATGTGGTAAGTGTGTGCAGAGTGTTCTTAACAAGGGTAATAGTGCATAGGTGGTACTATGTGTGCCACATGGCACTGATGATTTGGTAAGGTTGTTGATGTAGCAATGCTACCATGTGGATTAGCATGTGTGACAGGTAGTAAATGATGCTACATGGCATTGCCATGTTTATGTGATAACATGGTAGCTGGGGTTCTTGCTAAGGTGGTAGATAAGGTGATTTGGCAATTTTGTATACCGTGTGTCAACTTCATGAGCAAGCCCTATAGGTGACCCTATCTGGTTTTAGTTCCCATGTGTTCAAATTTGTTGCATGGCCTTATTTTTCCATGTTGCTACGTAGCACTAAGACAAAAGGGTACTAAAAAGGAGAAAGAGTTTGTGTGTGTGTGTGTGTGTGTGTGTGTGTATTCATTCATTTATACTAATGTAGTGTACGGTTAGTCATTTGTGTTGTTCTCTCTAGTTGCTCCCTCTCTCCCCATCTCCAGTCTTGTCCTTTCTCTGATCAAAAATTTTCAAGGTATCATTTCTCGTTTGTGCCTTCCATTGAGCAACATCCTTGTTGAGAGAGGGAGAGTTTGAAGCTTCTTGGGGATTATTCTTCTTCAATGAGTTCTCTTGAGATTGAGAGGTTCCCTTTGAAGGTTTTATAAGTGTTCATTTTTCTCTTGAGAGTGAGAAAGGTTCATATGTTTGTATCCTTGGTGTGAAAGTGATTCATACAAATTCTTGTTAGTAGAGAGAGAAATAGTGTGCAATTAATATGTGGAATCAAGGACTCTCACTGTTGGGATATCTCAAGGTGTATGCCTTAGGCACACCTTGGTTTCTATGTGTGAGTGCTAGAGGCACAGCTAGGTGCCCATAAGCACAGTTAGGTAGTGGTAAGCCACATAGGATGATTGAGAGAATCTAAGAGCAGATTGAGGAGATGATTGTGGAGCTCTGAAGTCATCAGTGATGTCAGTGAGCATGTAAGAGGTGCCTACATAAGGACCTCACTCTTATTCATTCTATATGCAAGTATTCTGAGTTTGTGTTCACTCTATTCTTTCCTTTCAGTTTACCAACATGGTATCAGGGCCCTTTGATCCCCCTTGATCCCATTTCTGCCACATCATCATCTTCTTCTCCATCTTCTTCTTCACCATCTCTTCCTCTTCTTCCCAAATTTTGCTAAAGCCTGTTCTCCTCAGTTTCTCTGCCATTCTCCAAGCCCTTCTTGTTGGAGATACATCTCGAAGGGGCGAACCCTTGGCTACAAGGAATTAACGTATCATCGCCTCTGCTCGACGACATTGCATAAAAATCGGTGACTCTCTTTCCTGCGTTTTCTCTGAGACTGCTTCATACTTCTCTAATCCCTTTCAGAGGAAGCTTCTTCATACCTTGAGCTATCCTGTGCTGAAATCTGAGCAGCAATGGCTGCATATTCAAGGTGAAAACAGAGAAAAACCAGTCGAAAATGAAGAGGCAAGCTATGGCGCTCTGACACGGATTTGCGTCCCTTCTCCTCAGTAGACCTTCTGTGGTATATGAGCTTTCTTTTGCCTCAGAAACCCCCTTTTTCTTTGCTTTGGAGAGTGAGATACAAGCCCTCCAAGTTCAATCCTTTGTTTTTCACAGTTTTGACAAAGTTTTGAAAGTGATGCTACTTTAGCATTTCTGAGTTTTTGAAGTTTTGAATAGCATCAGTACAACTGTGGCTTCAGCTTTGCTTTGAGTTGCTATACCTGGTTTTGATTGGAAAGCTTTCATTTAGCCACCTCTGTGAAGCATGTAAGAAAAAGCATCATTGATTGAAATTTGGTCACAAGTCTTTGCTACATTTACAACTGTGGCTTCAGCTTTGCTTTGAGTTGCTATACCTGGTTTTGATTGGAAAGCTTTCATTTAGCCACCTCTGTGAAGCATGTAAGAAAAAGCATCATTGATTGAAATTTGGTCACAAGTCTTTGCTACATTAAATGCTTATATTTTGAAGCCTTTCAGTTGTTATTCTAGCCTTGTAAGAGAGAAGACACTGCCCAATACCTGGGTTAGACTCTCTCATGGCTACCATATTGAATATAGATAAGTTCAATGGTAAGGGCTTCCACACATGGCAGATGAAGGTGAAATTTGCATTGATGAGGGAAAATCTCTGGGGACTTTTCAAACCGGCTTCAACTTCTTCTTCTACAGCCTCCAATGCTGGAGAATCCTCAGCTCCGACACGCCCGGCAAGGGATCCCGCTAGAGAGGAGAAAGCATATGGTATCATTGCTCTTGCTTTAGGAGATGATTATATTCATCACATCTCTGACTTAGAGTCTCCTTCAGAAGCTTGGCAGAAGCTTGACATGATTTTTGGTGCTAGCTCTCACATCTCAAAATTATCGCTGAAAATTTCTTTCTTTGAATTGAAGATGGTTAGTGGCACTCCTTTGGCTGCCCATGTCAATTACATGCGGAGTCTTATGACTCAACTTGCTTCTATCAACTCTCCTATCACTACAGATGATGCTATGGCAGTGTTGCTTAAGAGTATGCCTGAAGATTATGATCATATTGTTACCACTTCGAAAAATCTTCCTAATCCTAATCTTGAAGGTATTATCTCTGCTCTCCAAGAAGAAGAAAGGCACATGGAGCTCAGGAAAGGCAATGACACAGCTTCTGCCATAAAAATCCAGAAGGGCAAGTTTTCACCTTGCAATCATTGTGGGAAGACTAATCACCTCTCAAAAGACTGCTTCAAAATCAATCCATGCAAACACTGTGGCAAAAACAATCACCATGAGAAGTTTTGCAGAGCCAAAAAGGAAGCAACTTCAAAGACAAAAAATGCCAATCTACTTTCAGTTGATGTGTCTCCACAAGATGAGGCATCCTTTGAAGATTATGCTTTTTAAATCATCTCTATGTATGCTCCAGATCTCTCTTTTTATGTTGAGTCAAGGTACTCAGCCTGGATAGTCCTCCAAAATGAATGAAATAAACTATTGTGTTTTGTGTGTTTTGTAAACACCTCTGGTCACCTTATGATGTAGGCCATGTGTATGTGTTTTGCTCCATGGTTTTTCCTGCAGACATTGTGTGCATATACATGTAGGGGAGATAACCATTGGAAGGTTTTTTGTATCCCTTATGTTTACCTTACACCCATGGGAACCCTTGCTAGCTTGAGATCCTAGCCATTGATAGATCCATGACCACCATGAGATGGGATGAGACACCTTGTGCTAGCTGTATCCTTGACATAGCTTGAGGCATTCCCTTGAGGGGGGGTTTGTTGGGATATCTCAAGGTGTATGTCTCAGGCACACCTTGGTTTCTATGTGTGAGTGCTAGAGGCACAGTTAGGTGCCCATAAGCACAATTAGGTGGTGGTAAGCCACATAGGATGTTTGAGAGAATCTAGGAGCAGATTGAGGAAATGATTGTGGAGCTCTGAAGTCATCAGTGATGTCAGTGAGCATGTAAGAGGTGCCTACATAAGGACCTCACTCTTCTTCATTCTATATGCAAGTATTCTGAGTTTGTGTTCACTCTATTCTTTCCTTTCAGTTTACCAACACTCACAATGTAGTCTACATTAAACACAATTAATATGCAAGCACTTATAGACATCATAAGACTAAGCAAAGAAAAATAACACAAATGCAAGATAGAAAACACACCATTAAACTTCAACAATACCAAATAACAAGCTCCGGAAAAAAAAAAAAGAACGACTTGTAAAAAGATAAGCTCCTACAAGATTAAGACAAGCTAACCTTGGGTTTGGTGAGTGGTCAGATTTTGACCACATGGTAGCCCTATCCTTTATCTAACACATCACCAAGGTCAAGTAACCATGGTTAGATCTAACTAATCCTCGCTTTCCATGTCATTCAGTCTATTTATCTATCACATCCCTACCTTCCTCACAAAATAGCGGACTAAAATAGCATATAAAGACTCTCTCTCAAACTGAATGAAATGCTTCCACATGAAGTAATAAACTTTGTGATAGAAATTCCTAAGGTATTCCTCTATCCATTTGTTCACCCTTTTAGACTAGCCTCAAGATGGTATGCAATGCTAAGGAAATCCACCACTACAATCTTGTGATGAAATCCACCACTCTAAGTGTCCATTTTCCCTCTAGAATGGGTAATGGCTGCAACAAACCAGCTGGCAACTTGCTGTCCACTTTGTTTTGCTAGCATGGCAAACATTCGACAACATGTTTGACTACATCTCTCCATACACCTTTGCAGAAGAAAATTTATATGACCCTCTCATATTCCTTTGTGCCACCTTATGTCCTACCAAAGTAGAAGAATGCATTTCCCTTAACACTAGTTTACTATATTGTGAGTCTAGAACCAAGTAGATTTCATTCTGATACTTGTTATGCAATTTAAAGTTAAGATGATCATGGCATGAGGGCTCCTATGATTCTGAAAAGAATCTGAAGAAAATCTTGGGTGTCCTATGATCAATTTTGAACTTGATTTTGCTCGCATATAGTAAAGATGTCAATTTTGTAAGGCAGTGTGTAGAATGGCCAACAATTCCTTATCATAAACATGGTAGTTGAGCTCTTTGCCATCAAATTTTTTGCTTTCAAAAGATATGACACCATGCTCTTGTTGTAGAACAACCCCAATCCTTTTCCACAAGCATTTGCCTCCACTATGAATGATTGTGAGAACCCAGGGCAAAGTAATACAAGGGCATGAGTCAATGCAAAATTTAGGTCTTCAAAAGTGAGCTACACTTCTTTTGCTGACACAAAGGCATCCTTCTTCAAGAGGTCCATAAGAGGAGCTGCCCTCTTGGCAAATTTTCAAATAAATCATCTATAGAAGGAAGCATGATCCTATGCCTCGCATTGATGATCTCTTTGATCAATTGCAAGAGGGAAAATATTTTACTAAAATCGATTTGAGATTGGGATATCATCAAGTGCAAATTAGAGAAAAAAATGTCCTTAATACATCATTTCATACTAGGTGGAGATTCCAACTAGCAAATAGGAAAGTATCTCCATGGATTTTATTGTTAAATTACCTAAGACACAGAGGGGACATGACTTTGTGTGGGTAATTGTGGATCGGTTGTCCAAGATTGCCCACTTTATTCCAACCAATAAAGAGGTTTAAACTCCATAATTAGTAAGGATTTTTTATGGAGCATATTTATGGTGTGTATGGGCTACTAGCCAATATTGCTAGTGATCCGGATAGCAAATTTAACATCCGTTTTCGGAGGACTATGTTTATGAGGTCGAAAACTACTTTGAATATGAGCACCACAGATCATCCACACAGTGATGGTCAAATTGAAAGGATCAATTAGGTGATTGAGGATATGCTTCGAGAATATGTAAGTAAATGGCAAACTCATTGAAAAAAATGTTTGCCCTGTTAGAATTTGCATATAACAATGCTAAGTATTCGCATACACGTTTTCATCCATTCATGATGATGTATGATTTCAACTTCGAGCCCCAATTGCAATGGGACTCAAAGAGAGGGTCAAGCGGCCAAAGACTTTCTTGAGGATATGAATCAAATGGGTAAATTAGCTAAAGATGGCATTAGAAAGGCTCAAGATAGAGTAAGAAGTTATGCAACATAGAAGGTTCGAATTTGAAGTATATGAGAAAGTTTATCTTAGAGTGTCCAAATCTTTAGAATCCCTAAAGACAGGATCATGCACACAGTGCTCTAGCCAGGGGGTTAAGCCATGGTCCTTCATCATTGAGGCACAGTATCGCATCCCCATCAACCAGACCTGTGTGACTGCATGCACTGAGAACACAGAGAAAGGTGATCTCATTTGGTTCACAGCCTTCGGCCTTCATTTGATAGTTGCAGGGCCTCCTTGCCATGCCCATTCTGGGCACACATAGCCATCATGGCACTCCAGGAGACCACAGTCCGCTGTGGCATCTATACAAGACTGCCCTCGCATCATCAAGGCTCCCACACCTGCCATACACATTAGCAAGAGCATTCCCCACAACATCATCCACGTCCAAGCCATTGCCAGCAACAGTAGCATGGACTACTCGGCCCTCTTCTAGGGCTGCCACCATGGTACATGCATCAAAAAGACAGCTGAACGTGATCCTGTTTGGCTCAAATCCTTCAGCCTCCATTTGGCTGAACAGTTGTACGCCTCCTTGCCATGGCCATTCTGGACACATGCAGCGATAATGTCACTCCAGGAGGCCACGTCCCACTGTACATATTAATAAGAGCATTCCCCACAACAGCATCTGACTCCCATCCCTTGCCAGAAACAGAAGCATGGGTCACTCGACCCTCCTCTAGAGCTGCAACACTGGCACATGCATCCACAACATAGATAAAGGTGACCCTATTTGGCTTGAAGCCTTCAGCCTCCATTTGACCAAGCACTTGCAGGGTCTCTTTACCATGCCCATTCTGGGCAAATGCAGAGATCATGGCACTCCAGGTGACCACATTCCGCTGTGGCATCTCTACAAATATTGCTTTTGCATCACCTAAGCTCCCACACTTGCCATACATATTGATGAGGGCTGTCTCCACCACCACATCTAACTCCCATATGTTACCAGCAACAGTAGCATGGATGACTCGACCCTCTTCTTCCAAGGCTGCCACGCTGGCACATGCATCCACAACACAGATGACGGTGACCTTATCTGGCTCAAGGCCTTCTTTCTGCATTTGACCAAACAGTTGCAGGGCCTTAGTGCCATGCCCATTCTGGGCGTACACAGTGATCATGGCACTCCACTAGACCACATTCTGCTATAGTATCCCTCCAAACACTGCCCTTGCATCGTCTATGCTCCTGCACTTGCCATACATATTGATGAGAGCATTACTCACAACATCTGACTCCCATCCATTGCCAGCAATGGTAGCATGGATCACTCCACCCTCTTCTATAGCTGCCACATGGGTACACGCATCCACAATGCAGATGAAGGTGATCTTATTGGCTCAAAGCCTTTGACCTGCATTTGACCAGACAACTGAAGAGCCTCCTTACTATGCCCGTTCTGGGTTGAAGCAGCGATCATGGCACCCCAAGAGACGACATCTCGCTGTGGCATCTCTGCAAGCATTGCTCTTGCTTCATCTAGGCTCCCATTCTGGGAACAAAAAGCAATCATGATATTCCAAGAGTATGAATTAGGATAAACTATTTTGTCAAACACAGTACATGCACACTCGAGGGTCCCACGCTTGCTGTACATTTGGACGAGAAGGTTACTCGAAAATCTGTTGCCTGCATAGCCGCAATTGCTCATGTGTTCATCCACACGTTTAGATAAGGCCTTGGCATTGGTGCAAGGCTT
This sequence comes from Dipteris shenzhenensis, assembly GCF_047967505.1. NCBI lineage: Eukaryota > Viridiplantae > Streptophyta > Polypodiopsida > Gleicheniales > Dipteridaceae > Dipteris > Dipteris shenzhenensis. The sequence goes on from NC_141622.1 coordinate 17,209,174, forward strand.
CAAAAGAGAGGCATAGGTGGGAACATCTGTCTCTGGACCCAGCTGAACAAGGATCTCCTCAATCAAGCTTACAGGACCGCAGTCTTCATCCCTCGCCAGGCCACGTTGATGGTGTACATCTAACGTCTGTGCATGGCAGGCCTTGTTGCTTTCTTCAGCAAGCATGGCCCTTTTGGACATCCAAGCGGGCCATTGCTGACGAAACCAAAAAGGCCTGTCATACACAGACGCTAGATGGGCACTGGGGGCCATCCACCTTCCATAAGGGGCAGGCAACGATCCCATGACCATGCCCTTCAGGCTATCAAAAGTATAATTTTGTATCGTAGCACGACAGCCTGGCCTGTCTGCAGCATTTGCGCTGTGTGATAGCAATCTCTCCGAGGGTTGCGTCGATAGGTTCATTGCTTGGGTACTCATGAATGGGCATTCAAAGTCTGCCTCCCTGCTCATTTTTATTTATTAGCACTGCCTTGCAGGAAGTGCTCTCCTGACACTTTTTGGCCTGCCTGAAAGGTAGCCTTAGGGGCTTATGTCATGGAGGGGAAAAAGGAGGGAAATAAGGATGGCTATTTTGGATGTTTTTCCCTTGGAGGACCCTAGTTTGGACGTTTTTCCGTTGATGCATGACATAATGATCCAAGGGAAATGGAGGGGAAATGGGAGAGAGCTATATGGAAATGTCACATCAATGGTTCTCAAGAGTGTGGGAAATACCTCCCTTGTCACGAACGTCGCACACTTGCTTATCGCCACCAGCCTCACTCGCTACCACGGTCTCGCATTTGTCTCCCACAGCCACAGATGTATTAGCAGCTTTGAGGGGACAGTTTCTGGCAAAATGTCCCATGCGCTTGCAGACGTGGCACGCGTTCGGAAACGGGCTGAACTTAACCTGTTGTGCCATCGGGGGGGCTTTTGGGAATTTGATCGCCACAAACTCTGGGATCTCCTTTGACCTCCAACCACGACGAGAGGTTGGGAAATTCCACCCACATTGGACAGTCATGCAATAGGAACTGATCAATGCTAAATTCCGGACTCTACGAGAGAACCAGGACTGGAACTCCGAAAAACAGGAAGGTGCGACCGAGAAGCTCATTCCGAAGTGCTTCAGCCATGCACTGCACCAGGTAGAAGCCTTTGCCCAGGAATCTCACAGAGTAGACACTGGAGGGTAAGTCACATTCATATTGCATGAACTCCGCGAGCTCATCTTAGGCGAGGATGCGACCAGTAAAGAACAAGTACACTCCTCCCCTTCCCAGTCGCTCGATTTTCGGGCGAACGGCTTCGATTTGCAACTCACAGACCACCGATTCGAACCAGGGCTTGTGTTCAACCTCCTTGGCTCTTTTGCTGACTTCAACCAAGAGAATCTTCCTAAGCTCGTGGTCGTGAAGCGGGGAGAAGCTGCTTTGGAGTTTCTGCGCCAACACCTCGGCATACAACGGGTTCTCACCATCATCCGCAATATTATCATTATTGGAAGGGGGTGCGTCCTCACCACTCCCTGCATTCATCTCTTTTAGATCTTGGCTGTCAACTCGGAGTTTCTTCGCCAGTCTCCTCACCTTTCCTCCATCTACGTGCCGCGTATCACTCATGCACTCTCCAAGCTTTAAAAAAAGGTCTATGCAGTTCTTCTCCAGACCCGTTGGTCTCCGGCCCTACTTCACAGGAGCCATGGAAAAGTGTGGGGAAGAAGGGTAAAGCTAGTACAGAAAATCATAATGAAGAGCCGGGCGTTCCCAAGGCAGGCTATGGTGGTGGATTTGTGCCAGGAGTCAAGATGCACCAAAGAGTGCAGATGGTGTCCCCCAAGAGCAGGAAATGTTGGAGGCGTATCACCAAAAATGAATCTTAGGGGAGGATGGTAAGCATATTACATGCACCCAAGAACACATGGCGCCTTCGGCTCCGCCCGAGTCGAGAAGCCTCTCCAAAAGAATTAAAGAAGTGACGAGGGGGACAGGGAAGGGTAGGGATAATAGGTTTAATTTCTTTAAAGATGCGTATCGGGCAATCATCCAATAGGTCGGGATTAGGAGCTGGAGAGGTGAGGATTTTATCCTGGAACGTTAGAGGGTGTTGTAGCAAAGCTAAACAAAGAGCATGCATTTCAGCAATTCGTAGAGCCAATCCGAGTATAATCCTCCTGCAAGAGATTAAGTGCGGTTGTGAGGATTCATTTTGGTTCTCCTGTGATCAACTTGGTTTTACCGCACTAGTGAACTCGCCAGTTAGAGGAAAAGGAGGGGTGGTGTTGTTCATCCGGAAGCACCTTCAGTCGAGAGAGGTGTGCAGAAGCCCAAAGGGATGGTTCCTTGGTGCAGTGGTCTCAGTAAATGGGTTCTCCTTCAACGTAGTCAACATGTATGCCCCCAACTCAAGGCTAGAAAGAACGGAATGATGGTCATCTATAGGAGATACAATGGAGGGTGATCATTGGATCTTGGGTGGTGGATCTTGGGTGGCGATTGGGACTTCACAAAAAGTCGTGAGGACAGGTACCACGAGGGCACGGTGATCTCTAGCAAATGAACGAGAAGCCTGGGATTATCTGTGTCCGAAAGTGGGATTGGTGGATGCCCAAGACATCCTGTAGGGGGACCGGCAAGAGTTCACATGGAACAATCGCAAGAAAGGTGACGACTTTAGAGCTGGAAGGCTTGATCGGTTCTATGCATCGGAGGAGGGATGGTGGCTGAGGAGCCCCATGCAGGGCAGCCGCTTCTTCACCACGGCTGTCTCAGACCATACACTAATCCACTAAGGGTTCTCAATTCCCTGCAAGATCGACAAGTCAAATGACATCCCTTTCACCTTTAATTCTAGGATGCGCACGTCTAAGTACTTTTACGGGAAGATCAGGAGAGCGTGGATTAGGCGACAGAGGGGGCCACGGACCCAACTCAGAGATGGGACTCTGCGATACGCAGAGTTATGGCACTAGCAAAAGATGAAGACAGAGCTACCAAAGCAGCCACGAGAGATCAATTTGCTAGTCTCGGGGCAACAAGAGCAGCGCTCCATGCAACCAATCATGAAGTCCCTAAGGATCAAATCCTCAGTACTTCGCTGGTTGAAGTTGATGCGGTGCTCCAGGACAAGGAGCTCCTTGAGGTGAAAACAACCCGCCTGAAAAGTAGACAACTTTGGCTTGCAGTGGGCGATTGTCCTTCCAAGTCCTTCTTCCAATCAATCAAGCAGAATAGGATGCGCAAGAAGATTGATAAGGTGTAGGACTCTGAAGGTCTACTGATTACGGATTTCTGGCACATAGCAGAAGTCTTTAAGAAGGAGCTAACTGTAGTAGTGGAGGCCGCCCAGGATGAAGATTAGCGGCAAAACATTAATGAAGCCCTGAAGAACGTTAGCAGCAAGGTATTAGACTTCCACAGGAGATGACTGGCCAGACCCTTTAGCAAGGACGAGTTAGAAGAGGCCCTTAATTCTCAGACGAATGAGAAGGCCCTTGGACCTGATGGATTAAATGTAGAGTTTTTCAGAGCCTTCTAGGACGTGATGGGCCCTGACCTGACCAGCATGGCAAATGAAGTAGTGTCAAAAGGGACTCTCTCCATGGATGTGAACTCTGGTCTTGAACTCTGGTCTTACGAAGCTTGTTACGAAAATTATATTTTTGGTATATCTTGCTTTGGACATTATTATTTTAGTCAAGTGTGACTATGCAAAGTACTCCATAGGAGCGCACCGGATGTGGCAGGGGTCCTAGTGGATACTTTGTGTGGTTAGACACCTAACTAGCTTGTGTTTTGTCATGCTAGATGGTCAGTATTGTGGGTGATTCCATGTTAATACTAATGTTGCTAGTGTTATTGGTGTTGTGCTTGATTATTGTGCTTTGAGTGCAGTTATGTTGGGATCGGTTGATTCGATGATTTGTTCAATCGATTGTTAATAACTAATGTAATTGGCGGCTTGAGTACAGGTGATGGAACTCATAGCGAGGATTGGAGTTAGTGTGAGGGTACCGATTGAGGTGTCGTACAGTGCATTATATATGGCCATGGGCCAATTTTGTATTTGCTTTATTATTACAAGCTTGAGCAGTATATTTTGTAGTGGACATAATTCATTTTTTGGGCCCTAAGATGGCTATGTAAAGCAAATCCCTCATTTTGGAAGAGAGGGATAATTTTGGCTCCTTCGTGCTTTTATGAAATATCATAAATACTCTAAATGAGGAAGCTTGATCCACTCATCTAGGGGGTGGAGATTATACCCAATCTACTGTCGTTTTTGTGGTGTGATTGTGTTCTTCTTCTCCAATTGATTAAGTGGTGAATTTGTGTGGAAAAGAATTACCTTTTGGTTTCAGTGTTATCAGAGCTTTGGTGACGCTCTCATGAAGGAAGAAAAGAGAATCTCCCTTGCGTGGAAAGCAAAAGAAAAAGAAGTCCTGTGGAGTGTGGAGGGTTCAAGAGGACCACCTAAGTTGTGTGCAGAATCAGAGCTCGTGAGTTGTGGGGAAAGAATCTCAAATAAAGATTGGCCGCACGTGTGTGACTAGAGGCAAACAAAGCCTCGTCTGTCGTGGCTTTTGTTTTCAAAATTTCCAACGAAGCCAAAGCTCTACTAAAGGCTAAAGCCCTTAACCTGACCCATCTACGATGGGCTAGCGACCCGCTCCACCGGGTCTCAAGATGCTAAAATGTCTTAAACCAACAATATAACAAAAGAAACATTTAAATGCAAGCAACATACTCTAACAAAAAAAAATGTCTATGACATAGTACTTCAAAATATTACATCCGAAAGTGAAGCCAGAGAACTCATTGATATGTCCATATACATACAAAATGCAATAGACACACAAACATCCCTAAAGGGAAAAGTCTGCGGCCATGTACTATAGGGAAAATCCTGCGCCAACCATGTACTCCACATCCGCCACGTCCAAAAAAAATTCTTTATGACAGAGTACTTTAAAATATCACATCCAAAAGTGCAGTCACATGTCTGAACATGTAATAGCTACATCAAAAAACTGATTGATATATCCAAATACACAGCCGCAAATAAAGTCATAACTAAACATACAAAATCTACAATAGACACACCAACATCCCAAAGGGAAAAGTCTGCAGCCATGTACTGCAGGGAAAAGCTTGCGACGGCCATTCACTCCACGTCCACCACATCCACCACATCCATCGCGGCTATAAACATACAACGGAGTACCAACAATTGTATCTGGACTAGCATCACATAGAAAGATAATTTAGGAACTATAATTATTGAGCCATAAAACTTTTACACATGTATGTTGGTAAAACCCAACTCATTCTTTAGAGTACTTACTCAGACGCAAAGGGCTGTCAACAATGCTCACAAAGGTGTACGTGTATCCCCATTTTGCCCTCGATAGAAAATTCGAATAAACGTTCTATCACCAGCATTGGTACCAGTAATGATTTCAGCTTCTAACACTTTCGTGTGAAACTCTTTCCAAATACACATCCGCAAACAAAGTCATAACTGAACGTACAAAATCTACAATAGACACACAAACAACCCTAGAGGGAAAAGTCTGTGGCCATGTACTATAGGGAAAAGCCTACGCCGGCCATGTAGTCCACATCCGCCACGTCCAAAAAATTTTCTCTATGACTGAGTACTTCAAAATATCACATCCATATTACGTCTCACTTCATATTTGTATAAATAGCCAACATTCCCGAAGACCTATGAGAGTTGGAATATTGAAAGAACTTTAAAAAAGCTATACAAAGATTACCGAAATGAAGATTTGCCACCCAAGAAAGTCTGAGGAGGGCTTGACAGAGCAATGTCATACTCCTAGGCTCTTGCTGTTGCCAATTGCAAAACTTCCTTGTACACAACATTTGTGGTAGAAGTGTTATCCATCTCCTCACCCCTCGCATCAAACGCACTCTGTGAAATGAAAACCTTAACAGCGTTTGATGCTCGGATACGTGAAAATGCCACGCCATGATTGAATACCGGTGTCACCAAGTACAGCCCCAAAATAGACAATGTTTGGCCCTGTGACTTATTGATTATCATGCCAAATGCCAATCGGATAGGAAATTGCCATCTCCTCATGTCGAATGGAAGTTTAAGGTTGGTCGGAATGAATGTTATCCTTGGAATAAACGTTCTATCACCAGCACTGGTACCAGTAATGATTTCAGCTTCTAACACTTTCGTGTGAAACTCTTTGCAAATACACATCCGCAAACAGTCATAACTGAACATACAAAATCTACAATAGACACACAAACATCCCTAAAGGGAAAAGTCTGCAGCCATGTACTATAGGGAAAAGCCTACACCGACCATGTACTCCACATCCGCCACGTCCAAAAAAAATTCTCTATGACAGAGTACTTCAAAATATCACATCCAAAAGTGCAGTCACATGTCTAAACATGCAATAGCTACATCAAAGAACTGATTGATATATCCAAATACACAGCCGCAAATAAAGTCATAACTGAACATACAAAATCTACAATAGACACACAAACATCCCTACATGTACTGCAGGGAAAAGCCTGCAACGGCCATTTACTCCATGTCCACCATGTCCGCCGCATCTACCGCAGCTATGAACATACAACGGAGTACCAACAATCGTATCTGGACCAGCATCACATAGAAAGATAATTTAGGAACTATAATTATTGAGCCATAAAGCTTTTATACATGTATGTTGGTAAAACCCAACTCATTCTTTAGAGTACTTACTCAGACGCAAAGGGCTGTCAACAACGCTCACAAAGGTGTACGTGTAGTCCCCATTTTGCCCTCGATAGAAAATTCGTGTCCACACACATTCATAGTATCCCAGCCAGTGAACAGTGATGGTCTGTGGTCCATCATCCCTATGAAGCCGGCAAGCCACGACAGCGTAATATCCCAAATGGACTCGTCCATCCAAAGGATTGTAGACGTGGAGATTCATTAGAAACTTTGAATCAGGAAGTCCTAAAAGATAAACAATAGCATGTTTTCCCACTCACATATAATCCAAAAAAACTTTTTGTTTTAACAAAAATAAAGCAACAAACAATGTACACGGTTCTTACCCAAGGTAGCTCTCCAGCTCAAGCAAATCCAAGAACAGTTGCGCGCTCTCCAGAGATCCCCAGCCCGTAGGATCTACAATTTTCTAAAAGTGAGTGACTATACTATTACACATGTCAACATAAAACGTGGTTGTCAAGCAAATATGTACCTTGCACCTGCGCTCCTGTTTCAGTGACAAACGTGAACTGCCTAGACATCCTATCGCATTGCAAAAAGAATGCACATGTCAATCTACATATACTGGAAAAAACTATAGGCTTTGAAGAGAAAATAGCCTGTAGTGTATTGCAAACCCATGACTCAAATGAAAAATGAAATCCAAACATTATCAAGGATACAGTCATGAAATATTACATCTCACTTCATATTTGTATAAATAGCCAACATTCCCGAAGACCTATGAGAGTTGGAATATTGAAAGAACTTTAAAAAAGCTATACAAAGATTACCGAAATGAAGATTTGCCACCCAAGAAAGTCTAAGGAGGGCTTGAAAGAGCAATGTCATACTCCTAGGCTCTTGCTGTTGCCAATTGCAAAACTTCCTTGTACACAACATTTGTGGTAGAAGTGTTATCCATCTCCTCGCCCCTGGCATCAGACGCACTCTACGAAATGAAAACTTTAACAGCGTTTGATGCTCGGATACGTGAAAATGCCACGTATAGTTAGCCATGACTGAATACCGGTGTTGCCAAGTACAGCCCCAAAACAAACAATGTTTGGCCCTGTGACTTATTGATTGTCATGCCAAATGCCAATCGGATAGGAAATTGCCGTTTCCTCATGTCGAATGGAAGTTTAAGGTTGGTCGGAATGAATGTTATCCTTGGAATAAAAGTTCTATCACCAGCATTGGTACTAGTAATGATTTCAGCTTCTAACACTTTCGTGTGAAACTCTTTGCATATCAACCGTGTCCCATTGCACAAACCCTGGCGAGGATTCAAATTGCGCAACAAAATTATAGGAGCATTCCTTTTCAAAACCAACCGATGCGGGGGATATCCACCACCAAGATTAAGACTGTTCAAATACTCGACTATAAACAAAAAGGAATCTCCCCCTAAGTTGTCCACTGAGTCTGCACTTAGGTACTCCCTTTCCTCACCGGGCATTTCCTTCAATGCCATAGCATTAATTGCATCAACCTCAATGTTTCGAGGTGCAAGAATAGCGCGCTCTTGAAAGTATGGTGCATAGTCCAAAACAATTGCAAGCCCTGGATACAACCATCCAATGAGGCCTTCCATGGACTTTGTCTCTAAAAGCATTTGCGATGGAATCACAATAGTATCTTCTTTTGTACATCTATTTATCCCATTGCCAATGTCCAGAACCCATTGCATGAACTCTTGCTCAACACAATTATCACCATTCCGGAGGACCCGCATATTCTCTGTCAACTTCAATACTATAGTGCGACCCCAAATCCTTGAGTGGCATAAGGTAGCATTGACAATGTCCTCTCGTCCTGCCTTTGGAAGAACTGGCAAGACTTGTCTAAAATCCCCCCCCAACAATACCACCTTCCCACCAAAAAGTTGCTCATTGGACATGATATCTCGCAATGTTCTGTCTAGTGCCTCGAAAGCAAACCAGTGAGTCATGGGTGCCTCATCCCATATTATCAGCCTAGCCATCTTCAAAACATCTGCGAGTTGACTATTAACCTTAATATTGCAACTGCTAGTACCATCCAGCTCCAATGGTATCTTGAATCGTGAGTGTGCCATGCATCCATTGGCTAGTAGCAATGCAACAATCCCAGAAGATGCACATGCCAAAGCGATGAGCCCCTCCCCACGCAATCGAGAGAGCAAGCAATTGTAGAGAAAGGTCTTTCCAGACCCTCCTATACCATCGAGAAAAAAGACCTCACCACCATCTCCATAGACCCTTGTCAAAATCCGATCGAATGCAGCACGTTGACAGTGATTCAAGGACATTTCCATTTGTTGGGTAGTCTGTGCTTCTTTCACACAATCAAACATTCTTTCTTCTTGCAATAAGCCATTTCCAGCTTCTGACAAAGATGTTCTATCTACAACAAGCATTCCATCAAACTTAGCCAACCTTCGCCCATGTTGTTGAAGAATGTGCTCCAAGTGCAATACAGCCTTCTTTATCGCTAGTTCACGACGACCAATTAAATTCCCCATACTTGATTCCAATATATAAAAAAAATCATCCGAAAGCTCAGTGGAAAATTTTTCCCTCAAAAGTCGAGGAGATGTTGGCTCACAAAAAACCAATATTGTGACAAATAGGTGTCTCAGTTGTGCACTATTTTGATAAAACACAGCCTCTTGCATACACACAAACCATTCATCATCACTCTCCAACAATCCCCGTGCTATGCATGCTGCCTTGAAAGTAGGGTACATTTGACTGTCAAAAGTATGTAGGTCATCAAAGGACTTACATCCCATGCACACATTAAGAAGCATACACATGAAGTAGAGCTCACCAGCTGAGGGGGAAATATTGTACATCCGATCGATGGTATTCCCCTTTTGTCTTCTAGTCCATCGCTTACTGGTTTTGTTCCAAACGAACTTGTCTGGCAAGTCACCATACAGCAAGTTGCTTGCGTCATATTGCAACTGATTGTAAGTGAACCATTTTGTGAGGGTGGTCGTTTGATTTTGTTCCCTGCCTACAACATTTTGCAAATCATCATCATCTCGAAAGATGACGTTATTGCGCATCGGAAGATGAACCTGCAATCTTTGCACATCGGGTTTTTCATCGTGCATGGCATACTCGTAAATCCGCCAACATGCTTCTGATGCTGACACGTAATGTGCATCTAAGTAACTACTAATCTCATCAATGCCACCATCAACTGTGTTGTGCAAATGCCCTTGCTCTCCTGCATTATTTAGCTGCATCCTGATAATGGCTCTGTCATGACCTTTGTACACATATTTATACAAATACTTAACTGCAGTGATTGTGGAGCATATTTCAACATTTACGTGTGCCTTGTACTTCATGGAGAGGAAAGGATTAAATGGCACAATCCAACGATTATCAATCACACCCCCTTTCACTTGTATCTTTCTACCATCATCACGATGCATGTAAACTGGATAGCCATCATTGCCAACAACAGTAGTCTGCGAGAATCCACGTGGATAATGACGAATGCATTTTCCATCAACCATGCAAGCTGCAGATGGATTTAGTGCACCACGGACCATGGACATTACATTGCCCAATAATATCATGCAACTCCGGGAACATTGCCTTATCTGGCAACTCTGCACACACTAATCGGTCATAGTGACCAATCTCCACAGGTTTGAAACCACCTTCTAATATCAACAATATGTGTGAGTGTGGTAGACCTCTCTTTTGAAACTCTATCACACTCACATATCTAGCCACCTTCCCAAACAAATTATGTTTTGTAATTGACTGCATCATGTCCTTATGCTTTTGGAAAAACACACGGGCTGTCAAATCTGGACGGTCTTGCGCAGTTTGCCCCGGCAACAATGCTATAGATATTTCAGGCCATTTGGGATTACAGGTGAATGTTATGAATAAATCAGGTTTGCCCCTTTTCCTGACAATTGCCATAGCATCTTGGTATAGCTGGCACATATACTGAGGCCCTCCCGTAAAAGAAGAAGGCAACACCACCCTACGCCCTGCAGTATTTCCAAGCATAGTACGTGTCCCATCAGTTGTATTCACCATGTCCATCAACCCTTGATAGACTTCAGCATGTAGGGAAGCTTGGTTGTTTCGTATCCACACCAACCTGGACTCTTCCATGCTACTGTAGGCATCAACCATGTATTGCTGCAGCAATCTACCCCCATGCAAAAGACATGCATTTGTATCACATCTCACTTGCAAACGATATGTGTAGTATTGTCTCTCGGTGACACAACTCTGTCCACGTATCTCGTGCAATGGTGTGTGATTAGGAACATCACTATATGGGATATATGGATGCCAACCATCTTCCCCCCGAGGGAACAAAAGAACATACATGAGAGGCATGTATGATCGGTGCAAATTAGATATTCTACGCACAAACCCATTGCGGCTAAAAATCTGAATGTCCCGATTTCCAATATCGAAGTCATCCCCTTGTCCTAGCATGATTGCAGCAACCTCGCTAGCCATAGGAGCCAAGTACTGCCTTGAGGTGGAGCGGTTCTCACAAATAACCATCCTCAGGTTTGTATGTGGATTTGTTCTTAGCACTTTCCCGATAGCCATCAATGTACTGGCATATGGATTGCACTCATGCATCATCCTCTGCAACAACTCCAAAATGCTTGGATCCAAACCAGGCATCCCATGCAAATGGTGTTCTACTTCATGATCAGTGTCATAACGTACAACTCTGCAAAACATGGCATCTCTTGCCTAGGCTCATCGGGCAACAAATTTCCAACCTGATGATACACACTACCATGGACCCGAAAGTTTTGTATACCCCCATTCCCACGGAACATTTGATTAACATGCTCCCAATGAAACAAATACCATGGCACTATTATAAGCCCTAATGTTTTTTCTTAAACAGTCTGCTTCTAGTATCATGTCTGTGCAGTAGAACTCTCAAAATCTCTGGTGGTTCTTCTAACGGCAACAATGACACACGACCAACTTTGCAACAGTGCTTGCCCACAACTGGATGCATATGCATTCGTGTCTCTCGTTTCCACAGTTGAGCCTAGCAAAAACTGCATGTATGATCCATGGATCCGAGTGCATGAAGAGAAGGAGCATTGAAGACCAGTGGATACAAAGATGGATGCTCTACATTTTCCCTTAACAGAAAAGTATGCAAGATAGAGAGGCTCCCCCCTACATCGAAAATGACAGCCTTGTTGTGAACAACACGCCTTCAGGCTCTTAAATGAGTAGCATCCCTGGGTTGCATCCATTTGAGTAGTTGTACGTACTACTGGAGCAGGTTCATGCTCATTATCTACTATTGGTGAAGTATGGAGGTCCATTGTATTTTCAGCAATGCATGCTACATTACTGTGCCCATGCATTTGATTCTGTTGTCTGCATAGGCCAACTTCTACGTCCATAGATTCCACTGCCACCCTCACGCTTCTAGTAACTTGTCTTCTCGACCTTGTTCTTTGTATAGCATAAATGCAACGGGCCGCCCGCGTTGAATCCATTTGAGTAGTTGTACCTATTACTGGAGCATGTTCATGCTCATTATCTACAGTTGGTAAAGTATTGACGTCCATTGTATTTTCAGCAATGCACGCTACATTACTGTGCCCATGCAATTGATTTTGTTGTCTGTGAAGGCTGTCTTCTACATCCATAGATTCCACAGCCACCCTCACGCTTCTAACTCCTTGTGTTTTCGACCTTGTTCTTTGTATAGCATAACTACGACGGGCCGCCCGCGTTGAATCCATTTGAGTAGGTGTACCTATCACTGAAGCATGTTGATGCACTCTACCTACTGTTATTGAAGTATTGAGATCCATTGTATTTTCAGCCACAATGCATGCTACATTACTGCATCCATGTATCTGATTATGTTGACTGCAAAGTCCTACTTCTACACCCATAGATTCCACAGCCACCCTCAAGCTTCTAGCACCTTGTGCTTTAGACCTTGTTCTTTGTATAGCATAAGCGCGACGGGCCGCCCGTGTTGAATCCAACAATCTTCTCCTATAAGAACGTATTGAATGTAGCCTCTCTATTCCTCAAAGGGAAAAATAGCTTAATCAAATTACGTATGCATCATCCCTAACCATGACAAAATTGATGAATCTCAACCAATGTGTCCTAAGGAAGAAAATAATTTAGAAAAGCAAGAAGCAAGGTTAATTAGCAAAGCCATCCTTTTCCCATCTATCTAAAATTGAGAGCGGACCATCTATGCATTGAACTCATAGTGTCCCATGACCAAGTTTAAGTGTGTCACTATCTTTGGTAAGAGTAATGCTCATATTTTTTCAACATATGAGCAAAATACAATACCATATGTGCAACCATAATTTGAAACATAAAAGCCAAAGCTAACATATCTAAAAACTCAAAGTTGACCATCTCAAGAAACGATGTGTATATGAATGAATATTTTCAAATAAAAAAGTATAAGCATTGCATCAACATTTATGCGAATACATGATGCAAAAAATTACAAATATTTGAGTATATCTTAAATAAAATGAAAATGGGAAGGAACAATAGACAATTGAAATATCGAATTAAATTAGCTTCCATTGCCATATATACGTCAAATGAAAGTAAATATAATCATTTGCAAAAAACTTGTGTTGCCAAATAACATAAGGGCAACCCAAGTACAGGAATCCCATAGAAGCATTTGGGGTTCCAGTACAAAAAGTGACATAAAAGTCTCAGGAGTGTCTTATTTGTCACGGATTGCGACCTGCTCTAGTTTACGGCTCATCCTGGTCATCAAAGCAGTTAGCCTATTTAGACCAACTTTGAACATTGACACCTCAGTGGATAGTAGCTGAACTTGTTCTTTCAGCTTATCAACTTGTAGTCTACACCCATTCTCACATACAACTGTCCCTTCTCCACCTCTCCCCAAAATCTGCTGCATCCATTGATTAGAGTCCTTAATGCTATTCTCAATTTGAGAAATCCTTGCAATGAGAGTTCCAGGGAATTCTCCCATGCCCTGCGCTATTACTGCAGCACCATCTGAATGGATTTCTCCCCATAAAGAGGCCAAATATCGTGTGTGCATGGCACATGCATCCTTATTATCCTCGCACATGGCTTGAATGGACTTTAAAAGATTGTAATGACTTGAATGCTCAGTTGCATGGGTTGAAGCTCTCCCCCTTCTAAGTCGTTTCATTATATCAGTAGTGCGACGTTCGCGGCTAGACTTAAAACGCTTTGAAGGCAACTTGGGACCCTGATTTGCTCCATGGGTTGAAGTCTCCGCCCTTGCAAAAACTTGATTTGTCACATGAAGCCTATGTGGCTCACGAAAAGATGACAACACAATGTCAGAAATTGCAGAGCCCTCCACCCTTGCAGCTCGCTTCATTGCCCGAAGGCTTTGTCGCCCATGGAAACCCGACTCCCCAAGATTTGCAACAATGGTAGAAGCCATTTCTGGAGCTGCATCCAAAACAAAATACAAAAACCTTTCAGGTATGTATTGGCTCAATTGTATAATTGGATCACACAGATTCCATAGAACAAACATGAGCAGAAATCAATTGGCATGATTACCAAATCAAAAGCGAGCATACCAACGTATTTAGGAGGTAGATACCCAAAGATTCTAGCCCATCTCCTCTCAGCAAAGAATTTGGAATCAAGTTAGATGGATTGAGATATTTGTGAATGAGCTCTTGCCAAGCACTCGTGCAAATATTTTTCGATTCAAAGGCAATAAGTTGCTTAGAGTGACCAAGGATATGGTGGTAGGAAGTAGAAATCATAGGACATGTTAAAAGGAAAAATCCACATGGAAGGCACATGGCTCTACCGTCTATTTCAAAAATCAAATCCCCCTATTCTCCCCTTGCCATGCATTAGCCTCCTCTACCCACCCCATGGCATTTGTTACCTTTAGGTGCGAGCTTTCCCAACCCTAAATCTGAGACCTTAGTCCTATGATCATCACCAAGCAATATGTTTAATGGCTTTAGATCCTTGTGAATCAACCTAAGCCAACCTATTAAAACACAATTCTTAGATACCTTCTGAAGTTCACAAGTGGTAGGTTTAATTGGCTTAGAGTACCTAAGGATGTGGAAGAAGCAGGTTGGGGTGTGTAAGAATGGAAAATCCGATTGCAAAGCAAGCCTTTGATTCAAAAGTAGAGGAAACCCTCTCGAGATGTAGCTTCACCTAATACCCAATCGCCTCGCCTCTGGAGGTTAGTTCTCATGGCTATAGTGCACATGACATGAAACATACATAATCCTTTACTCTCGTTGAGAGGTTGATTGAATCACTTAGGGCAAGAGTGCAGGCTTGTCTCTAAACTTACTGCCTGCTCATCAAGGTGCTCGTGGGAAAGATACAATTAACTTTAGAGCTTTCGTATCCAACCACATCATGGACTTATTTCAATTCTTTCCACCATTATATTTTGCTCTCTCTCTCTCTCTCTCGTTCTGTGTGTGTGTGTGTGTGTGTGTGTAGTCCCATCTATCATCCAATCGCCTCACCTCTCGAGCTTAGTTCTCATGGCTATAGTGCACATGACATGAAACACGCTTAATCCTTTACTCTCCTTGAGAAGCAAGGCTAACTTCTCAAAGAGGTTAGATTAGATCACTTAGGGCAGAGGATGCTGGCTTATCTCTAGACATACTACCAGCTCGATGACATGAAACATACATAATCCTTTACTCTTGTTGAGAGGTTGATTAGATCACTTAGGGCAAGGATGCAGGCTTGTCTCTAAACTTATTTCACTTCTGTCCACCATTATATTTTGCTCTCTCTCTCTCTCTCTCTCGCTCTGTGTGTGTGTGTGTGTGTGTGTGTGTGTGTGTGTAGTCCCATCTATCATCCAATCGCCTCACCTCTCGAGCTTAATTCTCATGGCTATAGTGCACATGACATGAAACACACTTAATCCTTTACTCTCCTTGAGAAGCAAGGCTAACTTCTCAAAGAGGTTACATTAGATCACTTAGGGTAGAGGATGCTGGCTTATCTCTAAACATACTGCCAGCTCGATGCTCCTAAGAAAAATACAAATACCTTTAATGATTACTGGTCCAAACACATCATGGCCTTGTCTTATTTCACTTCTGGCCTACCATTCTCTCTCTCTCTCTCTCTCTCTCTCTCTCTCTCTCTCTCTCTCTCTCTCTCTCTCTCTCCCTCTCTCTTGGTGTAGCCCCACCTATCATCCAATCGCCTCACGTCTTGAGGTTAGTTCTCATGGCTATAGTTCACATGACATGAAACATACTTGATGCTTTACTCTCATTGAGAAGCAAGGCTAGCTTCTCAAAATGAAGGTTAGATTAGATCACTTAGGGTAGAGGGTCTTGGCTTATCTCTAGACATATTGCCAGCTCATCAACATGCTCTTAGGAAAGATACAATTACATTTAATGATTACTGGTCCAAGCACATCATGGCCTTGTCTCTAACTAATACACTAACTTATTTCACTTCTGGCTTGCCAGCTCATCAAGATGCTCTTAGGAAAGATACAATTACATTTAATTATTACTGGTCTAAGCACATCATGGCCTTGTCTCTAACATCCCGAATGTTCCAGCCTGTGCAACTGTTCTTTGCTGCGCGCACTCTCCACTCCACTCGTTAGCTACTTAGTCCAGTCACCGGTGATGCCAATCTATTCTCACGCCTCTATTCCCTCCCATTGCCCAAGTTCTCAGCTCATCTCTGCTTGTTGTCTACTGTCATGACTCGCCACCTCTAAGTCCTCACTTGCGTTAGCAACAGTCTTCTCTCTTCAGCCCTACTCATGCACAATGCTGTCCAGGTGCCTCTCCTATGATGTGTCAAGAAGGTAAGGGCACCACATCAACACGTGGCAACCTCCTAGCTCTCCCTCCACTCCACCTCCTCTTGCCACATGGAGCCCTCTTTGCTAGGAAGAGGACTCTCCTTTGAGTTCCACTTGAAACCTTTCCTTGAAGCAGTAGTAAATATTTCCGTCCCACCACAAAAAGGAAACAATACAAAAGAGAGGCTCAAAGTCCCACTAATACGTGGTACTCTAACCTTACCAAAATGTTGTACTATTATCTGAGTATCACCTCCAGATTTCTGAGACCGTGTGCTCCACTGAGCTTATGTAGACTCTCTGTCCATGATCCCTTCCACCTTGCTGTCCAGGTAGTCAGCTTAGATGGGCAGCACCTTGAGCTAAGTCTGCAATCCTTGTAGGTCTCCTTCACCTCCTGTGTACAAGCCCAAGGACTACTGCTGCTACTTCCTGCACTTGGATTGTTGCTCCAAGTGATGCCTTATGAGTCCCAGAAGGGGCCCACCTAGCAGCCCCCCTACTGACTGCAACCCCTATTGGCCGATCCAGTAGGGCTCTATTTAAGGCCCTAAAGCGAGCCCTTTTACTGCTGCTCCTGGCAACCTGGGTGCCCTGCATATCTACCCTATCCCAGGGCCTATGGCAGGCCTACCACCAACCCATAGCCCTCACCTATCTGCTCCATCTTCCCTGCCATTTGTCCAGGTCTTTTCATGCCCCGAACCCTAGTCCAATGGAAAGCCCTAAGCCTTTGCAAAACACCTGTAGATCTGTACCACATCTACACCTCCATTTTTCCTTGGATCGTCTTTTGTCATGCCACGTGGACCTCCGTACAGTCTGCTCCAAGCATTCGTACCAAGCCGTACCCATGCTGTTGCTATCCACCTTAGTGCCAGGTACTCATTTCTTATGCTGCCCACATGGTAGCCCATGTGCTGCCCATGTGGTAGCCCCCTTGCTGTGAGGTGCTGCCCATGTGACAACCCCCTCTCTTTCTTTTTCTCTTTGGGTTATGGCATCCAATCAGATACCCATGTGGCATCCCTAGCTCTAGGTCCACCTCCCCCATGCTCTCCTCATTTGGGGGTTTACAGATGGGGATGTGACCTACCCATTTCCAACATAAATGTATGCCCAATAGGGCTGAATACAACTAAAAGAATAAGTATTGTATGAAGGGATAAACCCTCACCCTAGATGAGCAGAAGAGGGCTGCTTTGATGCAGACCCTAATGCTGCTGCTGTCCAAAATGAACCAGGCCTGGAAGCTGTCCTATAGGTGCCAAGGATGAAGTGGATTTGCTACTCCTAATCCTAGCCTGACCTCAGCTACCAAACACTGCTGTTGGCTACACTGTTCAGCCCTTGAAGTGAATGAGAAATGAGGCTCAGAGTCCCACTAATACGTGGTCCTCTAACCTTACCAAAATGTTGTACTATTATCTGACTATCACCTCCAGATTCCTGAGATCGTGTGCTCCACTGAGCTTATGTAGACTCTCTGTCCGTGATCCCTTCCACCTTGCTGTCCAGGTAGTCAGCCTAGATGGCAGCACCTTGAGCTAAGTCTGTAGTCCTTGTAGGTCTCCTTCACCTCCTGTGTACAGGCCCAAGGACTACTGCTGCTGCTTCCTGCACTTGGATTGTTGCTCCAAGTGATGCCTTATGAGCCCCAGAAGGGGCCCACCCAATAGCCCCCCTACTAACCGCAACCCCTACTGGCCGATCCAGTAGGGCTCTGTTTAAGGCCCTAAAGCCAGCCCTTTTACTACTGCTTCTGGCAACCTAGGTGCCCTGTATATCTGCCCTATCCCAGGGCCTATGGTAGGCCTACCACCAACCCATAGCCCTCACCTATCTGCTCCATCTTCCCTGCCATTTGTCCAGGTCTTTTCATGCCCTGAACCCTGGTCCAATGGAAAGCCCTAAGCCTTTTCCAAACACCTATAGATTTGTACCACATCTACACCTCCATTTTGCCTTGGATTGTCTTTTGTCATGCCACATGGACCTCCGTACAGTCTGCTCCAAGCATCCATACCAAGCCGTACCCATGCTGACATCATTGTGGTCTTCTTCAGTCCCTTTGCACAGCCTGTTGCTGTCCACCTTGGTGCCAGGTACTCATTTCTTATGTTGCCCACATGGTAGCCCATGTGCTGCCCATGTGGTAGCCCCCTTGCTGTGAGGTGCTGCCCATGTGACAACCCCCTCTCTTTCTTTTTCTCTTTGGGTTATGGCATCCAATCAGATACCCATGTGGCATCCCTAGCCCTAGGTCCACCTCCCCCATGCTCTCCTCATTTGGGGGTTTACAGATGGGGATGTGACCTGCCCATTTCCAACATAAATGTATGCCCAATAGGGCTGAATACAACTGAAAGAAAAAGTATTGTATGAAGGGATAAACCCTCACCCTAGATGAACAGAAGAGGGCTGCATTGATGCAGACCCTAATGTTGTTGCTGTCCAAAATGAACCGGGCCTAGAAGCTGTCCTGTAGGTGCCAAGGATGAAGTGGATTTGCTACTCCTAATCCTAGCCTGACCTCAGCTACCAAACACTACTGTTGGCTGCATTGTTCAGCCCTTGAAGTGAATGAGAAATGAGGCCAAGGAGGCTGCCTTTTATAGGCCCCCTTGGACCCCAACCAGGGTAGCTGACCCCTTGGCCAAATCTGTCTCGACCAAGCTGGTCAGGTTGCTCCAATCACCGACTTTTTGAACCAAATAAAACATACTATGGATCTATATGAAAATAATATCCTCATGAATCTATACAAAAAAAATGAGCCTCTTGGAATGAATATACTCCCTATCTTAGGTCTATACAAAATGAGTATACTTCTAGCTCTTGACTCCATACAAAAAAAAAAAACTGGCTTTGAGTCTATACAAAACGAATTTACTCCCAAGGCTGTACAAAATGAATATACTCCCCAGTCTACACAACATATATACCCCTAGCTCCTGGGTCTATACAAAATCAATAAACTCGTGGGGGTCTATACAAAATTGGTATGTAGTCCTAGCTCTAGAGTGAATATACTCCTACAACCTGTGACATCCATGGTCTAGTAGGCCCATACGTTCAATGTGACCTTAAAGGGAGAGGAGATAACGTCAATGTGTAGAAGCTGCAAACATAAAACTATACACCATTAACATGTTGTACCAGCTCTTCCAAGCCATCCAATCTCAGCCTGACTGCTATCAGATGTCCACGCAGTCTTGCACAGGCCTCCATGCTCCAGTCAACATGTTCCAGGCTCCAAATAGCCCAAAACTATTCTGAATTATTCCACCTTGTCATGTGTCTGCTCCATATAAAATCTCTCCATCAGGAGCTCCGCTCTGCCTATTGTTTTGCATCTAGACCAGCCCTAGATCAGCCCTAGATCTATCGTACTAGCCTCATACATGTTGCTGCAGACCTCTATCATGAAGGTGCCTCTAGATACATGCACTCCTAGGGTGTACCAGCTCTTCCAAGGCATCCAATCTCAACCTGACTACTCCAAGATGTCTACACAGTCTTGCACAGGCCTCCATGTTCTAGTCGACATGTTCCAAGCCCCAGATCCTGCCCAAAACTACTGCAAACTATTCCACCGTTGTCACACATCTGCTCCGTACACAATCTCTCCACCATGACCTCCACTCATGGCTAGGTAAGTCTCTAATTGTGCTGTCCACATGGTAGCCTATGTGCTACCCATGGGGCAACCCCATGTTACTTTTCTTGATTGCTTGTATGCTGCCCATATGGTAGCGACAAAGTTGCCCATGTGGCAGCCCCCTCTTCTTTGTTTTCCCTGAGTTTGCTACCCACATGGGAGCCAATAAGCTGCTCATGTGGTAGCCCTAACCTTGAGTCCACCTCCCCCAAGCTCTCCTCATATGGGGGCTTATAGATGGAGAGGTGACACCCTCTCACCGACACATCTTGTCTTGATCCCAATTCATCGATGAAGATTCTCAAGCAGCTCCTATGTCATAGCCGCCTAGAATAATGCGGTGTCTATGTCACTTCCTGGTCATTCAACCAGTGGCTCCTGCTCCACCATGTCCGGTCTCACGCGAGCACACCACCTTGGTAGACAGGTCCATCTTTGGTAGCACCAGATTGCACCCCCTCCTTCAAACACATACCCACCTCCAAGCTTGAGCACCCCAAGCACCGACCAGATGTTCCCCTCATTAAAGGTGAACCACCTGAGGTTATTAAGACACCATGCTATTAGGGTTTGTTTCAACTCATCGTTCTGGCAGGGTCTACAACTAAACAACATACTCGAGAAATCAAATCCGAGGAATAAATCCAGATTACTTGGACCATGAGCTCCCACTGAGCGTCTTGTCATGCCCCCTTCTAACTGAAAGTATTCATATGACTCTGAATCTATAGGTCCTGCCGAAGAATCCTCCTCTATGTTAGCAATACCAGCTAAGCACTTGGATAACTCCAAGCTCTCATCACTCTCCACTTTTACAAAAGTTTTTGACTCCTCATCCGATCACATCTCAATATCAGACATCCTTACCAAGACACCAGGGTCTGCATATCTCTCCTCAACAACATCTCCTGATGTCACCAAGAAGAGTTCAGCTATGACCACCACATTAGCCATGAGATAAGAGTACAAAGTTGTACACCTATCTGAACTTCGGCCTCCCTTGAAAGGGTACCGTCCTTCAGACATCAAAGTAGATTCCCCCAAGCTTTGAATCAAGGTCGTCCTTCAGCAAGGTCATTGCCTTCAAGCTTCACTTCTTGTGAGCTTCCATCATCAGAGCTCTGATACCATGTTAGTAAAAAGATACGTAGCAGAAAGACTTATAGAGCCTAGGAAATTCACACAAAAGAGGTTGTGTAAGTGGAATCTAAAACTTCTTTACTTTGTGTATTTAATATACATGTGCAGTGAGTGAATGAGCAGATGCACAGGGGAGATATAGAACCAACAAAGCTTTATATTTCTGTCCAAAGATAGATACAATACCAAAATGGATGTCTTCAATATGCCACCCTCTACCAGCAAAATGCTTGGCTAGACGTGCCTCGTGAATACACAAAACAGTGTTGTCCTCCTACATCAATGGCACTCTCCAAAAACTCAGCCTATGTACTCCCTTATGAGCTTTGGTGGGCCTCGTTGTTGTGCCCTACAAACACACCTTTAAGCTATCCTTCCTAAAAGCATAGGTAAGGCAGTGTCTGACCTTTAATCTTGACCTCCTTGCTGTGCCCTGACATGCAGCAAATGGTGAGGCCCAAGCTTCTCCTAATGATCCCTGATCCTTACTGCCCTGAATGTCGGCCTAGGATTCAATCACCCTCTGAGCTATGTCTGCAGCACCCAGACTGTGCCTGAAGTATGGCCCCACTCATGCTGTCTTGCAACTTCAATATGTTCCTGAGGTGATCTCTTGTGAGCACTCTCTCTGCTGCCCAAAAGCTGCTCCAGTATGTTCATTTATTAGGATATGCACCGGCCACCTTGCTGCCCTTAAAAGATAGCAAAAATGACACCCTTGTGAGCTCTTTGTTAGCCAGCTCCCTAAGAGACTTCGAGGCAGGCAGTATCAGCTCCAATGGTCGTGGGTGGGTTCAGGTGTATCATTGTCCACCTTTGATAGTTTCAATACCTTGGCCACTTCATTTTTAGTGAAGCCTTTGTGAAAATCCATGTATGGCTTTTTGGCTTCTCAGATCATTTTGGTTGCTATCCATAGTGCATCGATCATTACAAGCCTAGCTTGATATTGAGTGCGAGCAGCTTCTTCTTAATGTTCAAGGCATAGTCTTCTTTGACCTCTAGACACTTGGGCTCACAATCCTTCTTAATTGCACTCTAACCTTTGGTATTCACATATCCTTGCCATATTAGGCTATTGTGAGGGCCTTCCCTCTCTAGTCATGAAGCACCTTAGCACCATCATTCAACCATGGTCTGTACCAACAACATTCGGGCACCCTTGGCTCCATTGATTATAATGCAGATGTTTATTAGCATGCCCATGGGAATGACCATCCTTTGATTTTCCATCCAAATTCTTTAGATTTAGCCTCTTTTGTACTTTATCCATACATGATTTTTAGACTCTAGCCTCCATTAATTATCACACCCTTCATAGTGTGGTTTTGGACTTTGACATTGATCATGGGTACCTCTTCATCCTAGATCGTTGTCAAAGTACTACTCGGTTTTGAAAATTTACCAACCCTCCAAGGTAAACTAAAAAGTGATATTTTAAATACATGTCAAAGACAAATTTTTTGTGCCACCTAACCATGATTCAACCATGGGTTCTTGGTCCATTACTAGACTTTATATTAATTTTGGACAAATTGAGAGCAAGTTCCATCAATGGTCAATCAAAAATTTTACACTCAGCTCATGGAAATTCTCCTAGGTTGTGTTGACCTGTGCTTGGTCCATTAGTCATTCAGTTTCATATTTGTTTGAGGGTTTGTTGTCCTTGATCAATCATTTTGTTCTTTTGCTCCATTTATCTAATACTTCTCTAGTTTTTGGCCCAATAATTCTCCCACTTTGATAACTTATTACTTTTGCCTCATCTCATGATTGATCTTTGTTGGAACCTTCCTTTTATCCTTCTAATGGAATTCTCTCTCAAGTTCTTCCATTATATACAATCTAGTCTTTGTGATCTTGTGACCATGGTTGAGTCCACCCTGAATAAAAGCACCCCTCTTTACTTATGAATTAATTGATTCTTTTCTAAATTTCTATTAAAAAACCCCTCTTGTTATTGTAATTCTCTTAAAATTTTTCAAAAAGGTGAATTAAAATACCCCCTCCTTTTGAATGCACGTGGTCCACAAAAAAATTTCAAGGGTTCAATATTAGTCTGTATGTCACCATCCATGTCCTTTTTGGATACTCTTGACATGCATCCCATCAAAATATACTCATGAGCATTAAACTATTGAGAGAGTCAAGGTTCTTCCCACATGCAACCCGTAGGGACCCTCTCTTTTCCATATGTCCACATCCTCCTTATTCCACATTGTAATTCTAGAAGTATTCCTCTTAACTCGACACTCCTCCATATGCTTGGCATGTGATCTCTCTTACATTATTGAAACATGATACTTTTCACATTCCTTGATGTATTCACTTCAAGGTCATGCGAAGTATCATGCCTATCCGATACCATTTACATGATTGGGCACTCATATTTTATTATTGCCATGCCCACATGGGGTGCATGGCACTCTTGGTTGCTTGCCTTTTGTAGCATGTTGAGGTGCTTCTTCCACGATCGAGATTTTTTATTTTGGTGCCCTTCCTTAGAACAAAAGAATCCCGTTGTATAGTTTCTCTTTGGTCTTTCACATTGGCAAGAATTATTTGGCTCCTCCATTTTGTTGCCATCCATCACTCACTTTTTCTTGTTATATCCTACCAGTCTTTAGCTTCATGGCCTACATGGGTGCATATGTCGCAACACCTGATTGATCTCACTCTCCATGTTACCTTTGGTTTTTCACTTTTGGCACCATGTCTCTCTCTCTTCTTTGAGCTCCCTCAAAACTTCCATTTCCTTCAAAAGCTTCTTGAACTCCTCCTCTACTATTTTGGTTTCCTTTTCAGCCACCACTTCATCTTTGCTACTATCCACCTCTCACTATGTTCCCCTTCTCTAATGCAATCACTTGAGTGAGCAATTCATCATACATCCTTGTTGGGTAAGTTATCTCCATGTTGCATAGCTCCACTCCTAAAGTGAGGCCATAATGTCTTTTCATCTTGCACATTTGTGAGCTAATTGATTAGAACCCTCAATCATGCTAGGAAGTCATATAGTGTCTCACCTTTTGTTTGATTTATGCTTGGGGGTGTACTACTAATAAATACTAGGTATCATGTGCGTTCAAGGGGTATTTAAAAACCCCCTCAACTAATCCCCCCCCCCAATAAAACCACCCCTCTTAACTTATGAACTAACAGATTCTTTTTTGAAGTTGAATTGAAAAACCCCTCCTGTTATTGTAATCCTATTAAATTTTTCCCAAAAGTGGGATTAAAATACTTCTCCTTTTGAATGCACACGGTACACTAAATTTTTTGGAGGTGAACCCCTCAAGGATTGATGTAGTTGAGCTTTAGCAATATGTCTCCTTGCTAAATTTGTGTTGGGACCTCTTTAAGAATGTAACCTTCAATTTTTTCCACATGGAAAAGTGTCCATTGGGGAATTGATCATACCATTCAATGGATTTCTTGGAAAAAGTAGTGGGGAAGTACATTAAGTACTCCTCCTCCCAAATGAATTGCAAGATTGGAGCCGTTTGTAGGAAATTTTGAACATGAGATCAAGGATTCTCTCCCTCATTCTCATGAAGTTTTCAAAACTTTATTCATATCTGTGGTCCTCTTGCTCCATTGACTCCTTGGTGTCATCTTCCTAGTGAAATTACTGGTAGGGTGATGTTGTTTCTATCATTTCAGAGTCTCAAAATTCTTTGTCACCTCTATCACAATTGGCATGATTTTAGTTGAGTCTATCTCATCATCTATCCATATCTACTTGATCTTCTTGGATCTATATTCTTTCTTGTGATATTGATGAGGATATACTTTCTTGTTCTTTCCAAAGCTTTCTCAAATTTGTTGAAGATGGTTTTATCTACTCTCTTGGTCACTTCCTTCTTCCTCTTTTTGTTCTTGGCATGCTGATAATGCTGGTGGACTCATTGGCCTACTCACTTCGAGCTCAATTCCCTCAATTAAGGCTTGGTCTTCCCCAACAATCATCTCATGCCTTCTCTTCATGGCTTCAAGTCCAATGATCACTCCTCTCTTTGCTATTGGTATCTAAGTTGACATCTTCTTCCTGCATCCATTGGATCTTCCATTCATTGAACACCTTTTGACTTACCCTCCACTAACTTTTCCAATGCACATACTTGATTTCCCACGTAGGATTTCCAAAATTTAATGCAAAACTATGGTGTTGGTGGCATTGGTTTGGATGTTCATCTCATGGCCCACTATTTTTTTGGGTGTATGACAAAATTTCCTTTTTTTAATAACCAAAGTAGCATCAAGAAAATCCATATGAGATGAATGTTTGTGCTGCGTGGGGGCAAGGAGGAACAAACAACTTAGAGTGAAGTAGATACTAAAAGAGAGATATAAAGAAACATTGAAATCATTTATACTTGAACTTTGAAGAAGTCTTTCTATTGGCTTGTCTACAAACAACTTTGGGATGCACTCCACACACACGAGTATGACTACGTTGCAAGAATGTCCCTAACTTCTAGGACTCTAGCACCTTATATACAAGACTAGTATCTAACATTTGCATTGGGTATTACCCACCACATTTAAAGTGGTTTGCACCTCCCTTTCTAGAAGGGTAGGTGCAATAACTTTGTATGGTTTACTAGTGTGACTCTTTGTCAGTTACATAATGACACTTTTCTTACCATCTGAGCCAATCATAACCACTAAGAGTTGGGTTCCTTCACTCACTTTGTCATGTAGCATCACTTGGCTTTCCATCTAGTGCCATAAGACTTAGCTTCTTCACTTGCTATTGAGCATGTGGCCTACCCCAAAAATTTAAACGAGGAAGAATCCAAAACTGCCATAGCTATTTTTAATTTGAATGAACACCTTGACCCCATCAATCCCCCTCCATTGCTTCTCTGCTAAAAACTTATCTAAAATTTTCCACCCAATCTATCCAATCTACCATCCCACTCCTTCTGCCTCCACACATCCCTCCACCTCACAACCCACTACATCCACATCTGTGCAAGGGGGTGCTTGTGTGCGTAAGGAGGGGTGCTTATGCATGCGTACATAGATCAATCAATATCGATGCCTCATTGATAATAATATTCTCCAACAAATAGGTTTAAAAAGATAAAACAAAAGAATAACATACTTACTAGTCATCTGGAAGATTAACAACCATTTCCACATCTTCGGAATCATTTAGAGTCCCATAGTTACTTAATACATTTCCCTTTCCTTTTTGTCCATCCAAAAATGGTTGCAATATAGAATAGCAAACGTTAGGATCATTCTCAATAGATAAGCATGCTCTCCCAGAATGCACGCATGCTTTTTGCATAGAACCAGTCCCAGCACCTAAGTCCACCACATGTCCAGAAATTGGACACAACAACTCCAAGAAGTACAACATCATGCATGGAGCCTTCTCCAATGCACCTCTCCATGGAATACTCTCTCCATGTTTTATAGTCTGCTCACTTGTTGGTAAATAATGATGAAACAAACTACTTCCAAAAGCAATGCCCAATTTGGTACCAACCACGGAGGCATTTCCAGGATTACAAACACAAGACATACCAGCCCGATGAAGAAGGCATAAAACCACAACATCCACCTAAAGACAAGAAAAGAATTAAACTTATGCTTAGTACAAGCCATTTCATTATACAAGAGCATAAATTCTTTCAACAGGTCATTGTAAGACAATTGTCTCACCTTATGATCAATACCACCAACTTTGATTGTACAATATGCATCCAAGTATTGCATGTACTTTCGACATGCAAACTCCAATCTGCTGATCGTAGCATAACGCTCAACCAAATGAAGAACATGAGGGGCGCACATAACTAGGATCCAGCCAGAATCTGAAACAACTATGGCCGCTACTAGCAAGGAGTAGCATAGATGGTCCTCTGTTAATAAATTCCAAGATGGAGATGTGGAATCCTCTACTCCAGGAGCTTCTAGCTCTGTAGGCAGATCAAGAATGACAAAATCTGCAGCCCAAGCAACACTCTTACCATTTCTTGTTTTTCTTTCACCTCCAAGACCCACAAAGTACTCCTTCATGTCTATATAGGCTTGTGTGAAGATTGAGACAAACAATTGCTTCCCAAACTCGACATAATCATAGCACCAAACCTTGCAATGTGAAGCATCACATGTGCCACTCCGATTCAAAGTTAGAGAGGCCAATGGAATGTACAAAAAGCGGATAGACCTATCTTTCCTTTTACATCCTTTCAAATGGGTGTAGACTGTAGTACCTACACATCTGTATCCACACCACATATGTAAAGACACAAAGTGATAACAACATATGTTACACAAACAAATAACAGCTACCATTATTAGTACCAGGATTTTTTGGTGGCCTACCACCCTTCTTTAGTTCCATACTCGAATCCTTGTCCTTTTTAGTCATCTTCTCAAGTGTTTTTTGAATCTCAATGACTGCATCATCCTCGTGGACTGAATTTGAGCTTGATGAACCCATCTCTCCCTTTTTATGCTGTGTGTATAGCTCTACCTCCTCCTTGATGCAACATCCTTTTTTCATATCGAGCCACCACGGGCAGTTCTTTCTCTCTCACTCAGAGAGCACTTGCTTCCCTTCTTTTTCTATCATGTTTGGAGAGTACATACAGAATTTTAAGTCCTGAATTTTTGTCCATACTCGACATATGGGCAACAATTTTTCAATCTTACCAACAGCTTTTAAGGATTGCAAGAATCTGCATACAATAAGAGTCTTAGTACAAAAGCAAAATACTTAAGGATGGATTTTTAATTGAAAAGGAAAAAACATATATTTCTTACCTAAATACCAATCGTCGAGATGCCCTCGTCATCTCCATTTGTCCTGTTGCAGCTGTAGCAACAGTCATTGAATCCTTTAAATCTTCATAAAGTTCAAGTCTGTTCATTGCTTGTATCTCCCCAAAATACTCTCTCAACGTAGGATCTTGAGGAAGCACAAAGCTAGCTTGTTGACTAGCAACCAAGACCTGAGAGAGTAACCTCTCAGATTCACAAAGCAACTGATCCATCCATGCCTCTTTTGCCATCCACTTTATGAATTCTCTATCAGCTTTTGGCATCCCATAACTTGTTCTCAAATTTGAATCTGACCCTAAGATTCTGAGGGTTGCTAGTTGTGTCTCCTTTGAGACCTTTGCAATGGAGATGTTATACAATTTTTCCAATGTGACAATGGAGGATTTATCATCAAATGGGAGGCTCCACAAGATATTAAACCAATCTTCACCATTTGTTGGTTTGACAATAGACAGAATCTACATATAAACAATGCATGCAATCGTCACACTCAAGTGTATTTTTTGATCATACAATACATGCATATCCCATACCTTGATCATTTTCTAAACAAACATCACATTTACATCCATTTTTAATGTTCTTTCTCAATCTCAAAAAACACTTGAACACTTTAAAAATCAACTTTATGTTAAGAATCATTAAATTAACCATACCTTGATCATTTTTTGACCGTACTTGTTGAGATTCACATCCTTTCGAATACTTTTAAGTGCTTTCTCCATATCAGCAACACTCAAATTTGACTGAAGTTCCTTTAGCTTTGCCTCATAATCTTGCTTGTATAGTGGCTAAAATATATTCCAAAGAAATGAATGAGTACAATGAAGTAGTTAGTTCTAATTCAAATGACATCCATGACAAATGGTATGAAACTTACTGCAAATACCATTCTCCCTAGCATCAGAGATGTCAAAGGATACCAAGTGCTTGATCCTTTACTGCTTTCATTTGCCCTATGCTTTTCAAGTGTCTTTTTTTCTTCCTCAGAAAAAAGTGATAAGTACTCATTCTCATCACACGAACACATTGTCTTCGTGTTGTACAAATAATCCTTGAGATTTGTTTTAATAATTGCTGTTTCATTAAGGCTGAAAAATAAAAAATATATAGCTTCAAACATATTAAGAATTGTTCACAAAACCCTTAAAGGCTCAAAAAAAAGTAACACATATGAGCAAGAACTCGCACTTACAGATTGAACCTTTGAAGAGCAGCTATTAGCTTCATTTCTGCTTCTTTCTCTGGAGTAATAAAACTTACTAAAACTCGAATATGCCATGCCTTTGATGTCTCGAATTTCTCTTCGATTAGAGACATCCATGCAACAGTCCGGTGATTCCCCTTCCACACAAAAAACATCTTTCGAGACGAAAATGGCCAATTAGCATCATCAACAATCTGTGCCTCAAATTCTGCATTTACATCCCTCCAACAAGAATCCCATGATTGTTCAATTTCATCTGTCACTTCTTATGAAACACCATCCGGAAGTGTTGTAGATAAAATAAATATTCCTTTCTGTTGAATATATTTTTTTGCCTCTAGAGCTTGCTTTAGGCTATCCATATCAGTTCGTAGGCCTCTCACTCTTGTGTTTACAACACAATGACATAATGGGATCAAGGGAGCAGTCTTTCCAAGATTGATTGCAAGAGATTCAATAACATCCTTCCCCTGACCAATATCAAGTGCAGTAGGAAACTCTTGCTCAAACTCCTCATCCAATTGTTTATCCTCTTTCTTTCTCTTCTTAGAAGATTCCTCCACAATTATAGTAGTGTCTTCAAAGTCTTCCATCTCCTTATCCTCTTCAACTCCAATTTCAACCTCTTTTTGAAACTCTAAATTAGGTGTAGATTCCACTTGCAAACTTCTCTTGCTACTTGTCCTTCCACCTCTCCTACCTCCTCGTTCTCCTCTTCCACCTCTCCCCCTCCTCTTAGAAGTTTTTATTTTTACCATCCTGCCAATGTGACACAAATGCATTTAAAAAAAGAAGTCATCGCATGGCATAGAATAGACTCACAAGGTCAATTAAGTCCCACTGTTACTTCAATAGCATACAAAGAAAGCCCAAGCGGCTTCAAAATAGAAAATACCTGAAGCTTGATCATGATGCTGCTAATTGAAGCTGCACTTGACGAGATGATGGGGCTTGAAGAGACTAGCTTTGTAGATCCAAAGGTTGATGAGGGGGTACGCTACTAGAATTCAAAGAGAGTACAAGAACACAGAGGAAAAGATGAGTAGTTACATTGCCTTTTAAGAAAGAGATGAAGCACCTATGACTTGTGAAAATGGCTAGGCATGTGGCTCGAAACCCGAGAGGGAGGGCTTGGAAGCCTTGGATGCAGAAGGAGTAAATGAGGTAGTCGAGGCCCAGTATAGAGGCGACTGGCGAACATAATGGAAGCTGTGAGTCCAAGGAGCAAGAGCCTTGAAGGCCAAGCGAAACCAACAC
Source organism: Dipteris shenzhenensis (assembly GCF_047967505.1). Classification (NCBI taxonomy): domain Eukaryota; kingdom Viridiplantae; phylum Streptophyta; class Polypodiopsida; order Gleicheniales; family Dipteridaceae; genus Dipteris; species Dipteris shenzhenensis. The sequence goes on from NC_141622.1 coordinate 17,239,812, forward strand.
TTCTATAGTAGGAATTTGTAGGACCGGGCAGCAGCACAACGACGGCAATGGGAGGTACAAGGAGTCTACACACTGCGAGGTTTACAGCGTGGTCAGTGGGCTGCGAGGAGCAGGGGTAGAGGGCCTGCTCTTGAATCAACGAATCATCTGAGACTCCTCACAGGTAAGGAATTTTGTCATTTATTCTTCTAGCAAGCAGTTCTCTCTCAGCCCAATCCTCTGCCAAAATCAACCAATCATCCAAGACGTATGGAATGAAACATGAATCAGAAGGGAAGAGCGAGCAGAGAGCGAGCGGAGAGCAGAGAGCGAGCAGCAGAGAGCAGAGAGTAGAGAGCGGAGAGAGCGAGCGGAGAGCAGAGAGTAGAGAGCGGAGAGCGAGCGGGAGCGAAGAGCGAGCAGAGAGCGAGCAGAGAGCGGAGAGCACAGTGAGAGGGAGAGTGAGCGGAGAGCAGGGGAGCACAGTGGAGAGCGAGCGGAGAGCGAGGGAGAACAGGGGAGCACAGTGAGAGGGAGAGCGAGTAGAGTGAGAGGTTGAGTGAGGGAGAGCAGGGGAGGAGAGCGGGAGGGAGAGCTTAGGAGAGCGAGCAGAGTGACGAAAGGCAGGGAGGGAAAATGGCCTTTAAAAAAAATTTCTTAAGGGCCTTTGTCCAATTTTAGCAAATGAAAGGCCAAAAGACCCCTTTCGTAGACAAAAGGGGTCTTTTGGCCTTTCATTTTCTAAAATTGGACAAGGAGGAAAATGGCCTTTAAAAAAATTTTCTTAAGGGCCTTTGAAAAAATTTGAAAATGAAAGGGCAAAAGACCCCTTTCGTCGATGAAAGGGGTCTTTTGGCCTTTCATTTTCTTAAGGGCCTTTAAAAAAAAGGCCAAAAGACCACCCCTTTCATCGATGAAAGGGGTCTTTTAACCTTTTATTTTCTTAAGGGTTTAAGAAAATTAAAGGCCCCTCCCTCCAATTTTCTTAAGCCCTTAAGAAAATGAAAGGCCAAAAGACCCCTTTCATCGACGAAAGGGGTCTTTTGGCCTTTTATTTTCTTAAGCCCTTTTGGCCTTTATTTTCTTAAGGGCGCCTTTTATTTTCTTAAGCCCTCAAGAAAATGAAAGGCCCTTAACAAAATGAATGGCCAAAAGACCCCTTTCGTCGACGCAAGGGGTCTTTTGGCCTTTCATTTTCTTAAGGCCTTAAGGGCTCTCATGAAAATGAATGGCCCTTAAGCCCTTAAGAAAATTAAAGGCCAATAGACCCCTTTTGTCGACGAAAGGGGTCTATTGGCCTTTAATTTTCTTAAGGGCTCTCATTAAAATTAAAGTTCACATTGATATTTGTAGAAATAATCATCCCTCTTCCATGATAAAGAACACCTTTGCTAGCAAGGGACCACCACATGGCCTCGACCGACCCAAGTACTTAACACTGGCACTCGTTTTTATTATTTCAAATCATTACAATCAATGAGGCCAATAGACCCCTTTCGTCAACGAAAGGGGTCTATTAGCCTCTATATTTAATTAATTGTTCATGAAGATAGAGGCCCATAGACCCCTTTCATCAACAAAAGGGGTCTATTGGCCTCTACCTTTCATTAATAAATGATGAAAAATAGAGTCCAATAGACCCCTTTCATCGACAAAACAATCTTTTGACGAATCTATGGGCCTCTATCTTTCATAAATAATTGATGAAAGATAGAGTCTAATAGACCCCTTTCATCGATGAAACAGTCTTTTGGCAAATTTTTAACATCATAATTTATATTCAAAAGGTTAGAGATGTGCTGACCAACCATTTCTTGTTCACCACAATTATAATTTATATCTATCTATCAACTTTAAAATACTTATATCAAATTGTCGGAATGAATATGTAGCAATAATGAAATGTCATTGCTAGCAAGAATGGCTTGCAATAACTCCCATACATGTCAAAGAAAGGCTGGGGATTAAAAGGTCTAAGAGTCCATGGTATTATAGTATTGTTGTTAACAAATGATGGCTAAAATTTACATCATGGTTCAGTTCTATTGTCACACTTGTGCCGACTTTCACAAGACCAATCTTACAAAGTTGTGAGTATAAACAATGGGCAGTGTGTGCAAAGCATTTGTGAGCAACTTTTCTTGTGGCAGACTCTTGTTTCAAATGAGTTCTTGAAATGAACACTCTGCTCTTGATCTCACCCTTTGGACTTCATCTCATTGAGTTGCACAACTCAACCATTCCGTTCTTATGGAATCTGTCACAATTCAGAATGAGGATAGATCTTTGCATATGTTTGTTTGCACTTCCATAGGTAGAGGAGTGTTGTTAGAGATGGTGCTTGCTAGCCATTTTCAATTCACACTTGGATCCATATCTGTCCATCAGCACTTTGGTGATAATGGGTCTGATTTGACAATGGAGCTGCAATACGAAGTCCATGACGATGGATACAAAATGTTTCACCTTGATGCACAGTTTGGTGATATTTTCACCATGAAGGGAGAAAGATTCAAGCTTGATGACAATGAACTTCAGAAGACTCAAGTGCACGAAAGCAAAAAAGATTTCTACTCTGTTTGCAACAAAAATGATGAGGCACGAAAATATGATTCAACTAGCAACATTGAGAATGACAAACAACATAGTGTCATTGAGATTATTATGCAACTACCTATAAAGAACAGATTGCGTGAGGCCTATGAGAAGGTTGAAATGCACGTCACTGTGGATGAGTTGCCTTCTACTTATGATGGCAACCAGCTACTTCAATGAAACATCGCACAAAAGGTACGGAGTCAAAATTTGATGGTCATGTTTGGAGTGATCCTATTACAACAAATATAGTATTTCCTGGTGTGGTTCGTAGAAAGGAATGTGGAGGTCACCTCCGTTGTATAAATGCAACTTGTGGTTATAAAAAAAGAGTTGGGATAGAGAATGAGACACAATGGGATGGGAGATTGATTAGAGTGGCCCCAGCAAATGTGTCAATTGAATCATATGGCTCCTTATCATGTATACATTGTGGTCGTCCACCAATTTGCTTGGAGAGATGTTACTGTGAAATGTTACTCTGCATGCCAGAATGTAGAGATGGTGTGAATCTTACTCGTGCAGTCATACACCATGGCCATCATAATCATCCCGTTGGAGATGGTTTGACTAGAAGAACAAAGAATGCCATTAAAACCAAAGTTTCTGAAATGGTGAGGGCTGGTGGTGTTGTATGCCCTAAAGGGATACAAAATATAATTGTCCAAGACATTATTCTGGAAACTTTATTGTCTAAAAAAGTGCAAGATGGGATTAAGATGTCGGATGTTGAGCTACAAGATTTGCTAAAACAATGTGAACCTTTGCTCGACAAAAGAAGGTAATTACCATAATATTTGTTATTACATTGGTTTATTAAATTATGTTATTGACAATGAATATTGACCAACTTTATGTATGTGTATAGATTATCAAGATGGATCGAGGAGGGTCAACGTGACTCTCGACCTGTGTCAGATGGGCTAGATGGAATTTTATACTTGAAAAGACATTGTAGATATAATTATTTCCAAAGTGTAGTGTTTCTTGGACAATTGCAACATAGTTCATTCAGCAGGTGTCATGTATTTGAAATGTCTACCCAAGGTTCTGGTTCAAGGGTTGATTTGGTAAATAAAATGAGACCTGGAGGAGAATTGGGTCATTGTTGGGTGTTGTTTGACTTTGTGAAGTGAATGAAAGATTGGACTACCATGGCTTGCCATGTGTATAATCCTTTTATCCAAGAGTTGCAAACAATTGCAACTTGTGACTTCAAGGTGGAAGATACTGATGCACAAATTCTATTTTGGGATACTCTCAACAAAGTAGGCTCCTCTAGAGCTCGTTCACACGGACCTCTGCGGAAAGATGGAGACGGAAGCTTTGGGTGGTTCCTACTACTTCATGACGCTGATCGATGACTACAGTAGAAGGATATGGATATACTTCCTGAAGACTAAAGATAAGGCTTTTAGTAAGTTCAAAGAATGGCATGTAATGGTCGAGAAAGAAACGGGGAGGAAGGTTAAGAAGTAACTAGGCTACATGCAAGTGCGGGAAGGCATCCCATGACTGACTGCACTGAGGGTAGATGGAGCATTTCCCGAGGCAGCCCACTCTCAGGCTGCGAGGCCCGTTTGGAGCCCCAGATGATCCCGGATGGCTGTGGGCCGAACGGATACCATAGGTTAGTTGCTATATTCTACGCCACAGTCCTATCGTGTAGTTGGTGGCCTATTTTGGGACCGACCTCCAATCGGCCGATTTGGGCGGACTGGGTCGATCTCCCAATTGAGCCTAACCAACTATGACTGGTGGCTATATAAGAGCAAGTCCATGAAGCCCATTATCATCACTGGCTATAGCAACCCTGATTCCTTAGCATCCAGCCTCCGTCCTCTATTGTTTCCAGCACACCATCGAAGCTCCTCACACAAGAGCGCACGGCTGGGAGGCAGCGTCATCTATTGTATCAGTTTTACAGTAATCAAATTTTTGATTCTCCTTACTATCTGCTTTTCTCTCTTGCATACGAGATCCTGTTATCTGTTGAGCACAGACGTTGTATTGTTTTCTTTCAGGTATTCCACACCCATGACTAACATTTTTGAGTAAGAGTTGAAAAATGAAAGAGTCTTAGAGGGGTTGTGAGAAAAGAGCAGATTAACTATCTTTGGAAATTAAATTCATGGGGGGTCTTCCACACCCATGTTTTATACATGATTAAAATTAAAGCACTTGAATGCATAAATTAAGTGAATGAAGCGTGTTTCACAGCCTAAAAGCTTTAATCCGAGGGTAATCCACATGAGATCCACATGGGGTAATCTATATTATGGGGGGGGGGGGGTTTAATCCTCACCCATGAATGGCAAATAATAAACCCAAACTAAAACCTATGTTTGAAGAGTCTAAGCAATAAAGGTGTTAATTAAAAAAAAAGTAAAATTAATTTGAATTTAAATATATTGAAAAAAATATAGTTCTTGCTCTATAATTTAATTTATTTAAGAAACGCAATTGAATGATGCAATTCACAAAATATATAAGGCAGTATTTGTAGGAATAAAATTTTTTTAACAAATAAAAGTAATTAAACAATGAATAGATTACCAAGTAACTGTAAATGAATAAATGAAGACAAATTTTACAAAACATTAAAGAAACAAGAAGGGATGAAGAACCTTAAGAAAAAATTAGGAGGGAAACCTTGAATTATATTGAGAGGACAAAAAATTAAAAGGAAGAATTAAATAATATGGCAAGCATTGAGCAAATTAAGATGTATGGTTTAAGAATAAATATATATATATAGGTACATATAAGGGGGAGGTAAAAAATATACACATGGGAAAAGTTAAGGAGGGAGGAATTAGGTAGAGATAAACAGAAGTAAATTTCAATGTATATGTCCAAGGACTAATATACACAATTGAGAGCATAAAGAATAAATATATAAAATTGAGGTCCTCATATATCTTAGTCCTTAAGGTGATTTATTTATTTATTTATGTAGGTTTGCCTAAAATACTAGTACTTTCTCCATTCATTCTAGCCTGGACACTCTAGCCTTTATACATGATTTATTTTCTCTCATCATAATGCTTATGAGAAAAATCAGGGATTAAATTTTCATGTTTTTGAATTATTTGTATACCTGTCTCTTTTACTATGTTATGGTTATTACACTTAAATGGCATCCCAAAGATTAGCTATTTAACATATTTTTAGATTATATCTATGAAAATGTTAAAAAGTCGCACCTTTTGGTAGTCTTATTATTTTTCATATTTTTGAAAGTTTTTTAACCATTGATAAATTTTTTGCCAAAGTCTCAGGGTAAAATCTGAAAATATGCATATGCAATTTGCCAGTTATGAAAAATGTGAAAACATCTAGCATTATATTAATATTATTTATTTATACCTTAGATAAAAGCATCCTGGATAGTATGAGAACAAAGGAGGATAATGAGGTATGTTAAATGGATCATCAAATCTCATGAAAGTCAAAGATGGCTACCAATAAATCTTTTTAAAGCAAGATACTAGAAAACTAAAAACCACCAAGAAACAGTACGTTACCAACAAAACGTTTTTTAACCAACAAAATCAGAGAAATTCATTTTAAGCCCACCATCTCTTGCCCACTTAAAGAGACAAGGTGAAAAAACTGAAGTGGTAATGGGATAAGGTATTACACAGAAATGGGGGGAGAGGAAAGGGGCAAAAAGCAAGTAAAGTTACAAGATGGACAAAGAGTAAGTTAGAAAAGGGGAGGGCTTATTTAGAAGAGGGAGGGACATGTGGAGCCCCTTGTCATACATTTAGTGTGCACCAGCCTTGAGTATATCAACTTTGATCCAAAAAGCAACCAAGACACTTGGGGAGACTTGCTTGCATAGGAAGACATCCTTAGACATGTAGAGAGCAACCAAAAAAGCCTTATGGATGGATGCTTGTAGAAGAAAGCAACCATTTCTTTGACCTGTAAAGCCTTGAAGTCACATGGGTTATGTAACAAATAACATTTAATGTTGTAAAAGCTAAAGACTTTTAAAGAATAAATTCTCACCGTCATAGACAAATTCATATTCTCTTGTAAACTTGATCGTGGGTATCTTGCCATGGCTCTCTTTCGTTTCTATTTGCCTATGATGGTCTTGCTTTGTGCCCGTTTCCCTGTCCACTATGGTCAATTGCTTCTCTCAATCCTTCGCAATTGCCCTCCACTGCAACTAGAACTTTGTATAGTCACGTTGCTGGCTAGTCTCTTTTCAACAATCAACACTTATTTCATTAATTTTGGACCTCATATGTCTACATTTGGACTATTCTTAAAACTCCTTCCCAAATGAAAAGTTTACTTTATGAAAATGTTGTTCGAGAATCAAAAGTTTAGTTTTTGGCAGTGTCATTTCCACGTAATGAATTTTAGAACTCTCTCTATAATGTTGCACTTAGTAACAATTTAAATTAATAATTTAATAAAAAATAATAGTTTAGTTACTCTTAAATTAATAAAAGCAATTTAAATGTATGAAAAAATTATATGTATGCATGCATGCATGTATGTATGTATGGATGCATGCATACATACGTGCATGTATGTGTGTATGTATGTATGGATGTATGGCCCATGCATGACATTAATTTACCATAAGAGTCCTCTAAAACCTTCACGATATCATAACGGTATTAACAACACCTTTTGAGAGTTTAAAAACTCTAAAATATGGTAGATATGGAGTCACACACAATGCTGCACATGCATGCATGGAACGTGCATGTCCTTGGTTCATCCATCAAAGGCCATTGATACATATGGTGGGACCAGTGCACTGCACTGTCCACATGGCATGGGCATGCCCATAAGACTTTTATATTTATATTTATATAGTTAAGGTCCATGTATGAGATTAATTTACCATTTGAGTCTTCTAAAATCTCCAAGACTTAATAACAGCGTTAATAAACACCTTTTAGAGTTTAGAGTTTTGAAACTCAAATTGCCAAGACTTAATAATGGTGTCAGTAAACACCTTTCAAAGTTTTTGTAGAAATCCTAGTATAATGTTTTATTTTAAAGAATCTTCATTTAAAAGTTTAACTTTTTCTTAACCTATCAATAACTTTAATAAATAAAAATCATTTAAATCCATGGATAAACTATATGTGTGTGTGTGCGTGTGTACGTATGTATGTATGTATACGTACGTATATATATATAAGGTCCATGCATTAGATTAATTTACAATGAGAGTCCTCTAAAATCTCCAAGACTTAATAACAGTGTTAATAAACACCTTTCAAGGTTTCGAAACTCTAAAATCTCCAAGAGTTAATAATGGTGCCAATAAACACCATTCACAGTTTCAAAAAGCAAAAATGGTATAATCTCAAAGAACTTTATAATGGTGCCAATAAACACCTTGCAATAGTTACAAAGATTTTTTAAGCAAAGACCTTCAAATGACGTATCTTGATGGAGGGGGAAGAGAGAGAAATTTGTTTTTTTTAATTAAAATTAAAAATTTTAAATAGTTTATTTTGTTTTGTTTTATTTTATATTATTTTGTTTTGTCTTATTTTGTTTTGTTTTGTTTTGTTTTGTTTTGTTTTGTTTTATTTTATTTTATTTTTGTTGCCGCCTCCGCGTTGCCGATCTCTTGGACAAGAGGGAGGAAGGAGAGGAGAAGGGAAGAGAGAGGGAGAGAAGGGAGGAGAATGGGAAGAGAGAGGGAGAGAAGGGAGGAGAAAGGGCAAGAAGAGGGAGAGGGGGAACGGAGCGCAATGCGAGGGAGAGGGAGAGGGAGGAAGGGAGGGGACCACGATGGGAGCGAGAGTAGAAGGAAGGACTAGAGTAGAAGGAAGAGGGAGAGAGGAAGGGACGAGTAGAGGAGGGAGTAATATTTTTTTTTTATAAATTTAATTAGATAGGTCGGTGACGAGGAGGAAGGGAAGAGAATGGAGAGGGAAAGAGAGGAAAGAAGAGGGGGAAGGAATGAAGGTAAGGGAAGGGTGAGGTAAGGAGACAGAGAGAGAGAGAGAGTCGCGCTGCCACGGCAGCGCAGCGACGGCAAAAACAAAAACAAACAAAGAAACCCAAAAAAAAAAATTTATGTTTGTCGTTGCTCGCCGCCGCCGCGCTGCCACGACAATGCGACTCTCTCGATGTGTGTGTGTGTGTGTGTCGCTGTCGCACACTATAGAAGAAAGGGAGGGAGAGAGGAGACGAGAAAGAGGAGAGAGAGAGAGAGAGAGAGAGAGAGAGAGAGGAGACGAGAAAGAGGAGAGAGAGAGAGAGAGAGGGAGGGAGGGAGAGACGGGGGGAGAAAGACGGAGGGAGACAAGGGAGGAGAAAGGAGAGGGAGAGGGAGAGGGAGAGGGGGAAGGGGAAGGGGAAGGGGTGCGCAACACGAGAGAGAGGGAGAGGGAGAGGGAGAGGGAGCGCAACGCAATGCAAGGGAGAGGGAGATGGAGAGGGGAGAGGGAGAGGGAGAGAGGAAGGAAGGGGAACACGATGAGAGGGAGGGTGTGATTGAAAAGGGAGAGGGAGAGGTGAGAGTCAATATACTTTCCTCAAGGAATTCAAACTTTCCGCTCTAAAATTCAAAATTCCCTCTCTCATTCCCCCCTTTTTCCCATTCCCCCCTTCCCCCATTCCCCATTGCCCATTGCCCAATCCCCCCTTCCCCTCCCCTCCCCCCCCCCCCCACCTCCTTTCCCCCCCTTCCCCCTTTCCCCCCATTCCTCCCCGATGGAGAGGGAGAGGGAGTGCAACGCAATGCAAGGGAGAGGGAGAGGGAGATGGAGAGGGAGAGGGAGAGGGAGAGAGGAAGGAAGGGGAACACGATGAGAGGGAGGGTGTGATTGAAAAGGAAGAGGGAGAGGTGAGAGTCAATATACTTCCCTCAAGGAATTCAAACTTCCCTCTCTCACTCCCCTCTTTTCCCCATTCCCCCCTTCCCCCCTTCCCTATTGCCCATTGCCCAATCCCCCCTTCCCCTCCCCCCCCCCCCCCTCCTTCCCCCCTTCCCCTACCCCCCCCCCTTCCCCCCATTCCTTCCCCTCTCCCCTTTTTCCCCCCCTTTCCCCTCCCGTCCCCTCCCCCCCCTTTCCCCCTCCCTTTCCCCCCTCCCCCCCCCCCA